>NW_024350926.1:4430707-4585160 GCF_902729225.1 Pteropus medius | reverse complement strand
TGAAGGCAGAAAGAACGGTGTGTCTCCGGTGCAGAAGGCTCGACAGGCATTTTAGAAACGTTTGTGTCTGTAACAGAGAGAGAGCGCCATGGGAAGTATGAGCCCTAGCTCAGCAGTCTGGGAGTCCTTCACGTGGGGGTGCATTTCTCTAAAGAATACCACACTGGCTAAAAAAGAATAGTATGTATTTAACCTGGTCTTGTGTTAAATGATTTAGAAACTATGGAGATGGTCAGAGAAAGGACAAAATAAAATTGGCTCTCTGTGGAGATGCCTTGTTTTCAGCACATCGGGACTTCATTCTTTGGGCTTATCCCGTCCAGTGTCGTGCCTGTTTTATAAAGTCATCTGTGGTGTAAGTGCCGCCACATAAGCCTTCATTGGATTGAAGTGAATATATTTTCTGTACCAATTAGTATTACTTGTCTCTACTGGATGACGGTTTGCCTCAAATGAGATAATGCACGTTAAAATGGAAAAAAAACCTGGAAGGTATTAGGCCAGCATAAGATGCAGCTAAATAACCACGTCATTTGGCCATCGTACCGAAACTCTAGAAGTGCAACAAACCCTTGGGGCCACTTAAGAATACCCAGACAGAAGTGGTCACCCCACCGGAGAATGCCCAGGCTGGTAGGCAGAGACTAGAAGCAACAGCAACGACTCCATTTACTTTATAGAACCTTCTGGCAGTTACTGAAGATTGTTTGGCTCCTCAAGTTCATTGGTATAAAATTGTTTAAATATTGTTGGGAAATGGAATAATACAGGGGTCAAAAGAGCTTAGGTTGTGATGTCAAATTGGGTTGCAGGTCTTAGCTCTTCTATTAATGGCCCTGTGACAATAATGATCTGTATGTGGGATTAGCATACTGGCTTGAAAATCCTCACATTTGTTGTTTTTACCTGAGAGAGGGAGAGGGGGAGAGAAAGAGAGAGGATAATAAAATAGTTATTGTTAGCATTTTTACGCTTCATCATTTATGAACTTAAGTGTCTTATCATCTGATTTAGTTCTCCAAGGTCCTTTTATGTTTTCTGCTGTTTCCAATCTGCTGTATTTTCTCTCCAAAAAATTATAACTTTTCTTAAGAGGTTAGAATTGCCATTACCTTGAAATTAAAGCTGATTTAAAACATTTTTCCCAAATATTTTATGGTTTTGCTTATACTGCTGCTTCTTCCCCTCCGCTCCCCTTTCTGTACACTGTATTTGAGAATGAGTTTCGTAAGGCTGCTGCTCTCAGTCCTAAGTGTAAAACTCAAAAGTTTTAAGTGATAATCTTTTTTTTTCCCCCTTGTTCTGGGATAAGATAATATTCTCGACATCCATATTTTTCTAGTAAAAGAAACATCCGTCACTCTCAGCTCTGGTCTTTCTCTCTGGAGTGCATCCCGGGTAGCAGCACCCTTCCTCTGTATCATTTTGTGCCATTCTTCGAGTCGTCTTTATTTATATTTTTTTCCTTGTTGTACCCAGTAGTACTACATATAGTTATTCAAGCGATGGGAAAAAATAGTTTCATAATAAAAAGAGTGTTTTTCCAGTACACTTCTGGTGATAGACCGCATTTTCTTGACTTTATATTGAGCATCTTTTAAATTTATAAATTAACATTCACTATAATCCATTTTAAAGATGTGCAGTTCTGCAGGCTTTGACAAATATATATAGTCACATATACACAGACAAATATATAGTCACGTAACCACTATATATAGAACAATGCTGTTACCCCCCAAATTTTACTGTGCTTCATTTTAGTTAACCCCAACCATTACCCTTAGCCCCCCACAAATGCTGATCTGATTCTGTCATTTTGCCTTTTCTAGAATGTCACATAAATAGAATCACACAACATGTGAGTCTGGCTGTTGTGTGTTCGGTATTTCATTAGTTTTTATTGCTGATAATATTCCATAGTATGGTTGTGCCACAGTTTATATAACCATTCACCAGTTAAAGGATGTTTAGGTTTCCAGGTTCTGGCAATTTTGAGTACGGCTGCTATAAACTTTTGCCTACAGATTGTATGAACATAAATTTTCATTCCTCATAGATAAATATCCAGGAGTGGGCTTGCTAGGTTGTGGGGTAAGTTTAAACTTGTTTACTTGTAAACTTAACTTGTCAAACTTTATAAGAAACTGCCAATTAGTTTTCCACAGTGGTGGTACCGTTGTGCATCTTTCCCAGCCGTGTATGAGAGTCCACTTGGCTCTGTCCTCATCAGCACGTGCTTTTTGCCCCGGTCTTTTCTTCTGACCCTCCTGATGGATGTGTAGTGGTCTATCTAGTTGTGCTCCGAGTTTGCGTTTTCCTGATGACTAATGACGTTGAGCTTGCTTTTGTGAGCGTATTTACCATTTGTATATATTTTTTGGTGAGGAGCCTGTTAAAATCTTTTGCCTATTTAAAAATATTGGTTTGTTTTCTTAGTATTGAGTTTTGAGAGTTCTTTCTGGTCAGAAATCTTTTATCAGATATGTTGATTTGTAAATACTTTCTCTTAGTGTGTGGTTTGTCTTTTCATTTATAAATTTTGATTTGATGGATTGTTCTGGGCATTGATTTTAATACTATACCCACCCACCCACTTCCAAAAAAAAAAGAAAAAAAAAGCTTTAAAAAGAAGAGCGTCTAAACATGCTTGTGAGCATCGGTGTGGAGGTATGGTTTTCATTATCCTGTTTTCTGATTTTTCTTCTTGACTTTGCCCTTCCTCCCTTCATACCCCCTGTGCACTCCCCCTCACTCACACACACTTATTTATTTTTAAATTAGGTCCTTTAGGACAATACAGTAAATATCGTTGCTCGAAAAAATCAATCTTGCCACACTTATGTTTAAGGGACTTTGAAACAGTCCAGCTGTATGGGGGAAATGAATTCTGTTCTCTGTCAAAGCTGTAAAAGACTGCTTGTTTTAACAGCTACTGAAGATGGAGGCCTTTACACCATGGCCATATAGCTTGTCAAAACCGGGTATGTTCCTGTGTTTAAAATATTAGGGATTTTCCAAAAGTTGCCATTTCCTCTTGATCTTTCCTAAGGAGGGCTTGGTTTCTGATTACAGTTAACCCCTACTTCACTGTTAACATTCTGAGCAGACTTCAAATAGTCCATTTAGGTAAGTGGTTGATCTTCATAAGTATTGGCATTCCGTTTGCAAACGGTGGACATTTAGAGATGTATTTACCCATCATTGGATTTCTGTATTAATGGAACAAATTGATTATAAGGTCTGTAAAAATAGATTTTCTGGGAAAGCTGAAGACAACAGCATATTCTTTTTGAATCAGTGATAGGAGCTAATATACATAAAAAAGTCCTCTTTTTTTCCTCATTAAGGAGCTAGGATTTATATATATGTACATCTAAAATGAATTAGAATTTCATAAACAATTTAAATTTTTTATATTCAGTCATTTTCATAAAGCTAAAGTTTTCATTGTAAACGCATGCTCTGTAGAGACATAGTTTTGTGATAAAGCTATTGTTAAACACTGATAAGAGATTAGGATCAGGGTCATTTTATTTAACAATGCAAAGTTATTAGCAAGGGTGGCTTTGGGCATAGAATTTTAATTTTGTCTTTAAAATTTTTTTTAGATTTGGCCTTTATTTAAAAAGGTAGTTTTTGCTGTTTAAGTTATGTGTTTGGCCAAAAACCATATTAGAATCAGTATTTTAAAAATAGCATTTTTAATAGCAGAAATATTTCAGTCCTCTGATCATATGGAAATGAATGGTTTTGTGTTAACTCTGGTTCTTAAACAGGTGTGTTCCAAGAAACACAGTTGGTGGGATGAAATAACCATGAACATAAAATCTTCCAGTGACCTCTTTTAAAGTCTCAGTTCTGTCATTAGCTACCCTTTAAATATAAGGGTTCTGTTTCTACTGCTAATTAAATTCACAGTTAAGACTTGTAGGACAACATTTAATTTGTATAGTGTTTTGTCTTGGGACTTCAATAACTTGAAAGGTGATATGAAGGTACAAATAGTAAATTTTCATTAAAATGAAGTAGAAAAATACATGCTAACTTCTAAGATAGCTAACTTTTCTTAAAAATAAGCATATGACTAAAAGAGAACTCAAAATTCCTTATTTCCTTAGCTATTTACTATTTTACTTGAGACTGTGATTTACCCATTGATATTGATTTGATTTTCGAGACATTAAAAAGCTCTAAAATTTGCTCGATTACATCAGGTAGAATAGTGTAGGATGCTGATATATTACAAATTAAAAATAAATAACTGCATTTGTTATAGTTAATTTAGAGTAGAGATAACTTCAACATACGTATCTCATTTTTGTGTCCATTTCTCTTTCGTAAAGGATTCCGCGAAATGTGTTCCAATAAAACAAAGTTTAGTCTAGGAAGAGAAGGAGGCATAGCAAGGATGGAACTGGGAGAGGGGACTGCAGAATGAGGAGAGATGAGATGGTCCACACACAAAATAAAGTTGTAGGGTAGGGTTATGTGTTTCAAATGCACATAAAATATAGAGTGATAAGCATGCATACGCCACAGTTGGTTTACCCGTTCTTCCATTGTTGGACATTGGGGCTGTTTCCTCCTCTTGTCTGTTTTGAATAGCGATGTCGTGAACATATGTGTATTTGTTTGCGTATCTATTTTTACTTCTTTTGGGTATATACCTGGGAGTGGGATTGCTAGATAATTTATATGGTACTTCTACGTTCAACTTTTTGGGAACTGTCACACTTTTTCATAGCGATTGCAAATTTTTCATCCCCATTAGCAATGTACGAGATTTTCTGTTTCTCTGCATCCTCACCAACACTTATTATCTGCTCTTTTTTTAAATTATAGCCATTTTATGGGTGTGGTGTGGTACCTCGTGATTTTGATTTGAAGGCAGGTAAATTTCCCTAATGACCAGTGATATTGAACATAGTTTCTTTTGCTGTTGGCCATTCGTATAGCTTCTTTGAAGAAATGTCTGTTCAAGTCCTTTGCTTATTTTTTAAAATTGGGTTGTTTGTCTTTTTGTTTTTGAGTTGTAATGGTCCTTTATATGTTCTGGATGCTAGACCCCTATCAAATACATGATTTGCAGATATTTTTCTCCATTTCTGTAGGTTGTCTTTTCATTTTCTTGATAATATCCTTTGATGCACAGACATTTTAAATTTTGATGAAGTCCAATTTATCTACTTTTGTGGCTTTTGCTTTTCAAAGTTATGAGGATTTAACACTATGTTTTCTTGAAGTTTTATGATTTTAGTTCTTACACTTAAGTCGTTGATCCACTTTGAGCCAATCTTTATATGGTGTGAAGGAGGTGTTCAACTTCACACTTTTGCACGCGGATCTCCTATTGTCTCACCACTATTTGTTGAATAGACCATTCTTTCTTTTGAAATCTGGAAGTGTGAGTTCTTTTAACTTTGTTCTTCTTCAATATGGTTTGGCTTTTGGGAGCCTTAGTAATTTCTTATGAATTTGAGGATTGCTTATACAATGGCAAAAAAGGCTTTTGGAATTTTGATGGAACTTTTATGGAATCATTAGATCACTTTGGCTAATATTACCATTTTAACAATATTAAGTCTCCAGTCCATGAACATCGGTTGTTTTTCCATTTATATGGATTTTAAAATTTCTTCCAGCAGTGTTTTGTAGTTTTCAGTGTACAGGTCTTTCACCTTGTTGGTTAAATTTATTCCTAAGTATTTTATTTTGGATGCTATTGTAAATGGAATTATTTCCTTCATTTCTTTTTTGGATTGTTCATTGCTGGTATAAAGAAGCGTGTGTATGTGTGTGTGTGTTCCTTTTAGACCCTGGCAGAAGGGACATTTACAATAAATTTTGAAGGACAGGATTTAATAGCCAAAATAATGTGGGAGTAGTATATTTCAAGCACAGGGAACTCATCAAGCAAATATTTATTAAACTACTTTCATGTGTGGGTAGTAGGGGAAATAAAGAACTATATCAGGGAAAATCATATGTGATAACTCTAAAAGAAAACAGATCATGAAACAGCAAAGTATAGGGAGAGGGCAAAGAAAAGATGACTGTGATCCAGATTTAATGTTGTTTCCTGTTTCGTGAAAACAATTAGCCTTTTTAATCATGCCATCAAATATTTGATGGTTACATGAAGTAATGACCCCTGAAACTAATATAAAATAATACTGAATGTCAACTGTAATTGAAAAGTAAAATATAATAATAAAGAGGTGAAGTAATGAATGTGAAAATACCTCAGAAACTGGCAAGGCATTATAGAAATGTGAGGTGAAGTTATTTCTCCTATACTGTTGGTTTTCATACCAGTTTGTCTAATAGTCAACTGACAGGGAAACCAATTTGCTTTTAGGAATTTTGGCTGATTTTAAAGGGTTAATCATCAGGCAGTTGTGAACTAGGAACAAAGCTATTTACTTATAATTATTAAACACACCTTTCATATTGAAATATGCAGTACATAAAATTTTCTAGCCTTTATTTTTCCCCATTTCACATTTTAAATCATCGGAACATAGTTTCTATGACAGAATTTCTTGTATTTTTTTTTTTTTAGGAGTATAGCTATTAGGGCAGTGTGACTGTTCCTGTGCTGCTGTAAGAATGACTAATTTAATGTTTTTGTTTTTTGCTTCCTACAGGAACACTTATTGGGAGGAAAAAAGAGATCAACTTTCAGAAAAAGAGAGAAGGGTTATAAAATAATCTCACTCATAGTTTTTCTGAATTCTAAGAAGGCAGGTAAAAGTGATTATTGTATGCTTCGTCAGAGAAGTGTGAAAACACTGAGCTCTTGTATAGAAATCGTTTTATTTAAATATAGTATTCCTCTGTTTCTGCTGAAGTACAGATGACCACTCAGTCCCCTTCTGCATCACAGAAGAGGTCAGCATACTCTGAAAAACTTCCTGTCAGTAGATTAACTTTTCTGTGATGTATAAGCAGGACAGAGGATGAAAAAAACACCTTAGAATGGGGATGGTGAACTTAAGTCCCCCCTCTCACTGTTCATCATGTCTGTGACAGATACGACTCAGGACTCAGAGCTTTTCTGTGCGATTTCTGGCGTGGCCGGGGATGCTCTCTCAGCCTGTGGCTTAGGCAGTATTTCAGAGTTCCTGTTGTGACTGAAAACCTGCTTGCATCTTTTATCCAGTATAAGTTTCATGAGGGTGTTTTCCTCCTCTTTTATTTCATTCATTTCTCTGTCCTCAGTGCCTAGAATAGTGTCTGACACAAAGTAGAGGCTCAACAAATGTCAAAACTAATAAACGAAGGGGTGTCTTTGAAAGGGTTTGTGAGACAGGCAGGCTTGGAGCCTCTTTGATTCTTCAAGCATTAGAACCTGTTCCCCTGTAGGTGGGTGTTTGTGTGCTTTATTAGCTTAGGTCCGTGCAGTCTGTCTTCTGGCTTTGAATATTCTTGCGTGTTCTCCATCCCGAGCTTGGCCGATCTGGACATGCGCCACACATATGGTTGACATCTTATAGTAATAGAGGTACAAGTACATTTGAAAGCTTGATCAGTATTCATTTCCCAATATATAATAGCTTAATTTTGTTGAATTTGCATTTAAAATATAGACAGTGTGCTAATTACTGCGATGTCAACGTGGATCAGACAGCTGACAAAGCAAACATCTGAGGACCAACATCTGTGCCCAACCACCTTTAATTACAGCAGACTTTGATCGGCTGATTTTTCCCATAAATAAACTCGTTATATCGGAACTGTTCAGATATCTGAGAATAATAAACCATCAACTTCTTTTTCATAATCTGTGCTACATGAAGAATAAATGTTTTTTCCCCATTCTTGATTAAGTAAAGTTCTGTTATTTTTAAGATTGCTGTTAGGCAAACATGTTTTTCATAGAACCCCTTAGCATTGAGTAAAGGCTTGTTTTAATTATTATTAATATTAAATCTTAATATCATTTATCTAAGAGATGGCAGTTTTCTTATGGTAGTTAGCATTGTCAAGAGATTTTGTAATTAGAGTTCAGAAACATATTGTTAAATTTCACTGAAGATGGAGGCCAGGTGTCCTCAGTACCTGAACTGTTGGATTAGGGTTATATTACAGTTTTTGATGTATTTCAGATTACTATATTGTAGAATACAGTTGTTCAGTGCTAGACAACATATTTGCAAAGCATGTCTTTTGAGGAGCATTTTTGCCACTGCCTACAAAGGAGCCGAACGCACAGGTCATGTCTGAATTTCCTCCTAGAAATACCTTGGATGAATCTGTGTGAGAAGGCACAGGCTTTTCTAATTGATTTGTGGTTGAATATGAATTTCGTTCTTTCTAGCCTTTAGGATAACTTAAACTAAAGCCATAGTAACAAAATGTGAAAATAAATAGTTATTAAGTTAAATCAGATTCCTGATTTGGTATTTAAAAATATCTCATGGTTATATAGTGATGATTAAAAAGATAACTATTTAAATAATTTTTATTAAAAAAACAATGCCCTGACAATCTAAGGAAAAATGAAAACGATGTGTATTTGGGATGCTCTGCAGTGGATTTGCAGTTACAACTGAAACCTTGCTCACACCCTCGGGGGAGGGTGGATTGTGCAAGTAAAGAGAGCAATTCCTTTTTTTAGAGGAGAAATAGTTTTCTTTTGATGGTTACAGCAGCATGATGGAATCCAGAGCTAAGGTCTTGGCAGGCATTGTGTGCAATTAAGGAGATTAAAAATGAAACATTTTCAAGTAGTTCCATGGCTAAATTATATTTACCATGGTTAATAGTTTATAAGGGTCAGTTTATTTATAAGACATATCTAAAACTCCTATGGAAGAGTTAAAATGAATACACAGGAATCAGTTAGAGGACAATGCACAAGGTTACATAATCATGCATACGTCAGTTGTGTACGTCAAACCATAATTACCTTAGAAAGATAAAGGATATAGCAAGGTTGGCCACTGTTAGTGGTGATGTTGTGAGGCATGGACAGTGTGTAGCATAGTGGAAAAGAGACCCCACTGATACTCCCAAGTTCTTCCATAAGGACATTTATGACCTTGGTCAAAGCGCTTAACTCTCTCCATCAGGGTCCTTAGCTCCTGGGCGACAGACAGGTACCAGTGGCCTTGGTCAAAGCGCTTAACTCTCTCCATCAGGGTCCCTAACTCCTGGGCCACAGACAGTTTGTGGCCTATTAGGAACCAGGCTGCCCAGCAGGAGGCGAGCGGCCTGTGACCGAAGCTCTGTGTTTGCAGCTGCTCCCAGCACCAGCATCACCGCCTCAGCTCTGCCTCAGATCATCAGACGTTAGATTCTCAGAGGAGCACCGGTCCCTGGTGCCAGAAAGGTTGGGGACTGCTGGCCTAAACATTTAGTTTTTTTATCTTTGAAGTGTGTGTATTATTTTTTATTTCTAAAGTCTCTTCCATTTCTTATGCCGAAAAAGATTTACCAGATGAAAGAAGTTTTTTCTTTTTCCTTAAAGAAAAAGTTGGCTTATCTAAACGGAATGTTTAAAGATGGTTTGGGTTTCTTCAAACACCGACATTGGTTGGTTTCCCTAAATACGTTTTCTTTCATGGTCATAGACTGTCACTGTGATATGACTTTAAGCTAGATTACGATAGTTAATTTGTTAAAAAATTTTTAAAGTAAAATTTTAGTTTGCATTAACCTTTTGTATCTAACAACCTAATTATCTTCAAATTAGGAAAAATTTGAAGCTCTCAAAAGAGCTTCAAATGATGTACACATCATTAAATATGAGAACATATTAAAATGTAGGGTAGTTTGATTTACCTATTACAATACTACTAAACATGGTAGCAAAATAAGCCCTTAGAGATGTGTCTGCCGTAAATGCTTCATTCATAAAGGATGACCAGACTGACTCGGAAGCAAAAGTGGAGCATCTGTCTGGTCAACCCATTTTACAGGACAGCATTTTGCAAATTAGGGAGTGTGACCTGTAAGTGGGTTGTAAAATTAGTTTAGTGGGTCATGACCAGCATTAAGAAGAATGTAATAGATGAGAGTACATCCCATGTAGTAACAACAAATATTTTTTCGTGAAACTTTGGTTTCAGTTATTGTGTGCATTGATTCATGACATAAAAATGTTTTTTCTTAACTGTTGTCCATCTTCACCATGAACACTTACTCAGCACAGCACATAGTGCATTCAAGGTAACAGGCAGTCGATAAATGTTTAATTGCACAAAATTTAATTTAGTAAATTTACAGAGGAAAACATCCAAAATAACTTTCAGAAAAGTTTTTAAATACAAAATGGCAGTAGGAGAATTGCTAGAACTTACGTGTTGTTTCGGAATCGTTTTGTTACCTGCCTGTGATCTTCTTGGGTGTAGGAACTGTGTCTCATTTAGCTTTATGCCAGTGTACGTGATGGGAAGAGCCTACTTTTCAGAGTCAGTCCTGGGTTCCAGTTTTGACTTCTCTTGCCACATTCAGACTTTGAGACATTGGGAATTTTTTTCAGCACTCAGCTTCAACTTTTTAATTTAAGAAGGAGAATAAGTATTACCTCATGATTAAGAGAGATCTTATACATACCAAGTACTTTGCCTGGAATATAGTAGACAGTTAATTAAAAGGATACACAAGCACATTTCAATACTGTTTATTTTAAAAATCTGTTTTGAGTATCCTGGAAAAAGTATGAAATGTAAGACTGATTGGATCACATGCATGGGTTGAAATTTCTTAAAACATTGTGAAAAATTAAAAGCCATGATTATAGGAGATAGCTGTCTTTAAAAAAAATCAAGCATTGCCCAATTAAGAAACTTTAATATGGAGGGTATGTATTAAAATTTAAGAGGGCCAAATTAGAGAGTTACTTGTAAAGATTAAAAATGAACCCAAATAAACCCTCTGAAGTCAAAAAGCCCAGGTAAAGATATATTAATAATCCTTGGAACTGATTGGTGTACGTGTGTAAATTATTTACTCAGGGACGAAAAAATAAGGATAGGTTTAGATGGAGTCTTTACCTAAAATTTTGTTTAAAATTGGAAGCAAACAGAACTGTTGAAGTATAAAGCATTCTTGGCTTAATTAGCAAACAGATAACAGTCAATCAGTTGATAAAGTGGTTCACTCACTAGTTTGGAGAAAATTAATGGGTAGAGTTATGGAGTTGTTGGCTAGAATGTGTAACTTGTTACCTTTTATACCAGTTACCTTAATATAAAGATAGGTTGTTAGCATATGTTTCATTACAAGAAAGTTTGTAGAGGAGTCACAGAAAATCACGTGTCAGCCTTGCTGTATTTTAATATTCGGGTGTTTGGAACCAAAAAAAAATGATTAAATCTGGTTTTACAAAAGAAGAGCCCGCCTGATTGGTAAACTGGAATTATTTTAGGAGGTTATTAGAATACGTTAGTGAGAGAACAGTGAAGACATCTTACGTAGACTTTACAAAATCTTTTAAGGTTCTAATCCAAGCGGAATACAAAAGTTTCTGTTACTATAGGACGGAGGAGAAATGTTTATTTGTGGAGTGTCACGTGCTTAGAAACAGGAAGTAAATGTTGGTTGTGAACTATCACTTCTCTAGAGGAAAATGTGTGTGTATGTGTGTGTTTATGAGTCTCCTAGGACTAACCTCATATTTTCATAGTTTCATAAATGATGGCAAGGAAGGGTGTACACAGTAAATTTTTAGCGCTTTTGGGTAGTGAATGCCCCCAACCTTACTGCAGATAGTGAGTGAGCCAAAAACCGAGTGAACAGAGGGTGAGACAGTTTTCAGTGGTCTATTGAGGGAAGAACCATATGGATTGCATTTATTAACTGAGGATGACATAAATTAATTGAATTTAGTTATTATCTTGACAAGTATCTATAAACTGTTGTAGATGATTCTTTATAAATATTGTGCTAAGATCAATAATATATTAGGCATTCTTTGGAAGAGTGTGTTATCTTGCTATTGTTTAAAATCATGCTTTACACCCCCAGTATAAATGCTGCATGTTCTTCTGTTATATGAAAATAATGAAGTGTCTGGACATATAGCAGTATACTACAGATACTCATTCCTTAGAGCTATTAATAGTGAGGAGGAGGAGGATGTAATGGAGGTTATTAAAATAATACCTTAGATAAATTCCTCAAATTCCATCATGCTAGAATTGAGGGTGGGGTAAGAGAGCTTCTAGGAATTTTGTAAGAGTCAACTGTAGGATAAATGAAAAAGCTCTTCTATAGAGAGTAAACTTGTGGAATTAGTACCACAAGTTGGGATATAGATGGAAAAAAGATCATGAAAATTAGATTCGCAGATGATGCATAACAATACTATTAAAGAAAATTTGAGGTATTTAAAAATGACGTGCCGGTGTTGCTTAGTGTCAGACAGAATTCAGGATTCGATGGAATGCTGACCTGACTGCACACGTAGTCATTGTTCATGTTCAAACTTGGGAAGCAGAGTCATTGTGACTGGAGACCACCCAGAGAGTGTAGTGGGCCTCTTGATGTCCTTTATCAGGTTAAGGAGGTCCCCTTCAGTACCGAGCTTGCTAGTCATTTTTTCCTTTTTTTCTAATTTGCCTCTAGTTATATGGTCATACGGTTTTGTTTATTTTATCTGTTAGGCGATCTCTGGTAAAAATTCATTTTTAATGGTTATTACAGCCTTTTAGTTTATTCTTGAGGCTATTTTTGATAATGCATTTTTTTCTGAAATATTTTTTATGTTTTCAAATATTGGCATAAGGTTGTTCATAGTACTCTTTTATGATTGCTAAAAGTCTGCTGTGTCTGTAGCTATAATTCCGTCCTCCTGAGTTCTTTTTGTAACTTTTTTTGCTGGATTCTCTCGTCATCCCATTTTTAAAGTAGGGACTATACTGTTTGTTCATCATTTTGTCTCTAGTATAATGCTCACGTACAACAGGCCCCCATTTAACTTCCGTTGAACTGAATTGAGCATAACTTTAGTTCTTTTCTGTCTCTGGCCAATACTGTGTGTCCATTGCTAGTTTTTCTACGCTCTGTTCTCCATTTCCCCGGGCAGGCATTTTCAAACAGTTTTTCCTCTCTTTTATGCCAGTATGCCCTTTTTATTAGTCATCTTAAGCAATCAAGCTCTGGCCATCACCTTTATTTAGATAGCTCCCGATTTTATAACTCTAGCCTGACCTTCTAAGCTGTAAACTGCTTGACATTTCTCTCCAGTATCTTGTTTACACTTTCCATGCAGCACAACCAAAGTGAAACTCCTCATTTCCCGCCTCCCAAACCAGTTCGTCCTCCAGATTTCCTGGTTTCTGTTAATTGGCGCTGTCACTCACCCAGGCTCAAACCATCGGTCCTTTTGACTCTTCTCTCTCACCCTGTGCGTGTGCAGCCTCCCTCACATCGGCCCACGCGGGTCCGTGACAGCCCTTCTCATCCGCTCCATCGCCATCTGTACCCACACCGCCAGCGCTTCGTTCCCGGCCCGTTGTACACCTCCCTGCCTTTTTGGCTGAGTCTGTTTTGTCTTCCAAATTGAAATAAGATTAAACTTGCTAAATCATAGTAATCAGACTACTCTGTAAAGGCCTCCAATTATTTGGTTCTCCCCACAGTCTTTGCAAATAGGTACAAAGTCCTTAGCTTTTTAGGTCTCCCACAGTAACGCCCAAACTTTCCTATCTCAGTCTGTCTCTCCCGCCCCGCCCAGACTTGTGTTCCAGCCTGAGCGTTCTCTCTCTGCTCTGCTTTCTTGCGTTTTCGTCCAACTGTTTTCCTCTTGAAGGAAAACTCTTCCTCATCTCTGCGTGTTGAAAGGATGCTCGCTTACATTCTCTGCTCGGTGCAGTAGCCCGCAGAACGCGTTTCTTGTTCTTGCTGGGGCTCTCAGTCTCACTTTGTGTTATAGTCACTTGTGTGCTTGCCTAATACCTCATAGGAGATTATAACCCCCTAGTGGGTAGGAACTGTTTCTTAGCATTTTCTTTCTTATTGCCTCAGCAATCTACACAGTCAGGAAATCCTGATTAGAGTTGTTCACTTGTTTCTTCCAGTGAAACTTCTTATGCCGTCCTGCTAAGAAGTTTACTCCAGTGTGCACTAACAATATAGAAGTGCCAGACTCAGCCTTTCCAGAGACGTGGCTGCAAGTGGACAAGCCACGCTCCTGGTCACTGGTGCTGCCTTTCCCGGGCGCTGTGCATGTCGCGCAGTGGACGGCCTGCTCGACGGGCGTCCGGGCGTCACCGTGGACACGCTGAACGCAGTTCCGCTTCAGCAGGCCAGACTGATTCACGTCGCGTGCTCGCTGGCTCTCATTTTTAAAAAAAAAAAAAAAGATTTCAACAACCCATGATAATGTTGTAAATTTTAAGATAAAAGTTAATGCGTGTCAATTCAGTATGGATTTATAAATGTAAGAAGTAAATCCTCCTATCTTTGTTCCTTAATCTGTAGAATGAAGATGATTAAAAAGAGATTACATTTTCTTCATATTAAAGAAAACCATTTTAGTCCAACTTAATGTGAATCTTCCTATATTTTACAGGGATGGTATTGGCAAATATTAAAATCGTGGTTTTGTAGTTGAAAAATCATGATTAACCTATCCATTAGCCTGTCAGCAAATTAAACTTATGAAATCCCATCGTGATAAAAGATTTGGGAATGCAGCGGACAGATGTCCATAGGAATTCTATTACGGTTTAATTCCCTGCCATGTGTAAAAGCTAGGTTTCTCTTCAGCCTAACAGCTCGAGTGTAGAGATGGACCTGCTGGCCCAGCCTGAGCTCTGCGGCTCCGCTCCTCCCTCCCTTCCTGCCTTCCACGGTATTTTTTGAGTTCTTAACATGATGTAGGCAGTGTGTTGGCAAGCGGTGGCCAATGATGCGGGCCCGGAAGCTGCCTGCTTGCAGCTTCTAGTCCAGTTGGCTTTTTAGATATAGACAAATAAGATAAAGTATCTTATTTTATAAAAAAAAAAAAAATTTCTTATGACAGTATTTAGCTTGTTAAAGGAAAAAGGCAGCTTATGTTCAGATTGATAGTCATTTCACAATAATCAGAATTTTAGCATGAGCAGTCTAAAAATACCATGCTCAGTGCAGACACAAACCTTAATCTGAGTCTCCGTTTGCTCATCTCTGTAAATAAGGATGTTAAGAGAAGAAGGAATGAGTGTGTAGCAAGCACTGTGATACTTAAACCCAGTGGCTGTACACAGTTATTGTAAAGTCAGTGTACAGGTCAGAATGGCAGGGGGCGTGGCCAGAGCAAGGGCCAGAAAAGCAGGTTCTTTGCAGCTTTAAGGAAGGAGATAGATGGACATGAAAATGTTTTACACCTGAGTTAACATTTTATTATTAAACACTTACAGTTGGGGTTTCATGGCTAAATTTCTATACATTTCAAAACATCACAAGAAACCTTAAGTTTTATTTATGAACACAGATAAGTTGCTTATTTCTTGGTTAGAGCAGTGTCTCTGTAACACCATAGATTCAGATTACCCATTGTAAAGGTGACAGGTGTCTTTCAGGAGAAAACAGCAAGCACTGCGTTCTTTGTATTTATATTTGGGGATGAGGGGTGGGAAGTTGTGGCTTGGTGTGGGGAGATGGACGTGGAGCCTTGTTCTAACTGCCTGCTAGCCTTAGCTCTGCCTCTGCTAGCTGGCCGTGTGAACTTGAGGTCCCTTTTGTCCTTTCCCTTTGGCACTATTTGACCTTAGGCAAGTCACCTGGACTCTTTTTGCCTCAATTACTTAAAAAATTTTGAGGGTGTTGGAGTAGATCTCTTTTAAATCCCGGTGAATAATAATAATTTAAAAATCTGTGATTTGGAGAAAATACTAGATAAAATTAGTTGACGTTGAAATTCTCTGTGAGGGATTTAATGCTTGTGCTGCATCTGGGAGTTTATAGTTCAAACAAATCTAAATGACGAGAGATTCATCATTTTAATAGGATTTTACAAGGTACGTGGAATGGGTCCAAGCTTTATATGTGATGTGTTTATGTAAGTCAAGGTTAAGTTGCTGTCTTAATTGTTTTTGTGCTTAGTGGCTTTTGTAGCACCACCCCTGCCTCCGGAAAGAGGGACGATAGTACAGTACACGATGGGTAGTCCTTAGCGTATGTGCTGTTCGTCCTCTGGGGGGAAAGTGACACTAAGTATATACTTCTTTAGAAAAAAGTGCTTTGAAATTTCATCTGGCTGAAAAATTAATTTCTAAATTTGAAGATAGCTGAGCAGAGAAAAAAATCTATAAACTACGCATTGCACGTTTACAAATGCTTTGAACAGTCTGCCTGTGAAGGTCTTCGGAGTGATGACTTACCCCGTATTCCCATATGTCACACGTTGCCTTTTTATGGTTACCCTGGGGGGTAACCATATTGCATTATTGGTGATCCTTTGCAGTTGTATGAAATGATAATTTAGCTTTTCAGATGTGGTTAATCCACAGGCCCTACTTCCTGCTAACATACATGGCATGACAGGCTTAAATGTTTCCAGGTGTGATTGGAGACCTGGGACAGCAAATTACCCTTAGATGATCTCAGCCACTGTCATTTACTGCAAAACTGCAGCTTTGGCATCAGCGGTTGAAAAGAGTCTGTTAAGATTAACTCCACTCGAGGCACATTTTACATTAAATAAATGAACCGTCTTCTTGAGACAGTTAAAGCGTGTATAGTACTATTTAGAACTATGTTTTGTCCTTTGAATTGTTGACGTTTTTGGTAATAAGCAGGCCTTTATTTACATAGTCTTAATTTGTTTTTGTAAGGCCTGCTACAGTTCAGAGTTCTCCTCCATTGGAGCTTTTCCTCCCCTGGCCCACTTTTATCTCTGCCCTGGTCCAGAGAGAAGCCATCCTCTTTCCTCCTCTCCACAGCTTTTCCCAGTTCCTGGAGTGGATTCTCATTTTCCTTCCTAAAAGACTCACCATTATTGATGCAGAAGGGGGCCCGTTTAACATTCGTTGTTATTAGCAGTGAAAAGCCTTAGACATCTAAAGGGTGTGTTGTTAGTGGGAATGGAAGAGGTAGCGTTCTGTTTTATAGCTGGCCAGAGGAGCGAAGTTCTGGGCAGAGGGAGCCAGCGAGGGGAGGTGAAAGGCAACAGAATTGCCCACTGGTTGCTCTGCTGGCACTCACTGTTCCTTACCCATGGCTGTCTCCTCTCACGCTTAGCACCTACCCTCAAACTCCCAGCCCGGTCCTGGTCTCCTCCACTCCGAAAGCTTCCCTGCCCTGCCGCATCATCTTTCCTGTGACATTTCCTCCCCAGCGTGCCTCCCCACTGGCCCCGTGGGAAGCCCTGCCCCAATCAGTGGGAGACGCAGTAGTCTCCTCTTGCTGTCCAGCATGGGCCGGGGGAGGCGGGGACACACACATCCTCTAGCCCTCTAGCCCTCTATCCCCTTTGGCAAAGTGGAGGGGAGGTGGGTTCCTGACACCCCTGCTGAGAATTCTGAGTTTTCTCATCAGAATGTTTTTGCTCATGCTGGTAGCTTTTACAGAGCTGTAAATACTGTATTCTCATACTCTACAAATAGAATATATGGATTAAAAAGGCTTTTCTTGCTAGTCTGGGGCAACCTGATAACCATTTATAACACTCTTCGTTTGAGTGTCCCAGGTACCAAACAGTCAACTAAAATGGGTTTTGAAACACATTTTTCTGGGAAGGTTATTTTGTCTCGTGGAGCTCACGTTGCACACCTTCTCTGTCGCTTCTTCTTAACCCTGAGTTAGAATGGAAGGTTCACATAAGACTGAGATTCTCAAGGAAATAGAAAATAGGGACTTCTGTCTACAGAATTTACATCGGTCACCCATTTTAACGTGCCAGCATAAATCATCGCCGATTACTTGAATTTTTGGATCGTCTCTGGGATTGTAATGGTATGGAAAGATTCACCCATTGTTTCAGTTATTTTTGACATTCTAGGAAGGATGTGATATATGGCAGAATGAACCTTAAGTTCCAGAAAGGGCATAAGTAGACATTTTGCACTAATTTTATTTATAGAAACATACATTCTAAAGGAATGTTTGATCTGAGGCATTGAATGAACTTCAGTTCTGCTAATGACTCTGTCCCTTGAAAATTGTTTACTAGCCTATGGGGCTATAAGTATGGGCATTTCCTTTAAATACATTTAAATGTATTTGCAGTGACTGCCGAAGTAATTCAACTTTATTGACCATAGGAGGATATTAAATATTTATCTTTTCTGCTTAGTGCCTGTAGTGAAATAGAATGTAACTTAATGGTTATTGGCTTATAGGCTGTTATTTCTGAAATACTGTCTTCATTTAGTTTATCCAGTGGCATTCCTTATATTTTGTATGTGTTAAAAAGCATGTTGGAACCTACCTTACGTAAATTTTGCTACTTAGCTAAAAAATATTTCGGAAGGGATTTTAACTTTAATGTAGGAGTGTGTGTGTGTGTGTGTGTGTGTGTGTGTGTGTTGTGTGTTGTGATGACATGTGTGTATCTGCAAAGGAAGAAAAATATGTAAGTTGTGGGCTACTTACATCTGTATATAGAGACATCTGTATCTTTTAAAAAACGAATAGAATGAAATAATAATGTCTTAATATTATAATGTGTGTTCTGGCGTACCCGCAGTGTCTGATGCATTCCAGAATGTTAGGAGGTTGGCAGTAACTCAGCATATGAGAATCTGTGGCTTCACATTAGCTTAGTTTTAGGAAGATCAAATAAAAAAAAATGTAGATGTAAATCAGAGAAAGAAGCTAACTTATTTGGGTTTCCTTCAAAGTAATGATAATGCAATATTAAACATAAAAAGTCTGAACGTGAAAGTAATTTTATTTGAATTTGAATAAACTTTAGGAAAAACACAAAGCAATATTTATAAGTTTTAAACTTTAAGGGAGGGGGAGGGGGATAACGGGATCGCTGAAAAAGGGAAAGGGAATAAGGTACAGACTTCTAGTTATAAAATAAATCAGTCATGGGGATGTTATATATAGTATAGGGAACAGTCAACAATATTGTAATTATTTGTATGGTGACAAATAAATGCAGGTGGTTACTGGACTTATTGTGATGATCACATCTAATATGTAGAAATGTTGAATTACCTTGTTGTACACTTGAAACTAGTATAATATTGTATGCCAACCATACTTCAAAATTTTTAAAGCTAAAAAATTTTAAGGGAGATAATGTATAGAATTATTTTGAATTTTCTGAAAAATAAATCTTCAAAATTGACCTTCAAAGAGAAGCTCTGATTTTCTACAAAGCCTTAAGGGACTCTTTGAGGGTTGTTTTGTTTTATTTTTCCTGCTATTACATTAATTTTTAAGATCCTGGAATTGACTGTATTTGTGTGGTTAATTTTTAAGAAGCCAAATATTTTGAGTTTTAAAACTACAAGGAACTTAATTTAAATGTCATTAGTTTGTCTAAGCAGAAAAATTGTTTAGAAAAAGTTGGTAGGTTGAATAACTACTTCTGTATGTGGTAACTGTTTCATGTGAAGTATTAGGTATATTATTGGGTTATGTATAGTTAAGGGTAACACAAAACTTAAAAATATTACAAATTCTAATATCATTCCAAAAAATATTTAATTTTTTTAATAGAAAGGAATCCCAGGAGCTTTTTAAATCAGTTGTACTCTCATAGAAAAAAAGAAACCCATATTGAATTAAAAGTCTTTGAATAATTGAAATGTAACATTTGCACAAAATACATTGAGGAGACAACATGGTATTGAATTTGTGTGATTAAATGGAATGCTTTTGGGTATTGGAAAATTTGGCCTAAGGTCTTTGTCTTGTCTCTTCTCTGTATGATTGCCCATTTTGTGGACTTTTCCCCATACTCTGCTTCACCAGAAGTTAGAATTCACTAATTAAAAGAATATAAACAAATATGAAGCTACAAATATAAATTTTAAATACTAAATAGAAACATTCATGAGTAATGTTTGTTTTCTTATCTTTTTAAAAATATTTATTAGCAATTAACAAATCGATTAAGGTACTTTTTTCTGAGCATGCGTCATCGCAGTACAGTTTCACTGACTTCTTAGTTATTAATTTAATTTAATTTATGGTTATACATGTGTATGCTGAAGAATGTACACATTTAGAAGTTGGTTGAGGTGCCAGGACACTTCATTGTGCCTTTGCAGAATCGGTCATTTCTGTAGAACTTAAACTACGTATTTATTTTGCAGACTCTCGTGTAGTGCTTGCCATGGGATAAGCATTGTTCTAAGTGCTTCATTAATATTAACTCATTCATTTAAAACCTGATAGCGACACTCTGAAGTGGGAATGATTATTCCTCCTATTTTGCCAATGGCACTTGCTGAAAGTCCCACAGGCAGTGTGTGGCGAGTTGCTATGCGCATCTCAGCAGTCTGCCTCCAGAGTTAGTGCCTGTCCAGAAAGATCTTTCTTGGAAAGTTGAATCCAAATTCTTCCCTTTTCTCAGACCCTTTCTTCCCAGGCTTTTGCTGACCAGACGGGGGACCCCAGGAGGGACATGTTGGCAGGAATTACTTCTTACCATCCTGCTCTTCTAGATGTTTGGGAGGCAGGCAGTGTGACAGCTCCTGGTGGCGAATGACCCTGTTCTGGCTTTATGAGCAGTCGTTTGCAAATCCTCCTTCTACAGTAGAAACTTTCCTGTCTCAAGAACGGATGCTACCCACTCATCTTAGAGATCTGGGGCCAAGAATGAGAGCTGCACTCAAGTTCATGACAGAAGCTAGAAACTGGAAAAAGAGGGAGAGAGAGAGCACTGTTGCCCGATGGAAAATAGGAGCCGAGATTGAACACCAGGAGTGCCATTGCTAAAGGAGCCGCTTTCCTCGAGGACACTTGTCTCATATGCCCCAGGACGAGCAGGAGCAGGCATTTATTTGAGTATGATTAGCGATTCTCTTCAGCAGTTCTGGGGAGGCGTGTGTGTGTGTGCGTGCGTGTGCGTGCACATGTGTGCGGCATATGTGCGTGCACACGTGTATATAGGCATTACTCTTAAATTTGTCGATATTTGGTGCATACCATGTATTAAAAAATACTAATGAATTAATGTTAGCACTAAGCATTGATTTGTTTTGCGAGCAGCTCCTGATTCATGGCCTCTTTATACACACAAACGCGTCTCTACCAGTGTTTGTGAGGGACACTTATCTCTGTTTCAGCTGCTTCTTTTCCTTTGAGGTGCCTTGTTCTCCCTTCGCACAGCCCCTCCAGAGTGACTTTTGCGTTATCTCAAAACACACCCTTCAGTTGTGCACCTGCGGCATTATTCATAATAGCCAAAGTGTGGAAGCAACATATTGTCAATTGAGAGATGAATGGATAAAAAAATGTGGATGATACATATAGTGGAATATTATTCAGCCTTAAAAAGGAAGGAAATTCGTACATGCTACAACATGGACGAACCTCGTGGACAGTATGCTAAGTGAAGTGATCCGATCACAGAAGGACGAGTCTTGTATGATTCCACTTGTGAGGAGCCTAGAGAAGTTAAATTCGTAGAGGCAGAAAGTAGAAAGTGATTGCCAGAGCCAGAGAGCAGTGAGGAGGGGGGGTGGAGTTGTTTAGTGGGTATGAAGTTCCCATTTTGCACGGCATGGGGGTTGCGCAACAGTGTAAACGCACTTACTTAACACTACTGAACTGTACATGCAAAAATACTAAATCTTATGTATATTTTACCACAATTAAAAGAACAACAAGCCTTTGAGACTGAGCGTAAAATCTGTTTGGCCGTTTCGGTTGCCAGACACTGGGAGCAGCTGGCTTAGCTCTGCTTTCTAGAGAACAGACATTGTGGCCCGAGTGCGAATGTGTTTATATCATCCCAGAAAAAGCTTATCGAGGAAGTTGAAGAAAGATGTGAGCAGGTGTGGGGCACTGAGCAGAGCTCACGGACACAGGCATGCTGGAACGTGGTCCGGTGGAGGAGGCGGCCATGGTTTCGTAGGTGGAGATAACTGAGCTGGCCCGAGCAAGATGACTATCTTAAGTGCCATCAGCAGTCTCCTGTTTTTTAAGTTTCACTTTATGGTACTCTGAATTTTGTCATTTTGCTTATGTTTTATTTCTCACCACATCTACCAGGCGCAGTATTTGATAACAACTTTTGCAAAGGATCCCGATGCAGTCCATTTATTGGTATTTATTATAACAGGTATTTCAAGGAGGGCACTGTGCTCCAGCTTACTAGCACTGATGTGAAGATCAAGCCAGAACCTCCTGCCGTTAAGAGTTGTGTGCTCTAAAAGAGAAAATGAGATGTGTGGACCAATATAGCTAAAATACAAGACATTCTGAGAAACGGTGTAGAGAAAGTTTTGTTGAAATGGATTAGAGAGATTTAATTTTCAGAAGTGGGGTCAAGGAAGGATCTTGAAGTAGGAGCAGAACCTTGAAGGATGGGAAGGATGTTCATAGGTAGAGGTAATGAGGATATGGATCCAAGGTAAACGCTCAGACAGACAGATACAGGGCAGGCCAGGGCGCTGTCTGCTGGGAAAGGCTCAGAGTTTGGTGTCATTAGAGAGCAGGATGTATGTTCTTGTAGTAGGAAGAAGTCAGCACAGATACCTGGGGGCCTGATCATGGAGACTTTTGAATGTCTTGTTAAAATAGTTTGCCCTTATTTATGTAAGCAATGGGGAACTATTGAAAGTGAGAAAGACGCGCGTCGACAGCATCAAAGGTAAAGCTGACAAATGCAGGGTTAGGAAGCAAGAGGCTGACTTAGTCTGATTTCTGATCGTTTAATTATAGAGGCTGATTTGGTTCTTTGGTTTCCTTCTGACATAGGAAATAAGGTTGGATAAATAAATAGGGAGGATACAAATTAGGCCTTAAAAGTTAAGCAGACATGTTAAAAATTAATTCAGTTCACAGTGTAGTGCCATTGAAAGTATCTGAGCGGAGTTTGACATGATAAAAGCTATTTTAAAGATTAGTTTGTATAGAATGGGTTGTGTGGGGACATGAGACTAGTTAGTCAAAAGGTTATTGAGTGGTGAAATTATGAAGACCTGAGCTAAGGTGGTAGCAGCAGAGAAGACAGGAGAGGACTGACGGGAAGTAGAGGAGAGGGTGAGAGGGCGGGAGAAGTGAGAGTCACAGAAAGCTTGTTTACGTGCACATCATTCATTGCCTGCTGGTGTAACTGACCACGCTGCCCACTCTTAGAAAATAGGTGATGCCATACCGGTCAGGCAGGGGGCACGTTGTAAAATGACCTGGATGAAGAAGCTTGGCTTATACAGGCTGATGGAGGGGCCTGGGTGGCTTGTAGGACTGCTGAATTGACAAGTGCAGATAGTGGTCACCATCAATGTACTGGCGTTTTTGGCTGTGTCCACAGAAGCACCCACCCCAGCGGTTCTGAGACCTCCGTGCCTTGGCACCCCAGTGAACTGCAGACCCTTTAGGAAAGGTGCTGTGAAGTTTGGCATTTCGTGTAAACTTTCTGCTGCACGTGGATATTCACATTGGCTGTGTGTGAAAGAGTCTGACCAAGCAGGTTACTTCCCTGCGGTTTTGGAGAAGGAATGTGATCCCTCTTACTGAGCACGAAGCTTCAGCTCTCAGGCCAGTACCGAGGACAGAGCGGTGTTTACGGCCTCACACTTGTCCCCTGTAGGTTCAGGCGACCCTTCTACTCTGGTAGCAGTGTGGAGCTGAAGTGGGCCGGAGCCTGGTGTGGCACCGGCACCCCGAGATATGCGTCTGTGTAATAGTGAGCGCTTATTTTTCCTGACGATTCAATTTGGTTTTGAGTCTTTTTATTCGTTCAAGTTAGTTAATAAAAAAAAGTTCAGTCTTTGAACATACCCTGCAGACAGCTGGAGGAGACTGGTTCCACCAGCTCTCAGGTGAATGCTGCAGCCGAACGCCGAAGTGGACGAAGGGACAGTGAAAAGGAAATGGAATTTGGAATATGTAGTCTGAGATTCGAATCCTTGCTTTGCCACACCAGTGGAGAGACCACAGGCAAGTTATTTAATTTTCTTTGTTTCTTCGTAAAAGGAAGGTAACAGTATTTACCTTTCAAGCCTGCTCAGATGACTCGAGGTAATGACTATAAAAATAGGTGCTGTACTCTGCGAATAAAAATAATTTATTCCCCATCTCCAAAATGTGATGATTTCAGTGGTTTTTACTCCTCTGTATTAAGCAACCACATCACAGCTTTTGTAAAGCATGTGTTTCTCTGAACTATGGACTCTTGGAGTTTGATCTTTACAGACTAAATAGACTTACAGTATTCAGAGCACCAAAGCAAGCATTGGTTGCTTAGGAGTAATTAAAAATGGAAAAATTAATTCAATATAAGCATCAAAATTTTCTTTTAAAATCTATTTAAATTGTCATATGTCTTATATCACATACTTTAATACTCATTATAAGATGTTTTTTTAACCACTACCCCACACCACCAAAATAAAAAAAAAACCAGTAACAACAAAACTTGTGACTAAAATAGTCAAGGGGATTTTGGCAGAATTTTCTATCAACTTGTACAGGAAAAGATTCATTTTTACATCTAGAATTAGGAATAAGTTGGGAAAGAATTTTAGTCAGACAGCATTCTTGAAATAGATTCAGATCACATTGTAATACATTGTACTATTGAGACACATATTCAAGTATAAGTGGTTTTCTTTTTGTTATCAAGCATAGTTTTAAACCTGCTTACAAATCTAGCCATTTTAATTCCCAGTAAGCTAAACTTGGCACAGGTATTCTCTGCTCAAACACAAATGTGGTTGTGCTGTTTAACTGAAAACAAAAATTAACTGGTTTTTATTTATTTACTTTTTTATTTCTAGAGATTTAAAAAGACTAGGAGTATTTGTCCAGTTTTAGGTATAAGCAATTGTCTTGGCTTCATCTCCAGCGCCTTCTAGTTCTAGTTACTGCTTACTATATATTCTTGTGTTTTTAGTAAAATAGTTGATTTCTATGTCTTAAAATGGCTTCCATTATCACATAGTGACTGTTTTTCATAAGTATTGTTTCTTGAAACCTTAATAAAGGGATTCATGTAACATGAATATCAAAGCAAATCCCGTTGACCTTAAGAGGACGTTTAATTCTTTCCTGTATCTCTATTCATGCCATGATGTAAGTCATGACTTATTGTTTAAAACTATAATTTGTGTGTGTGCGAAAATGCAGGTGTTTTTGTACTGCTTTTGCTGGGACTATAAAATCTTAATGGTTTTGTTAATATGTTTGATTGCTGCCTTACTGAATAAAAGATTTTGCTTTAGAAAATTTAAATGTAAGCATTTATAGATAAAGCTTAAATGAGAATTAAAGTCTAGTTTAAGATGAATTTAAAGTGATTTTTACTTTGATTTCTTTGGTAGTATGCAGTTTAACGCTAGAAAAAATGTAGATATAAAAATAGCATCAAAGTATTATGCTTTTTAAAAGTTGACACAAATTAATACATAGCAGTAATTTTAGACATTTTAGCTTAAGGAAGGATTATCTTAGTTATTTTAGCTATAAATTTTCTTAGTAAACGGAAGAGAACTCTAAAAAAGAAAACATCTATATACAATTTTTACAGTTGTTTTTCAAAGTTCTTCTTAGCATTTTATATTTGAGGGAGCTAGAAGTTTGAGTTAGAACAAATTCAGAGACCTGTATAAGCTGTAGTAAAAATTCAAAGATTAAAATGATCTTTTGTGATTACATACGTGCTATACTCTATTGCGTTAGGTTATTTTTAAGCTTTTTACTTTACTTTAGCATTCTGGCATTGCACTGGTCAGTAAAAATCAAATGTGATTTTGTTTTAGTAAGAAAGCTTTATGTTTCTATATGCAGAAACAGTTTACAAGTCATAAAATTTTTAGTTTTAACCATTATTATAAAAGAAAATCCAGGAAATAATATATTAAAAATATAATACCTGTACTAAAGTCATAATTTAAACGTAGAGTTTGTTTTTATAGTTAAAAATTATATTGCTATGGTCAATTCAGGATTTAAACAAATCCCTCAGTGTTAGAACTGTTTTCTATGCTGACTGTTTTTAAGTAAATGGGAGGATGAGAGGCTTTAAAACAAATTAGCTAATTGAAAGTTTTTAGGAGAGAAAAATTACTGTATTAATTTCTTATCTAGTTGCTTTGTAGAGCTGCCTTTTCCAGATAATTGAAGATAAGCAGCCGTCAGGTGTGACGGTCGCTTTTCTTTCATCTAACCACTTCAGCTGGGAGTCCTAAGTGTATTGTGCACATTCGTGCCTTTGAAGAATACATAAAAATACTTTATTCTTGTGACAGCACATGTATTTTTGTTGAGTTGTGTTCAGCTTTTTGCTTTTATGCTATATGACAGCAGACTTTTCCAAATTTAATTTCTCGTATCTGATTATTTTTTGAACGACTGTCAGCTATTGCTTTTTCCTATTGGTATTCATAAATTTTTTTTACCACGTTCCTCGTTTGATACAAATAAGAAACCAGGTAATACGTTTCCATTTTTTGAATATTTTATAATCTTAATTTCAACCCCGTATAAAAAGGTATTATCCCCAGCCTGGGGAGTTAGAGGCTCAGAGAGGTTGAGTAACTTACTGAAGGTCAGGAAGCCCATCAGGTGGACCATGACTCAGGTGAGGTTTTAGTATATGTGCCAATAGGTACACACCTTTGTAAATAATACCCAGATGAGTATGTAGAACATTTTCAGCACCTCGGGGGGCTCTCTTTTGTTCCACCTCCCAGTAGCGTCCCCCCAAAGGTAACTGCTAATCTGATCTTGATCTCCACAAATCTCTCTCTCCCCCCTTGATTAGTTTTGCTTGTTCTTGAACTTTATGCAGATTGAATCATACGGAATGTATTCTCTGGTGTCAGGCTTCCTTTGCCCAGCATTACATCTGTGGAATTCATCCGCGTTGCAGTGTATAATGTTCGATGCTTTTTCATTGCTGTGTGATGTCCCATGGTATGGCCATATTAAAATTTGTGTATTAATCTTGATGGGCATTTGGGTCATTTTCAGTTTGGCTATTGGGAATAAAAGATGCTATTTTTTAGTTTTATACATATTTAAGTGCTCAATTCTCATGGATATTTGCCCAAGACGGAAATTGCTGAGTCTTGAGAATAATGCATATTGAGCTTTAGTAGTTACTACCAATCAGTTTTTTGAGCGTACAAGTTTATACTCCCACCAGCAGTGTATGGGCATTCTGATTGCTCTCCATCCTCATTACAAGTTGATATTGTCAGTCCTATTAAGGTTTTCCCCTTTCTTTTTAATTTTAATTATTTTGGTAGAGTATCTAGTTTGGTATCAGGGAAATGCAAATTAAAAGTTACATTTTAGGTTAAAAATATTTAATGTGAAAGCATATTCTTATTCATATGTAGAGATTAACACTTGTGTGCATGGTCTTGAATATTGCCGAGTTTTGTTTGTTTGTTTGTTTGTTTTTATAAGTGAACCTTGATTGCTTATTTATTTGGTGGTATTAATAGTTTTTCTATAATAAGGAAAAGTGCCAATATTCTAGAAATCACTTGTTTCATTTAGAATTATTTAAGGAAATTTTTAAAGGACTTTAAAGAGTTTAAAGGTCTTTATTCAAAGAGTTAAGTTTACAAATGGCATCTACGAAGGAGACATGGAGAGAACAAGAAAAATCGAATCCAGGAATGTCACAAACTTAAAAAATTATCTTATAGAAGAACTTAGTAAAGACCTCTATAACTGAAAAATCAGGGTCTTTTTCTGCATTGAAATATAGCAATTACATATAACATATAGGATTTTAGAATTATATTCATTCGATGGTTTACATAATCTTACACTGTTATATTCTGCTAAAATTTGCTTGAATTGATTAGTTCTTGTTTTTCCAAGTTCATGCAAGTTACGTGTGTTCGGCTCTCCTCTGTGAGTCTCGGGTACGCTGATTAGTCAGGCGGTCTCATCTGAAACTCATGTATAATAGTGCTCAGTTGTACGACTTGCCATACCAGTTTCACAGTGTTTTTGTTTTGCTCAAGTAGATGAAAGGTTTATTTAAGTGTAGCCACACTGGTACTGCATTCCTGGTGATCTTGGTAGGTTAATGACAATCTTTGTCATACAAATCAGGAAATGTGGGTTGAGCCTCTGGGATGCGTGCAGTCAGTTCATTAAAATGCTCTCTCCCAAAGGACTGGGGACTGTTGGAAGCACTTGGTAGGTAAGGCAGCTTTAAAAACCTATCTGTCTGTCTATCTGTCTGTCCGTCCGTCCATCCATCTATCCATCCATTTTCATTCTGTTTTTTAAACTTTTAATACGTCAGTGTTTAATCATATTATCTACTTTGTGACTGCTTTCTTTAGTAAGCTTAATAATGACTTTGGAAATCCAGACAAATTTCTTCCCACAGTTTATAGGTTAGTTTTGGTTGGAGCGTTTTGGTTGGTTGTGAAGTCATGTCGGATTGCGCTGCTGCTTCATTTAACTGGTTGGCTATTAACTGAATTAACTTAGTGTTGCGATCAATGCCGTTTTTTAAAATTATTATTATTATAGAGAATGGGTTGAAGAATTGTTCGAAATAAATAATATGTGTGAAATACAGTCAGTTAAAGCCGTTTGGTAATTAGCAAGCTTCGAGGTATCTTTTGGGCAATATTTGAATGAATTGTAATATATTACAGATTTCATAAGAATTTCAGGGTAAATGTAGGTATGCATTTATGAGGAGAGGAGACATCCTACAGTCTCGCTTTCTGTTTAGTATTTTACCAGGTAGTATTTATTCAGTATATTTCAGGTATATTACTTAAATAATACCATCATAAATGAAAAGATAGATGTCACGTTTGTTGTTCATTTAAAGACTGTTCACGTGTGCTTATGTTGTAAGAAAGAGATGATACAAAGCAGAATGTATTAATCCCCTTGAGCAAACCTCCAGAATATATGTGATCTTTTTATAGGAATAGAAACTTTTGAAGTTAGACCAGAAAAGCTTAAGCAAAGGCAGCGAAGTGGATTAGTTGCTGGTAAAGAGATATCGAGACAGAACCAAGTGAGTTACTGATTGTCCTATTCAAGAGTGACATCTCTACAGAAACCCAGTAAATAAGTTATTTATTAGAACCGCAGTCAGATAGCCCAGGCCTTTTATTTTTTTAAAGGTCATTTCTGCCTTGAGTAAGTCAGTGTCGAGTTTATGGACTATAACTAATAAATTTACTTTAGAGTTTGAAACCACTGAAGGCTAAATATTTTATCACCTTTCTCCTGCTCCACCTTTTGTGCGTCTGAAGACTCATGAAGGTTGGGGAAATAGCTTAGAGCTCTCGGTAGGTGTAGGAGTGAATCTTTGTAAAGGACAAAGGCGCTTCACTAGTTTTTGGGCCTAAAACCTTCAACATTGGATCACTGAGACTATGACCAGCAATCTTCATGATTCATCACATATAAGCAACATAAAAATTTTAAAACTTGCTATCAGTTTTCCTTGTGTGAACCTTCCATGTCACAGATAATTTTATAAAAGGCATGCCATTCAAGTTACTTTAAGTCCTTTCTATAATTATAGGAATCACAGTGCTTGTGGGTTCCGTCCCTCCCTCTCTTTCTGTGGGTCTCTCTCCTTCTCTCCCTCTGTATGTGAAGAGCAGAAAGATCAGCTTCTCATGACTTTAATTGTGTTGCTGTCACTGTTTTGAACTAATAGCGGTGAAATGCCTGTGTCCTTTCACAGTATGTGGGAAAAGTGAAATAATAAAGGCAAGAGCGTGTGTACTTTGTACACATGTATACACAGACCGATGTGTATCTGGTGGCCGCTTATTTATTAAGGGTAATAAATAATGCATACATACGCAGACATGGGTCGTATTATAAGTACTGGCGACTTTGACAGTAAACCACATCGAACTAGACCATGGGTGTGAGGAAGAATTGAGAACAGTATTATTAAGAACAATCAGTTCCTGTGGAACTGTTAAACCGTCACCCAGTGTTTTTGGCTTGTCTTGCCAGTTACAAGGAGGTGAAGAGTCATACTGGCTGGTTTTCCGGTGGCTCCACTTGAGCTCTCTCTGCCACTAGAATGAGCTGTGTTCCTAGGAGAACGGCCTGCTGCTTAGAATGTCGGTGGTAATGGCCTTCATTTCTGAGGTGATGAGCTGGAGGTCACTAAGCTTTGGCCAGAAAGACCAGAGTGCCAGACCGAGTTAATGGGCCACCCATGTCAAAGATTCTGGGGGAAAGCTAAGTCTCATTTTAGCCTCTGTGGAGAATAGATTAGATTCTGAAATTTAAAAATTCTTTTAAAAACTCCTTAAACGAAAAATACAAGCAAAAACTGGCTAAGATGCCATTTTCTACCTATCAAATTAGTAAAATGAATGAATGAATGAGAGTCTGCCCTTGTTAATTAGGTTGCGATTAAAGAGTATTTTCATGAACTACTGGTTTGTGGTATAAAGCGGCGCTTTTTGAAAATCACTTTGGCTTCATAGATTGGAAGCCTTACAATGCATCGATCATATCTGTTGACCGAGGCGTGCCACTCCCCATGTTCTGTTTAAGGAAGAGGTCATGTACCCAGAGGGAGATTTGTGTACAGAGATTTCCATCATGCAGTTTCTAGAAACAGTGAAACGTTGGAAGCAGTACTATTAAACGAGAGAAATGGTTACGTGAGTAATGCTGTATTCTTAGGGTAGCAACAGCAGTGCTGTAAGGGAAGGTAGCGGAGTAGTGAATGGTTATATAGAATTACATTTAATCTTGTTTAAAGATAATGGATAGAAAGACACTCGAAAGAGATAAACTAAATGAAAATATTAGCTCAACTATTAACAAAAGGTACTTCAGAGGTGTGGGTGGCAGCGAGGATTATTTCCCTCTCTTTCCTTTTTTCTATATTCTAAAATGAACATTGGTTTATTTTATACTCTTAAAAGGGCAAATCTAAAAACAGAGTGAATAATAACTTCATTAAAGGAAGAAAGAGAGAAGTGGCTTCCTTTGAAAGAGCTGCTCCAGATGTGAATCCAAGTTTGGAAACAGAAGATCTAAAATCTCTGTGGAGCAAGTTCCAGAAACAGCAAACTCATCTTGGAGTGACTAGGAAGGGTGTTAATTTTCTTTTGGAGATTGTTAATCTGTGGAGCATGTCCTATTAGGGTAAGGATAAGAGTAACAACTCTTTTTACACCCTTCGCAACCAGGTGCTTGATAAATTCATCAGGAATAAGTGAATGAAAGTTTGCCCTAGATGTTGTACACAAATTAACAAGATATCTCAGCATATCCTTTCGGAGTTAGATAGCATGCGTATTGATAAGATGGAGAAGGCAGAGAAATTTGAAGTAGAATAATCACTAGCTTCCTTAGTATATTTTGTCCTAAGAATGTGTATCTTAGCCATGTGCGTATCAGTCTTGAAAAGTGGAATGCTTTATTATGTAAGACAGATCTGGAGAGGGAGAGAAAAAATAGTTGCAGAGCTAGTTAGAGCGGTATGTAGGACCAGTCCTGGGGGCAGTGAGTGTCTGGGCTCCAGAGGTGGGGCCCCGAATAGCTCAGGAAAGCAAGCTCGTTCGTCCCCACTGAAGGTCAGGATTGCTCTGGGAATACGGTTCACTTGCCGTGTAATATTTGAACAGTTGTGCGTACGTGTACAAATAATTTTTTAAATTTCAGCCATTTTTATATTTATTTTATTTTTTCCTAGAAAATCTGAAAGTTAAACTCAGAGTCACAGCAAATGACAAGAAGGTTAAAGATAGTTTAGTAGGCAGTGTTAAGTGAGACAACATTATAACCATATAAAGAGCAATTTGATTTACTCATTGTTTTATAGGAACTTGGTCTTGGTAGTAAATTAAGTATCTCTAGGCAATTACCCCTCCCCCCCATTGAATAATTAGCAAAGGACTTAATGTATCAAATGCTCATTTTTTTTGTTTTATTGTTTCCATATTAGGCTATTATCACTATAACATCCATAACCTTTTCAAAGTTTGCTAATTCTTTTCTTACTCCAGACAATTTTGCTTTTCACTGTGAAAATTACTTATATTGCATCCTATGTTGATGTGCTTTCATACCGCTGCTATCTTTAGTGTCCACATTATAATTAATAACTGCCTCTCATCTGTTAATCATCCCTTATATCCACTCCTGTTTAAACACATAGCAAGATTGAGTCAAAGAAGTTGTTCTAGTTAACACCAGTCGTCCACCAACCATTCTGCATAACCATCTTTAGCCACCTGTTACACTAAGAAATACTACATTTTCCTGCGTTTGCTTTTTTCGATTTTGTTTTCTTCCTTTAGATGGGAAGCCCTTTGAGGGCAGGGATTTTGTTAAATCGTTGACATGTGTGCTGAGTTTCCAGCACACAGTTGTATATGCAGTGGACCCAGTTAGTACTCACTGACTAGCTGCTGAAGAATTCGTTGCAGCCTCCCAAAGCGTTTAGCATAATCTGAGTGGTTTGTGTATTAAGTCAGTCTGACTCAGTGATTGGCAGCCCTAGGGTTTCAGGTAGTGACGGAATCCCTGTTTGCCTCTCACTGATGTCAAGAAAGTACCCTGTAGAAGAGTCTTATGACACAAACTAATGACAGGAAATGCTTTCAGGACTTTGTGGAACCTAGAAGTACAAGTCTAAAAATATCTTTAAGACGGATTCTTTGAAATGTTTCTGCAGGTCCTGAGCACTTTACTTTTGTAGCTCTTAGAAGTTAGTTGGTTGATTGATCTCTGCAGTGTCAATAAGGATTATAGTAAGACTTACATGAATTTTACTGTGTCTTAATACCTCTCAGGGATGAGGATACTAGAGGAAAAACTTGTACTTCGATCTAAATTTGAGAGCTTGCTATTAACATTTTGAATAATACTAGTACATGCTCCTATTGCTCTTACTTTATCGCTTATAAATACACAATAATTGGTGCCTTATAGAAATGTCCAGTTTTCTGTACTTGGAATGAGTACTGCTTTCTAAGTGAAAAGGAAGCTCATAACATTTACTCATTGCCATTTGTGTTACAATAATCACTACTGTGTATCTTAAATATCAGTAAATTTTTATAAGGGGAATGAACTCATATTAATAGTCTTGACTAAGACCTGTTGGCTAAGGCCTAGAGGCATAATGGTTTTGTTGAAAGAAGCAGATTTAAGTAAGAACCATGCCAAAAAATTTGAGCTAATGCAGGTATCCGTGTAACTAGATTTAATGGAAAACACGATGACTTTCTTAGTGTTATGTGTAGGTGATGTGATGAAGTAAACACCTGGCAGCTTTTAGATGGATAATTCACCTGGACATTTTACCCTCCCCTTTAAAGGAGGAGAATTTATATAACTTACAGACACATTATATAAGAATCGGATTTAAAAAGTATATTCTAGCTAGGAACAAAAGGCATTCCTGGTATAACAGTGGAAAACTTAAAACATCATAGGAAAGAATGCAGTTTTGCTTCCTGTTTGGTGAAGGACGTCTTAGTAAGGCTCCTTCACTCCGTGAGGAAGAAAATGGATGCAGCACAGCCAGCTCTTCAGGTCCCTACTCAGATCTCTTTGGGATGAGTAATTTCTCGACCGTTCTGAAAACAAAACCAGAGTGCTGCTTTGGAGCCCTTTGGGCATGGAGGTCTGGCTTCTTGGAGCTGGTCAAGGTCGTTTCGCAGGGGGCACTCCCCCGGGCTTGGTGACAACATGGCGCCTTTAAAACAGCGCGCTGAACAGCCCTTGAGCCCTTAGAAACCAAGTTCAGTTTCCGAATCTAACCAGACTTTCTTTTCAACCCCATGGTCCTTTGAGAGGAAACTGGACTCTTTACTATTCACACAAACCTGGTTCATCAAGCACGGATTCGCTGTAGGCGTATGTCTAGATTGTTTCTGAAGGTGGTGCTGCGTTCTCCCTATTATTCATTACGTGGATGACTCTCCCTAGAAAGCACGTCCTTTTCAATACTCTGGACAGTTCGTTTTTAATGAAAGAGGCCCACATTCAAAGCCATGTTTCTTTAGGGTTTTTCTATAAAAGTTGTAATCATCTATTTAACTGCGTTTCTGGCTGCCATAATATTATACCCGAGCAGGGCAGCGTTTCATCGGAATCAGATTAGGGCTCGGTCCAGTCCTGAGAGCTACTCATTTCTCTTATTATCTTGGTTCCTCGCTGGAAGGCTTTCAAGACTGCCAGCCGTGCGGCCTGTGTGAAAGCACGAGGCTTGTGGCAGGAATGCGGGTTTGCCCTGTTAGTGTCGCAGAATCGCTTCTGGTGGAGAGAATCTTGCTTTTCTCCTGCCTCCTATAGTCTGGTTTTAGATTATTTTTCTTGTGGTTTTGGTTTGCAAGTGTGTACTCACGGCTTTCATTTCCTTTATTCCTTTCCCTTCCTTCACACAGACGACGAAGAAGGGAATAATTATGAGATATTTTCGTATTTGTTTATGTTGTCAAGCTATGCAGGCGACTTCCCTTTTGTCTTATAGAAAACAAACCCAGGATAGTTAGAATATTTGAAATCGTTAGTTTTAATTTACTTTCTCAACACATCTTTCATTGTTTTTGTTTAAATATAACTTGATAATATGGTTATAATTTAAATGATTTGGACATGAAAGAATTTACCCATGATGACACCATGTTTACACAATCAATTTTGGTGTTTCGGTGTATTTTCTTTTAGGTCTCTAAGAGGTTATTCTGTTGTTGTTGTTGTTGTTTTTTAAGTTCTTTTATTGGGAATGAAAGTCACAGATCAGAATTTTACCTCATTTTCTCAATACTTTCTTTTTCTTAGAGATATTGAGGGCCCAGAGAAATCGCCATAATAAAAGAGGAAGAAATCACAGATGGAAAGACTTTTATAGTATCAAGAAACTAGATGATCAAGCCTTTAAAATCAGTGTCACATACCTTACCTGACTTCTGTAAGACATAATCGAGAAGGGATTGTGAGGCACAAAGTGTCTTCTTCCTTAAGACTCTGAAACTTCCTTCCTTCCCAGTGATTTAGGACATTTAAATAAATGCGAAGGCCCGGGGTGTGGGAGTAAGCAGTGTCATTCCTGCCCTCCTTTGGGAGAAAAGGAGTGATAACGGGAAGGAAGCGTCCCCTAGGGAGCACTGATTGTGAATCAGGGCCCCATTGCCATAGTCCTGCTGAAAAACACCAGTGGGAAACCGTTAAATTCTCAAAGGTAGAAGGCATGTCATTGATTATAGAGCTGAGAAAGACAGTGGTCTTCTTCACACTTACAGCAATACAATTTTAATATTCCAAAAAAAGGAGCTCAACTATTGATGAAAAAGTTTCAGAGTGCTTCAATGTCAGTTTTTTCCATTTTGCTTTTTTAAAAAATTATATTTTACATTTAGGAAGTAAGTGCTGCTTGGTTCCATATTTAAAGAACGTTTCAAGATCACCCTCCCCCCCAACCCCCCATGTTTTACTTGATGTGAACCGAAGGTGAATAAACGTTTCCGGGTTTTGTCCAGTTTTGCAGTCTGCAGTGTGATTTCTCCAGTTATTTCCCTCATGGAGGGGTTTAGGGAGTTTCATCTTTTTAATGTGACCTTCTAATAAATGCTGTTTCTTATTATTTCTTAAGTTTTAGATTTCTGTTATCCCTTTATCTAGCACTTGGAGTCTAAACTCATTTTCACAAGGGTGGCTTTTGCCTTTGCTCTATAGCTGAAAATAGGATAACTATAGGTTGGAGAACCATACTGTACTTTGATACCTTTTTGTGAGTCTTTTTGTGGTATTCTGCGCTTTATTTTAAAATATGACTTGTTCGTGTATTTGTGGACAAGGAAGTGGCTCTGAAATTTACTCTATCTGTGAACCGTTTGTGGCCTGGTTAACAATTACCTTCTAAATTCTAAAATGGATTTAAGTGAGAGGGGAGACTTACATAAACATTTAAGGATTAGGAAGAACCGAGGTATCTAAAATCTTCTATAAAGGGGGTCAGATATATATATGGTGATGGAAGGAGACCAGATTTTAGGTGGTAAGCACGCAATAGAGTATACAGATGTCATATTAGAAACTTGTACAGCTGAAATTTGCATAATGTTATTAACCAATGTTATCCCAGCAAAATTAATTTAAAAAAGACAAACCTGGAAAAAAAATCTTCTGGGCAATACTATTTCTGTTCCTAAAAAGTTTTTTTCCAGGTACCTTTAAAAACAAATACATAACTTATTGTTCTGTATTTTCTTTCATTTTTAAACAGAAATTTGATTTGTGAATTACATAAGCATAAAATTTCATCTGTGTAAGGGGAGGGTGAGGTTTGAGACTAGAGCCCACAATCTCTTATTTTCTCAAAATAGCCCTTTTCAGTCTCCTGTGTTACCAGTGTTAGGAGGACAAGTCATAGCTCTTTGCCTGGAGTGGTAAGTTATACCACTTTTAAAATACCATTACTAAAAACAGCTCAAGTTTCTAAGCTGCCTCACATTTTTAAAAGCATTGGAAAGTATTTTTGGACTTGCTAACCATTATTAGATGGAAGCATAAAGAAAGCGTGTGTGGTTACTTTGTGTTAGGGAACTGTGGTTGTCTGGGGGAAGGGTTACAGACGTCTGATTCCTTTGGGACTTAAATACGCTCACGTACTGTTATCAAATCATGAGCACAAGATAAATTCAGAATACCTAATTAGCCTTTGCCTCAGAGTTTACTGTTTTATAAATAGGCAAAAACCACACTTGTGGTTATTTCCATATTATTATTGGGTTAACTGATTAAGTAATTGGACTTGCCCTTTACCTGTAAATGTTTGCTCCCAATTTTAGACACAGAGCCCAGTAATAGTTTAAGGTTGTTTCAAATGCGATTTCTCTAATGAACATTTCCCCGCAATAACCTGTCATTGTTAGTACATTTCAAAGTGTGCACTTGCACCTCAGTTGTGGTCTGCTTTCAGATTCTTCAGTGTCAGTTCTGGATATTTGATTTAGCATGACTCCTGGAGGAAACCTGTTAATCCAGTGTCATTTGTGTCACTGAGAGTATACTTCCTGACTGTAAGAAGATTTTATACCATATTCTGTATTCTAACTTGCTATTGACTGTAAAGTACAATTTGGATTAGTGACTTTTCAGGAAAAAAATAAAAGAAACGTCACATTTAATGTACAAATTGTAAGATACTTCATCTTTAGAAAAATATGAAAATATGTATGCTTAGAAAGTAAGGAAAATACTTCTTACTTAAAATTATATAGTAATTTTGTGTTTTATTTAGCAAATTATTTTATTTTTAAAATTTACAAAAGTATTTTCCAAGATGAGTTCATTGAAACAGAAGTGCTTTAGAATGTCAACAGGTATGTTTTAAAAGTATGAAATGTATATCGATCCACAAATTTGTGAAATGTTACGTTAAACTAAAAAGCATACAGGAATTGTTAAATCTACAAATATTTCAAAACTTATTTTACTACAAACCCTTTTTTGGTCAAGGAATACACATTAATTTAGGAAACCTTGATATATGGTAATATTTTTGTAACACGTTTAAGTCACTGGGGTTTTATTACTCCAGGAATCTTGAAAATAATTTCAAGACATAAAGGCCTAAAATTGTGTTATCTTAGGGAATTTAAGACTTATAACATCTTGATTTGAAGAAACAATGTAGCCATTTAAAAATAACACCATTTTTTTTTTTTTCTAACTGGTTCTTAATTTATTTGTCATCGTTGTAGATTTGAGAGTGGACTTAAAAGTCCGGAAATTTGAGCACTGAGCTGAGAGTCAGAAGACCTAAGTTGTAGGCTTTTTTTTTTTTGGACTGACTTTAATCAGATCGCATAGCCTCACTCACTGAGCCTCCCTTTTGCCATTTGCCTAATGCACATAGTAATTGCAGACCCAGTCTACCTCACAGAATTGTAAAGATAAAGTAAAAGTAGTATCAGTAGGTGTTTTAAACTTGTAAAGTGTAAGATTAGGGAAATAATTGTGCCTTAATTAAGCAAATGGAAGTTTCGAGTGTCTTCAGACCCTCTATGTTTAGACTAATGGCCCTTTATTTGAGGCTGGGAGAATTTTTTAGAGCTAACGGGGAATTTGGAGATAATCGTGATACTCTCTTTTTGTCATTGAGGAAACTGAGTCCAGGAGGTGGTAAATGATTGGCCTTGAGTCTCATAGGGCGATCCAGGAAGCCTCTGACCAGTCTAGGAGAGAGGAACAACGAGCTACCTGTTAAGTCAAGATAGTCTTGAGTATCTTTCTCTCAGATATTGTTACTTTTTATAATGGAATGTTAGTATTATCATTTTAAGTTCCTAATTATGTTCTTGTTCAGTACTCTGTTTTGACTTTTACAGTATATTTTAGATAAAATATTAATGAATTACTTTTGAGCAATCAGAATTTTTTTTGTGTGTCATGTTTCAAAAGAACTTTTGACAAATTACCATGTAATTGAAATTATGAGAGGGAAAAGATTAACACAAGGCCATTTATAATTTAGATTACTGTTATGTTGTCACTTACCTTTACTATTTTGACATTTAGAGCACATAGAATTTGTTAACATACGCCCACCACCATACCTCTTTTAATGTTTTGAAGAAAAAAATGAGGTCTGTTTCTTTGTGAACGCTTTTGAAAATGTTATTCTTTTTTCTTTGCCGCCAGAATTTACTGAGACAGAAAATAACATTGCTTATTTTTGTTGGCCACAGTTAAAATAACTGGGAAATAAAAGTGTTATCAGTCAACACACATTCGCTAAGTACCTTGTACAGAAGCATTGTGTTGGTACTGATGATTTGAAGACATGCTATGGTCTTTTGCCCAGGAATTCATGAACATACTTATTTATGGTTTTATTCTTTTACAAGGTGAGATCAAACATTTTTCTGTGTTTAAAACTACGTGGTAGAATAATTTTCTCTATTTGTGTTCTTTTTGGCTTCATGTGAAATTTGAATAGAGAAATACTGCAAATAGTAAAAAAGTTGAATAATTTTAGAGCCCTGAGAATAATATTATGAAAGGTTAAATTGTCTATGCTTTAATAAAAGGAGCAGTTAAAATTATTTTAGTCACTGGAATAGTGTGTTTGTTTAAACTGTAGCGCACCTAGACAGAAATAAATCTTGTTAAAACAGCAGCTTAACTACTGACCTTACTTGCTTTGCCCATTCTGCGTCCCAGAGTCCTGACTGCAGTAAAGTAGAAGCGGTCTACTCGGCATATTTGTAATAATATCTTTAAATGGCTTTTTAACCTGATACTTTATGAAGAAGAAATAGAAAGGATTAGTTACGCATGCCCTGAATTTATAGTCTGAAATGAGAGCCCAAACATTTTATTATATACTGTAGTTAACTAAAGCATGTTTAGATACTACAGACTACAATTGACCTTTTGTGGGATTTGAGTTCAGTCTTTACTTCCTTCTCCCAGAGGAACTTAAACCCTGGGTCACTCTGCGTTTTGATTTGATTTCAGTATTGATTATAGACGAAGGCACTATAATACATTATACTTTCTAGTCTATAAGTTCCTTGAAGTCAGGACTTTTTTTTTTTTTTATCATCTACAAAGCCCGTGTGTATCCCTGTTTACATGTTCTGGTGTTATAACTATTTGTTGGATAATGAATGAATGGATTTACATTTATCTTTATGCATCATAATTCTCTTTTGTGTCTGATGCTAGTCTGGTTTACAGCTAGTCTGTCAGAGACATTTCTTTTTTGCTTAAAAGTCTTTGTTACTATATTTCATTTCAATGAAAAGTAATTAGTTTATTTCTGGTTATTCATTGATTTAAAACAACAATTTACACCTCATAATTCTGTGGATTAGGAATTCGGATAGGGCACAGCAGCGATGGCTCATCTCTGCTCTTATGTCTGGAGTCTCAGCTGGAATGACCAGGAACTGTTAGGAGCAAGAACAGCTGGGGCAGACTGAACATCTCATTGTCTTTTTCCTATGGCCGCTCCACATGGCTGGATCGGGCTTCCTTGTAGTATGGTGGCTTCTGGGTAGTCAGACATACTTAGCAGCTCAGGACTCTAAGACCAAAGGTTCCAGAGTCTCAGGCTTAATCTTCAAGGCTCAGAAGGCCCAAAATTTCACTTCTTCCCGACTCTGTTGGTCAAGCCAATCGCTGAGGCAACCCCAGTTTCAAGAGGAGGGCAGTTACACTTTATTTCTCGATGGGAGGAGTAGCAAAGAGTTTATTGCTGTCATTAGTCTTCCAGAGTTTCTGTTCTTTATGTATTACCTGCCATCGTTATTATTAACCTCTTTAGGCTGCAGTTTATTCTAGGTTGCTCTGCAGAATGTCAGCTTGTGAGTACCTAGAGGCCAGGTGACGGCTCCTGTCTTCCTGCCTGCAGGCTGTAGTTGTGGCTTTGCTGCCTGGAGCACTGTTTGTTCTAGACCTGGGGGAGAGAGAGGGGTGGGAGGTGAGAGGACTGTTAAGTTTCTTTGGGTAGAAACAAGAACTTCTTGATTGAGTATTCGTGCTCAAAATGAATTTTCTCCATATGTCAGAGGGGAAATACCTGTACCTTATACTTCTACATTTGTGGTTTGTGTATACCATTTCCTAACTGGTACTAAACCAGTGGTACCCAGAGATTCTGATTTCACGAATGACTATTAAAAATTTCCCCCCAAAGCCAGGGAACTGACGCCAGATTTTGAAATTTGTCAAGTCATTACATGAAAACAAAAACAGTGACCACTACCATTTCAGAAATTAAAAGGAAACTATAAACCCACTAAATAAGCTTATAATCTAATATTAAAGGAGAATCCACAAATTTAATAAAATTTAGCTTTATAGAAAAATAAAGCACTACATTTTTTTTCTCATTTAGGTTTAAACCTGGAAAAACTTTGTTCTTGAGTTAACACTCAGAGACAGTTTAGGAACCACTGGTAGGGCCTTATTTTGATTTGTCAGCAGAACTTTTTAAAAACAAAAGCTGTACATGGTTTTTTAATTCACATTTTATAGCCATATTTATTATATAAACGATGGGGAAAATTAACTGGTGTAATGGCCCTTATGAAACACACCCACTTTCGCATATGTTACTAGATTATTTTTCAATGCAGGAAGATTTTAGTTTCATTAGGACCTATTCAACAAAAACAGATTTTACCAACCAAACATAAACAAAACTACCAAATAAGGTTTAAATTAGTAGCTCCACGCAGCATCGTCGGACTGGCCAAGCTGCTGCCCACGCCCTGCTGCCCTCGGGTTCCATCCACTGCTGTTGGTCAGCTGTGTGAAGATGTTGCAGGTCTCCCCGTTATTTTTTTGAACCTATAGAAAACTTCGTTCCTCAAGATATCAAAGACATTAACTTACTGCTCGTCTCTAATCAAATTGTAAGAACAAAATACAAGTACTGAAATTAAATGTCAGTTATCAGCTATGTAATGGTCATTCATGTGACTTCGCATATTCCTGTGTTAAGGAATTTTAGATTGTCATCAAAATGAAAATATATTAGAAAATTTCTTGGACGTTTAGGTATATTCTTGGTTTTGGGACTCCCAATTTCAAGGAAAAGTTCAGCCACATTAAGTCGTTTTCCTCGTTGTTGCCCACCTTAGGTTTTAGAATCGTTTGTTGCTTTTTTTTAAATGCAGTTCCTTGTGTCAGATAAAGTCTTCCTTTTGTCACAGCCTTTTTTCCCCCTTGACTTCCGTCTTTTATCCTGCAGTCTCTTCGGATGTCTTCCATCTTCTTTGCTTACGTAGGTGTAACAAGCCAATAATCGAATAATCTTGTTGGTGAAGCTTTTTAGAGCAACTCATTATGTCCTATCTTTAGGTGAATGGACGCTTGTGGCTGTTCATAATAGCTGGATATTAGAAAGCATCGTCCTGATATCGCATCCTTTTTTCTGGGTGAAACGAGGTGAGTGGAGCAGGAAGTGCAGAGAAGCGGAACCTGCCAGAAGGGACTGATAGACAGCAGGGGAGGAGCGGGCTGCTGGATCCCACTGGTGCGTCTTCCTCTGGCTTTACTGGGAGTGTGTCCCTCAACCTCTCTGACTTTTAGTTTCCTCTTCTGCGAAAGGGAATCGATAGGTACCTATTTGTTAGATACATTAAAAGTAATGCCTGTAAAATTTGTACAAGAGCAGCTGACTGACACTTGGTACTTAACACAAGGTGGAGCTCTCCTTGTTGTCCTGTATGTTTAGGATCTTAGAACACTCATCTCCAGATCTTTCAAGTTTTATTCGTATGCTGTATGGTTGGATAGTTTAGCTCTAAATTCTAGATTCACAACTAAGTTACAAGCCTCTGTCATTTTGTGTTCCTTAATACCCCCTTCTGTGATGGGAAGGGTGATGTATTTGATGATGATTTCCAAGTTTCTTCCAGATCTAAATTTTTATTCAAAATGGTACTGTTACCACAGGATCCAATTTTCTCCAGTATTTCTCAGTGTTTTTGTTAGAACCTAGGCACATAGTAAAATGGAAAATTGCATTTAAAAATTTTTAACAATGGGAGGCTCTTTATAGGCCCACACAATGATGAAGTATCTTTTTTGATAATATTTCTCTGAGTACTTGGATCCATGAGTTGACTCAGTGAAATCATACAGAGAGACAATAAAAATCTGACCAGATACTAACCATGCTTACTCCAAGGTTAAGTGCTCCGTTTCCCAACATAGTAAGTTGCAAAGCTTTTCTCCTGCTGGTCTAGTGCTCATTTTTGGAATACCATATTCTTTCTAGAACTCTAAAATATTACCACACTTAATTATGTCATATAAAGTTGTAATTTTACTCAAAGGAGAAAAACCTTTCTGTGATACAAAATTATAGCCATGAACACATATTACATGCACATGTGAGCTGTTTTCAATAAAAAGAAAATCCCGTTGTTTTGGTGCTGGCTCTTTCTTTTCGGTGGATTGGTGCGCCTCAGCAGGCGATCAGAGTAGTTAGAACACAGGGTGGGAGTCTGGAGGACACGAGTTTGACATCCGGCTCCATCACACGTTCTTCGGCTTTGGACAGATTGTGTTACTACTGCCTCTTCTTGTAATAAAATGGGTAATTTACAACATTTTCCTTTGTAAGAAGGCCCTCTCCTACCCTCTTCCATACTGCGTGCATTTAAAAAAATGCTCTTTTTATCATGTTGAAATGATGCTTATCTTTATGTGGTCATACACTGTTAAAAGATGTGGCCTTCCTGTAGGAAGTGGGGCTTGACAGTGACAGTCCTTTGGGGAAGAGGCTGGTCCTCAGGGAAGAAACAAACTCAGAAAGAAGCCTTTGGTGGACAGAAGGTTTGTGCTGCTGCTTTTCCCTGCAAGGCTGGATTCTGAGGGTACCGCTGAGTATTGCGGGTTCAGGACTGCCCCTGTCCTGTGTAGACAGGTTGCATAGCTTTAAAGTTAACTTTTGGTGTGCCCCCTTTTGCTGCGCTGTGGCCTCGAGGTGAGTATCACACAGGCTTGTGTGCGTCGTGCTCAGGACAGAAGGGAAGGCTCTGTGTCCGTCACAGGGGTCAGTGCAGCATCACGCAGGGAAGGCTGAGGGGAAGTGGAGTCTCTGAGACGAGTTCCCAGTCCTGTTTTCTCTGCCTGAGTGGAATTTTTTCTCTCTACTGTTCGTATTTGCAGGGTATGTATCTTATTTATTAAAGAAGGTGGATGTTTCCTCTCAGGCTGGTTTTATTGTGAAAAATTAACTGATAAATACATGGAAATTCTCTACTGTGTGGTGTATACAGTAGCATCAGTAATCGTTCTCATTTTAAGGAGAATGAAGAAAAACATTACCTACTTTATTGGGAGAGAAACCATTAAAATTCTACTCATGGTGCCTTTTGGCCTTTTACTGGAAGGGAGGGGGTGCTGGTTGGTTGTGGGGTTGGCACGTTGGGGAGTCAGTCATCCCTGAGCCTTGATCTCTGTTTAAGACTTCCTGCTCAGTGAGTTATGTTTTTCTATCCTCCTCCTCTAATCCTGTTAAAGACTGTTATTATGTGCATTTTTTGGCTGAGCACCCTACTTTAAAGCCCAAAGACCCGTACAGGATGTTGTTTAAAATCACAAGTCCAGCAGCATGTTGGTCAGAAAGGGGTGTAACCTCACCCTTGCCCTCAAGAAGCTCACAGTCTGCAGGGGAAGATAAATTTTAGCACAAGGTAGTCATGGTAATGATAGTGAATCCTTATTTCCTATTCACTTATCAGCACTTTAACTTTCTCCAGTCTGATTTTATCTTTATCATTCCAGGCCTTGAGCAATTTCTGCCAGTCAGATAGACACTGTTTGAGTCCCCGAGCGTTGAACAGTGTTGGCCACCCTCTCCTCAGGCGATCTCTCAAATTCTGTAGTACTTTGTCTCTGCTGGACCTCTTCCTGCCTCTTAAGTAATTTCTCTTATTCTCCCTGGCCACTTCTTTTCTGCATGATTTTGAAATGTAGGAATTCCCTAGGGCTCAGTCCCAGCTCCCCGATCTTTATTACGTCTCCCTCAGAGATCTTAACCATTTCTATGGATTTAAATGCTCTTTTCAGGTCAGTGACTCCAAAGTTAGTATTTTTAGTCATCTTCCAGCTTTGAGCCTTGTACACACAGCTGCATATATCAGATTAATTTTTCTTCTAGGTCTGTCTCTGGGCAAGAATACTACTCCTTGGAGAGTTACTACTGTTTCATGTTAGTTATTTTATTGTATTGGCTCTGACCACCATAGGTGAGAGCAGAATTGACAGGAAAGGTCGTGAGATCTGTGAATTTGATGGGTATGTTATTTTTCACTGTATCATGCATATCAATTGTGTATATGTACCTGCCTGTAGCTTAGGAATTTTTTAAATGGTGATATCTCATTTTTTATGTATCTATTATGGCTTAGGAATTTTTTATATTTAGTTTAGATAAAAAGTCACTAAATTAAATTATAAATCTAAATTTTTACTTGTTTAATTGATCATTAATTGTACTTTTTGAAGCATCTCATTAAAATAACAAAAGAACATCTTAAGATCGACTTTCAATTCATTTTAAGTACCAGTTTTAGAAAACCGAAGATTCCTCTGAGCAAATTAAGTTATATGTATAGCAGATAGAATGAATAGTTGGGAAGAATAATTGGAAGGTTAGTTAATTAATGCTGATATGTAAGTTATAATAAAAGCTCAATGTCATTTTAAGAGTCTTGACATGATACTGCAGACCTGCTTTAAAAAGACTTTGTGAAATGAAAATTACTTCTTTAAGAATTTCATTAGTTAAGAGTCATTGTCTGAAGTGGAGGTAGAACCCTGTAAACAAAGGAAGAAAACATGAACTTGTCTGAAGCATAATTAGAAGTTAATCAGTTAACTTACAAGTTACTCTTCTGTGGTCTAGATGGTGTTGATAGCACCATCGGTTTAAAAAATTGAGGAAGAATTTTACCTTGTGTATATAGTACACACTCTTTACATGTTATTTACATAATTAAGACTTTTGCACCACAACAACATTGGGATTTTAATATTATGATATGTTATTAAAAATCTAATCTATGAAAGCTATATTTTAGGACTTTTTATATTATATAAAATGTATGTCAAATAAAAATATAAGGTCCTGCTCAATAATCTGAAGTTCTCACAGTTAAGTCTTGAAAGTATAACTTTACTCGTGATATTATGTTTTGAAACATGCTCAGTTTAAGGTGTGTTTTATGTTCAGTTGTTTGGGAGTTTTTGTGCTTTTGAGCTAATAGTGGAAAATAAATCGTTGTACTAATCATGCGTTACCGGTCTAGGCTCGTGGTAGGTGTATGTTCAGGTATGCTTGGCTGGAACTGTTGAAAAGTCTCAGGTGATTGGAGCGATCCTCCTTTCTAGCCTTTTCTCCCTTTCTCCATGTCCTCTTCACTTCCACCGACCTGCCTGACTGGCTCGATGCCTGGATGGTGCTGGCGGGAGAGCAAGAAGCTCAACAACAGGACCCGTGTGGCCCCCCGGCCGGTAGCACGTGCCACACGCCCCGCCGTCCATCAGCCATCTAGACAGTTGTTCCGCTGGCAGATATATTCTTGCTTGTGTACCGACATTGACGTATTGGTGATTCTTCCTTTGATTGGTGGCAACTCTGAGAAAATTGTGAGGCTGCGTTTGCATCAGGAAGAAAATAATGTCAAGATTCAATTACAGTGAATTTGAATAAGCTTTGCTGTTCTCGTTCGTACCATACCAGAAACCTCAAGAAGCCTGTTTTCAGGTCGATCACATTTTTGCCATCTTCTTTTTCAAATCAAGTTGGCAAAAATGATAGCATTACCCAAGCGGTGAACTTGCATAACATCCCGCTCTGCGGTCCGACTCGCTAGAAGCCGGGCTGTGCCGCTGCGGCCGCGCTGCAGCCGGGGGCCGAGTGTGTGTTGCCTGCACCGCGGCGATGACGAGCGGCGATGACGGGCGCAGCAGCGAGCGCAGAGGGCTGTCGGCGGCTGGAATTGTGTAGCGCACGTAAAGCCCTCTGCCCAGAGCTCTCGCCAAACAAGCATTCCGTGCGCGACAGCTACCGATGCCGTTGGTGGTGACGCTTGGGCCAGGACGGCAAACACGGCCCTTCTCGTTCTGCAGTCACGACGTGCTCTTCTAGCTGGTATTACAGATGCTCCTTCATTTCCTTCTCTTTACTTTGCCTCATGTGGCTCTGTTCCTAAATATTCACTTCAACAATTAAAAAATAGTAATAAAGTAAAATATTGCGCACATATTCTCCCGAACCTATCCCACCTTTAAACAAAATCGTCAACCTATAGCTTTAATGCTGCCAGCAGCCCTTTTCTGTGTGATGGAGGCTCAGTCCTGATTTTTTTTTTTTTTTTTTTTGCCTACAAATTATGATGCGTTACTAGTGCACCCTGCTAGTTGACGCTGTGCTCAGTATATGTTCACACCCCCATTTGCTCTTGGAACTACATTTATTCCTTAGATTCCTTTATTCACACACAATAACCTTAGCTATCACATAGGAGGAAAGAGCAGGGACACACAGGCACATTTATTTTATTTTATTCTATTTTATTTTTAAATTAAATTTATCGGGGGTGACATTGGTTAATAAAATATAGGTTTCAAGTGTACAGTTCAGTAATATATCATCTGTATATTGTGTTATGTGTTCACCCTCAAAGTCAAATCTGTCATATATTTGATTTTTTCAAAATTTAAAATTGTTTTAGCATTTAAAAAATTGAGGTATAATTTGCATTCCACGAGATGCACTCACTTTACGCGTGTTTAAGGATGGGTTTTAGTAAATTCATATAGTCGTGTGTGTGTCATTAGAACAATTCTGTCGGCTCCTAAAGTTCTGTTGCCTCCATTTTGGTCAGTCCCCACATCCATTCCCTGACCCAGGCCAGCACCTGTCTTTCTGTCTCTATAGTTTTACTTTTTCCAAAAATTTCAAATAAGTGGAATCATACAATCTGTTGTCTTGTTGTCTGGCTTCTTTCATTTAACACAGTGTTTTTAAGGCTCATTCGTGTCTTTGCATATCTCAGTAATTCGTTCCTTTCCATTGCTGGTGGCATTTCATTGTATGAATGTACTACATTCTAAAACTATGCATTCTCCAACTGGTAGACACTCGAATTGTTTCCAGTTTGGGGCTTTTCTAAACATAACTGCTAGGAACATTCGTGTACAGCTCTTTGTGTGGTCACCTGTCCCGGAGAAATGAAAAGACACCTTGGTGAATTGTCAGGTTAAACGACGAGAAACTTCCACGCTGTTTTCCAAAAACGGCCGTATTTTATACTTTCCAGTCCGCAGGGGCTGTGACATGAGCGTTCTAGTTTCTTCATGTCCTTGTTAACACGTGAGATATTTTACTGAATGTCTAAAATATTTTGTTTTGGTTTTAATTTTCATTTTCGTAATGACTAATGGTGTTTAGTACTTTTTTGTGTTTTTCCCATTGTATATCTTCTATGATAGATAACAAATATCTTCAAGTATTTTGCCCTTCTAAAGAAGTTGAATTATTTGTTTTATTATGGAGTTGTAAGACTTTTATGCATTCCAGATAGACATCTTTTATCAGATAATTATTTAACTCTTTATATATTCTAAATAATTTATTTTGCCAATATTTTCAACCAGTTTGATTTGTGTTTTTATTTTTTAAATTATGTATTTTGAAAAACAGAAGTTTTAATTTTAATGGCGTTCAATTTATTATTATTTTTTTCTTTTATGGCCTTAAAAAAATTTTTTTTAATGCATTTAGTGTCATATCTAAAATCTTTTTTTTGCCTAGTCCGCAATAAGCTTTGTAGTTTTGGTTCTTTTAGCTCTATGATCCTACCATTCTGAGTTAATTTTTATTCATGATGCAAGGTAAAGGTTGAGGTTCTTTTTTTTTGCCTCTATACATCAACCAGTTTTGGACACCGTTTATGGCAAAGACTGTCTTTTCCTCACTGAATCTCCTTGCCGCCATTGTTGAATATGAGTTAATATAAATGTGTGGGCCTGTTTCTAGATTCTGCTCTCTTTTGTTTATCCTTGTGCCAATACCCCCATCGCTTTGATTATTATAACTTAATAGTAAGATTCAAAATCAGATAGTATCTTTCAACTTTTGATGTAGGTTTTAAAGTAGCCCTGGTTCAAAAATATCCCATGTTTTTGTGTCTCTCTGGAGGGTTATGGGCAGATAAAGCCATTAGGACATCCCAGGGAAAGTCAGTTCTACTTAGGGTCAGGTCAGCCTGAAGCTTTTATTTTTCATCACTTTATTGAATCACCTGGCTTAGCTGGCAGCATCTGCAGGGTCATTCACCATTATAATGCCTACTGTGTTCCAGGTGCTTTAATACTTATTTAATGCTTTCAGGGTGCAGTATAGTTGAGTACACAGCAGCATTTCCTGGGTCTCACACCTAAGGTGCTGCTAGTGATGTAATATCAAGAGCAGCAGTATTTTCATGACAAAGCCAGGTTTTGAAACCTAGTCTGCCTGATAATGCTTAACCCTTGGTTCTTTCGGCTTTCCCACACTGTCTTCTAAGAGCGGCCTCTTGTTTTGTGGAGAGGAGGTGCATCTTTTTAGTTCATGCAGTGGAATAGTAGTGGTAATAAGAGAGAAGATGACATGCATCCCTCTGCCTTTTCTCGCAAGGTTGCTGTCTGCCCCTCTGTCATGCTGCCATGCCTGGGTGGCCTTCCTCTCCTCTCCCTCCTTTGAAACACATTCCTAAGGTAGCTTTGTGAAAACTGTCAGGACTGACGGAAGAGGAATGGGATGTTCATTTATTATAGAGTTGTTATTGCCTGTGCTACTACTTTAAATGGCTATTAGTTCCCTTAGTAACTTATAAAATATTTTGTAATTCTTTGTTTAGGTATTTTATTAATTCCTTTTGTTTAAAATGTTACACCAACATATTATATTCTGTGGACATTGTCTATATCTTTATGTGTCTTTTATCTTTATGCCCCTTCTATATCGATCTTTAGCATGGATTTAGCATTGGTATTTTTCCCTCGAATTATATTAGCATATTAATAAAAAGTCACCGAATAGTATAGATCAAGCAGTAGTAGTTTAATGTCATCATTCCTACTAATCTCACAAGTTTTATAGTTCTTAATTGTTGGATAGTGCGATACCCTTGAGCAAATTAGTTGTTGTTATAGAATTATAATAGGCCTAAGTAGGCCAGCATCATGCTTACATTTACCCTAGCAGAGCTGGAAAGAATTGATGACTCTCGTTACATAACACTTTATTGCACACTAGTGACTGACTGCCACTTGAGGAGAATCCATTCGTTTTACTTACTGTGATAACTTCTTATTTGCATACAGATTTCCTTTTGTTTTTCACGAATCATCGCTAATACCCTAGCTACATTTCATTACATTTAATGATCTCCAGGCCAATAGGTCCTGGTAAAAATCAAAATGCAATTTTTTCTGTCTTTCCCCTTTAGACCTCTTAGATTATAAAGTCTGATGTTTTCAATGCCCTAGAAAAATGGTAATTTGGGTGTTAAATTACCATTTACATTAGCTTTTTTCTGCTATTAGGTTCTATTTATTATTCTAAAGAATAAAAGGCCCTTAAGAGAGTTAATACTGTTTTAAGTTTGATAATCAGTGTTATTTATTACTGATTAGGGTCACCTGAAGGAAAAAAAATTGAGTGACTCAATCGTAGAAACATTCCTTGAAGCTGTACATAATAGTTAAAAAAAAGTCATAATACCACTAGTAGCGATCAAGCCATTTTTCTTAGGTGTATAAAATACACAAAAGTAGTAAACATCGCTATATATAGAATATCAGAAGCACGTATTTGTTGTTTGTACTCCTCACAATGCGTCTGGGAAACCAGCTTCTCGTGCGCTGTGGGCGGGGGTCCTGTGTGGGTCAGAGAAAATCCTGCAGGGTCCTTCATCATTAAGCTCCTTGTTCTCAAAGATGCACACCCAGGAGAGACTTGGCGAGCAGTTGCCCGCATATCCCAAATGTTCAGTTCCCTCTTCTTTTTCTTATTTATCCACATTTGCTCTTCACGTTGTTATGATTGTCCTATACGGCATCATTTTTACATCATTTCACTCAAGATTTTTTTTAAGAGAAGTTATTCAGTCACTTTTGAACTTCTTTCTTTAAACAATTATGACGTAGATTTTTATTTCAGTAATTTCCAGCCTTTCAGTTCCGTATTGGTAAACTATAAATCACAGCAAATGAAGATGACTCTGTGAAGTGTGTTTACTTATTTACTCAGCAGACATCTACTGCGGACCGTGTCACAGTGTACCAGGCACTGGGCTGGCCTTAGCAGTGCTAGCGCCGAGCCAAGCAGGTACAAGAAAGTATCAATATAATGGTGGGCTCTCAAAATATGTAGGGTCAACACCTCATAATCCCCAATGAAATATGACTGTACGTATTTCATATTATCTTGTACATATAGAAGTAATGCGCCGAGTCTGCTTCTTGATTTACCATGCAGTTTAATGGGGAGATGTTATTAATGGTTATTACTTATGTTGGTTGTAAAAATCACATTCACACTGATGAGTAACAGGATTCTGCGTTTTTTAAATTTATGTTTGTTTGTTTATGTTGCAGATTTCTCTTGGATTTGGCTACAAATTTATAGATCTTCTGCACTGTGTACAGGCACAGGTGAGTTAAAATTAAGCCTTTCTGTTGGAATATTTTGATTTTCAAGTAAAATCAAATATTTGAAAGTTATTTATAGTTTAGCAAAATATATGTAAATGGATATAAAAATCTAAAAAAAACCCAAAATATATTTGTCTACATTTCTGTTTTATAATGGAAAGTCTCTATGAATGTGCTGGAAATGACATTTGAAGGTGAAATGACCATATTTGTTTATCGGTGTTTACTGTATAAAATTGGGAAGATTACATATATCCGTTGGACGAAATGAATTATAATTTCATAGCCTGGCAAAATGTTTATGTTTATTTTTATATGTAAGTAAAAGAATATCTGCTATAGATTTTAACAGCAAATTTCAGTCTTACGGAGGTGGATGTTTTAAATTTAATGAGCAGGCTTTTCTTGTCCAGCCAGTCTGAAATAGCTTCTCAATCATTCCTTATCACATAACCCTGATTTATTTTTATCGTAATATTTTGTTATTTATAGTCTCTCCTACTGGAATATAAGCTCCATGAACATTGGGACCATTTTTGTCTTGGTAAAGACAGTGTCCCTCACTACTAGGATAGTGCCTGGTATGTAGAAAAGACTGAATAAATGTTTGTTAAAAGTAATTATTGGGTAATAAATATTAAGAATTTATTTATATTCAGTCACTGAACTCTACCTCTATAAATACAAACCAGAAATAGTTCCTCATAGTTTTTAATTTCTATTTTTAAATATGAAATTAATTTATATCAGATACTTAAAGTATATAGCTCTTAAATGTTATGAGAAATCACCTGTGTTGCATATTTTATGTACTCAGATATGCTTAATCAGGATAGATTTCAGAGGACAACGCTTTCAGTTCTGTTTATTTTGTCACTACCCTGGAAGGATTTTACGATGAGTAACAGACAAACGTGAAGCAGGTGTGGGCGCTTCTCACCTCCGTACTGGATTATGCTGCCATATTGAATATGTTTTTGTGATATCTTTATAGAGAACAAAGTGGGTTTGAAAATTGTCCAGTTTTTAATCTCTAAAAACCAAATAAGTTATAATTTCCCACTGCTTGTCACTGGATACAAAATGTAACTTAATTAGTTTTCTGTTTCTAGTTTGGGAACATTTTTCTGCACTTTATGTTAATGTTTGAATTCATTATCAAAGATAAGCTGTGGGCATGAGCTGACCACCCATTTCCCTGTGCCCTTGGCAGTTTTAAGTATTCCGAATATTGCTTGCTATTGTTGGGTGCTTGTCTCCTGTTTTTCTGTATGGTTTTTTGTTTTTGTTTTCATTTTTGATCTTTTTTACTTTCTTTAGGCATTAGTCTCTCCTCTGCCACCATGATTTACAGAAAGAACTCAATCTGACCTTTAGGTTTTTTCTTTTTTTTTTTTTAAGTAAAATTTTAGGAACGATACAGCCATATCTGATTCACACGTAATTTACCAAGTGCAATTTTCAGAGATTGCTTTGATAATACTAATAGCAATAGCTATTATTGTTCTCTGCTGTATGGCGGGTATTATGTAAGTGCTTTTTAGTTATCTTCAGAATAACAGATAAGGAAATTGAAGCTTAGAGAGGTTAAGTGACTTTTCCAAGGTCATATCAAGTCGGTGGCAGTTTGCCACTCCAGAGACTTGATCTTAACCACAGAGCTCCATTCTCTGCTTAAATAGCATTGAACATAAGCATTTTTGTGGTAATAAGTATAATACAGGAAAATAATATTCATACTTGAGGACTTTTATTTAGCTTATATTTCATTAGCAGGTCCCAACTTTTAACTTTTATTTCAAATAATGAAATAGGACAACTCATTTGAAATTTTTAACGACTACCTCCACAATTTAAATTTCCACTCTGCCCTTTTATTTCATACTCACTCTTTGAGGAGCAGGCCCATGAGAAAAAGCCATAGGGAGTCCTTTTTCCATTTGAAATGTGACATGCTATGAATCAGCATTCTTTTTTTTAATGCCTACAGCACCTGGTCTTCCTAGGTGGTCTCCCATCCAAGTGCTAACCAGGCCCGACCCTGCTTAGCTTCCGAGATCAGAAGAGATCAGACACGTTCAGGGTGGCATGGCCGTAGGCTTGAATCGGCATTCTTTATCCCTTGCAATATTAGAAATTTTAGGTTACAGGTGGCATCAGTGGTTTGTTACACTTTTCCTACAGAAAAGGGCATGTGAAATATAGTGACTAGAATTACTTAGAACCCTTATCTTGAAAATTGTATTAATTTATATCTTTGGGGAAATTTTTTAAATTATTTAAGAAGCAAAGTGGTATAGCTTTGAGGTAGAGCCGTTTGTTCAGAGAGAACTTCAGCTTTCCTTACTTAGTTTATTTTCATGGCTGAGTATGATATATTACATAAGAATATTTGGAGTCTTAAACATATAATATCGTGGACAAAGTGTTCTTGAAGACAACTTTGTTGAATATACACTAAAATTTGATTTGAAAAATATGATTAATTATACTTCCTCACACTTTCCCCGAAAGGATTGTTTCTATGAGTGTAAACGCAAATTCCAGATTTGAATGTATGGAAAGGGAATTGAGTAGTTTGAATTAAAAAGAAAAAATTTATTTAACAGACCAAAGTGCTTCTTAATCTACAGCTACATCAGTATTTCCATTCCAGTCTCACATTTTAAGCATTTTTAAAGTTAGCCAATAAACGTTTCTTAGAATTGATAGTCAAAACAGAAGCAAGCGTTAGATTAATCCATTTGACAATGTAGCCTTGAAATGTAATTTTCCCTTCGCTGTGGAAAACTGAACTCACTGGATTCATATATACTTTGGATTTATTTGTAAGTTTACTTTCTCTACTCTGGAGGATTTGGTGTGGGGTGAGTGGGCGAAGAATTGTTCACACATACTCGGTAGAATCCAATTCTTCAATACGAACGTGGAGAGTTCTCCAAAGCACAGGAAAGCATGATGTACTTCTTGTGATACTAGTTCACTTAGTTGTGATACTACTAAATACTAAAAATTATATTAAGCATAAATTATGTTCATGTTGGATATGACATGGTTTAAAGTACACTTCAAATGAATATTTGTTGCATCTTAAATTTCCTCTTTGAGGAGATTTGTGCTTAAATATCTGATTTAACAGAGAGATTTAAATTCCCGTGAAGATGGACAGCTTGATTTGAGCTGTACATCTGAGGCTTTGAGCACTGTCCACTGAAAATCTGTATTAATGTAAACAAAAGCTTAGACTATTTAAGTATATATCTTTTGCTCTAGCTAAAATCTGCTGACATTTAATTGTCTTGCTACTTCTGTGGTAATTTTCTTCAAATGTCAGCATGGTGTAGGCAGTGTGATCTGCTAAATAAATATTTTAACAGTCGACAAAATGCCCTCAGTCATTCAAACTAGAATCCTAATCCCTCCCCCCCGCCCCGCCCCCAGGGTAGACTACTCGGCTCTCAGCAGGCGGAATGGACTGCTGAACTCAAGACACAAAGGGTTTACTGGTGGGTTGAAATTACCTTCCAATGGGTGTTACTGACACAAAGCCATCAGTTGGAAACTATTGTAGGACAGGCCAGTTTTTACTATTCTGCTTTGCTCCTCTTTTAATGCATACATTAGTGTAAACAGGTCGGCTTCATTTTCCCCATAAAACTAAACAACATCCAGCACCCTTAACCTTCCTTTCGCTTCCCACTTGCCCTTTACCTTCAGGCCACTTCGCTTTCTTTTCGACTCTCCTTCCTTTCAGAAATATCTGTTGGTTATATTATGCTAGCCTATGCTAAGCATTGTGGGAAATATAAAGAATAATTACCGAAAATTATTTAACTGGAAAAGGAATATCAGTGCACGTTTAACTCCATGTTTCTTTCCTTGCCCAATATTTTTACATTGAATTTTGGTTTTCTGATTTTTTTCTTTTATAGAGATAACTGAGCATCGATTTCTGAATTATACATCTGTTCCCTCTAAAAGTCTTAAGCTACCCGTACTAGTAGGGGTTACGGCAACAGCAAAAGCTGTCATGAGTAAATGTTCGTTTCTGTGGAGTTCATAGCGCTTTCAGAGGGTGCTCCTGGGGAGGTGCCCGCATCACGACCCAGGTGTGCTGTGCTCAGTGAGGCTGAGACGATCCAAGTCTAGGCAGTCTTCGTTTAGGATGGCGGCCTTGCTATATAAGAGAACCTGATTTTTTTGGTTAATCCAGATTCTAGAACAGCAAAAGTTAGAATCACGGACAGCAATTTAAAAAACATGTTTTTAAATCAAATCCATAAGAATGTTTCTTGGATTATAACAGTTGAGTTTCAGTTGAGAGCTTTTTTGCTGAGAGTACCATTTTTTTTTTTTTAATTGCAAGTTTCTGAGTGTGACTTCTGTTGGCATAGCTGATATTCTTTGGAAATAATTCAGATTGAGAGTACTATTAGTCTGTACCTTGTGTAGACCTTTTGAGTTAGTGTGTCTTGGGGAAGGTGGCAGACGCTTCTGAGAAAGTTAGGAATCAGCGGCCTCTGATTCTCAGCTGTGCTTCCGCCTACTTCTGTATAGGACAGGGCTGTGTGCGGGGACGCGTGGTGTGCAGACTGTTGAGAAAATGTGTATTCTCTTGCCTTTTTTTGTTATTGGCCTTTAGATTTCAGTTCAAACTCGTATATTCTACTTATCTGGATAGTAGAGTTGTTAACTATAAGGAGAAGGTCTCTGATAAGCACTACTGTAGTAACTGTAGGGAAAAAGATACATGGCATTTGATTTGGGGTCAGTTAGTAGGATTTTTAACTATGCCATTCAGTTTCACTTTGGAAGGAAAGTGACAGATATGTTATTTTCTAGGCAGGTGTTGCATTTGAGTCAGCTGACCTTGCCAGAATCCCCTTCAAGTTAAAATAGCAAATAAAATAAAACCGCTTCCGTTTTGTTTTGTTTTTGTTGTTGTTGCTGTTGTTTTTGAAGCTAAGATCATTTATGGCATTCTCTACTGTTTACAACATCTAGATGTAAAAGGGATAAGTTAAGCATTTATTCAAAATTGTCTATATCCATAAGATTAATTAAGTAGGTTTTTTAATTTTTTTTTTCTTTTTTCTGTCATTCTGTCATTTCTGTCTTTTTTCTGCATTAGACTATAGATGTTTCCCTTGGGATTTCTGTTGCTAGCTTGAAACTCAGAAAAACGAGAGAAAACCAGAGTAGTTAACAGGAAATTTTAAAATTGTGATTTCGATTGAATTCCATGCATTAGGTTGTCTAAGCACTGTTTGCTACTTCATGAATAATTCACGGGTGTCCACAATCAATGAAAATGTGTTTTTTGGCCTAGTCACAGCTCCACCTCTGCAAAGGGGCAGTAGGGAGTATGCGGCATTTAATAATGGCTGCATGGGAATTTAAACGCGTACTGTAAATGTATGTCGTCCAGTTTTGGAGGCTCTCTTCAGTACGTGTCTCCATGTGAGGTTGATTTTGTGGTGCCGTAGTCTATAGAATTGTTTGCTTTCACTACTTTTCGAAGTATTCAAAAATAGTGATTTGATTTAGAATTCATTAATTTGAAGACTTTGCTTTTTTTTAAACCAATATTTTTGGCCTTTTTGGTGCCAGTTACATAAATTTCATTAGCAGAAATCATATGCTTGAAATTTTGTGTTCTCAACTTGAAGGACCGAAAATTTGGTACCTATCAATATCACAGAATTGGAGCACAGTTTTATTGTACCTCTTTGGGAAGTGAAAAGGACTGAAAAGCAGGAGTGTGATAGGCAGGGTGAACTTCAGTGGAAAGAGGTGTGAGGAAGCTTGGAAAAGACCTACTAATGCCTGTATGAATACTGAGTCTGTTAAGTCTTTACCTAAACCATTAAAAAAATGTTTAAGGGGAACAACTGTATCTCAATTTTTGAACTAGTGGCTTAAATTACAATACATGGAACAGGGGCCAAAATGAAACAGTTGATCTTTCAGTTTCTTTGAATTCTTTGTCATCAAAAAAGCTCATTGATCTAGATTTCTAATTCTCCCTTTTATGTGGCAGTTTTATTAGTCCAGAAAATAAATTCCTATTTTCTAGGTTATAAGATAGAGTGTGAAAATAGAAGATAGTTTTGAACTAATGTATTTTGAGAATCATATGGTGGTTACTCATGCTATTATGTTTGACTAGAATAGAAATGTAAAGTTCCTTTGACTTACATTAGACAAATTAGGTTGGTTTCATGAGTCTTATTAATATACAGTAGTAGGTTTTGTTTTATTAATCCAGTGGAATATAGATTTTAGATTTTTTTTTCGAAACTAGATTTTCAAACATTTAAGTTTTCTCTAAGTAGAAGTTAGGTGTTTAATGTTGCTACTGCTTCAAAATATTCACAAAGTTTCATAAAATCTTTATTGTCTAACATACAAGTTATTACTTCTTTGAACTTGTTCACTAGCATATTTATATTATATGTCAAGGTCAGGTTCAAACTTTTCTTTTTAAAGTATCTTTTGAAAATATGAAATGATAGCCTTTTGTGAAATACTGCTGTTAATCTTTTAAATTTATTTTTATTTTAACATCCTAAGTGCCAGTGCATATTGCTTTAAACCTGAATGTGTGCTCACTGTATTTATCTGTTTCCCATCTTATTTTTTCCACATTATCTCTAAAAGGAAAAATGAAAACAATAACAACAACAACAACAAAAACCCTTTCTCCTTTCACACCACAGCGGCTCATCACTAAAGCTGTTCAGTCCCAGGCCTAAATTCTGCTTGCAGTGCGGGACGCTGTCCCCACAGACATCTATTCGGCTGCGGTGGCCGTCTTTGAGTCCCTCTTGGGTGCAGGACTGCCACGTCAGGAGTCATTTCACTTACTTCTTGACCCATTCCCGTTTTAGGGATAGAAAACAAGAGGCATTTATTATTTATTTATTATTTATTCCGATAAATTTGATACCTTTGGTTTATTGTGATATTTCTACTTTAGTGTCCCTTTTAATTAACTCATTTTTACTGGGCTCTCTATTGACCAATGGCCCCATTTTCTAACAAGTTTCAAGAGCTGATTATGAAAACAACATATCTGATCAGTTTTTATATACCTCAGTGAGATGTCATGAGGTAGTTAGAGGTTTCACAGTATTTCGAAGCAGAGATAAATGTAGGTTAGCTTGAGAGGTAGAGAAAAGGAAAACGGAAAAAAATATTTACTACTTTTGTTGGGGCATGGTTCTCGGCCTTTACGTGTGTTGTATCATTTTAAACTCAATATATCCTTTGTGTCAGAATGGGAAGTTTGTTCTGATGGTGTCTGAATGCTGAAGTCCAGAATAAACCACTTTTTATTTTCAAAGCATTCAAATTTTAGATCTTGGGCCATAATGTATATAGTGAAACAGAACCTGGTGTCTTTCAACTCATCTGCTTTTCATTGAATCTTATAACAATTGCAGACATTTTATGCCGCCTTCTATACTAGTTAAGTGGGGAAAATGATTCCGATCTCAGAAAAGGAAAGTTTTGATTAACTTATCCCATTAGATTCTGCAAAATGAGCTTTGTCAAAAGATACAAATCAAGGATGTGAAGGAAATTGAGTTAGAAGCATACTACTTCATTAAAATTGTTTTTGTTATATAGAGCGACATCCTTTTTCCTCATTTTATTCACAGAACCTTTTTAAACTGTTCATGTATGCACATGTAACTTTTCTGCATCCATGTCATTAAATATATGAATTTGTTTTATTTAAAATCACATTACTATATTACCAAAGATTAATAATCATGACGGGACCTGAAACAGACAGAAGGTAGGACATGAACACAAATTAAGATGTATATGTTTAAGTCGTCTATTTAATTAAACGTACAGTTTACTTGTATTGGTTAAATTTCATAGTTATAGGCCCATCAGCAGTGTGGTTTCAATAGAGACATGAATGTGGAACCAAGTATTACCAGCAGATACTGTTTTAGTCATAGCACAAAGGGAATAGAAAGTTCTCGGAACTGAAAAACCATTGATAAGTGCTAGCTAGCATGCATATTGTGTTTATCAGGTAGTGTTCTAAGCTATTCTCATAATCATTTAACCCTCAAAAAAAAAAAAAACAAAACTCTATTAAGTAGCTGCTGTTATGATCTCGTTTTAGAAATGGAGCAAGGAAGGCACTGAGGGTTTCGGTGACTTGTCTCCCGATGTGCACCTGATTAATTAGCTAGTTAGAGGCAGCCTTGGAATTCAAACCCAGTCTGTCATTGGTAGTGTTTTACCTGCGAAAGTTTATTCTCTTAAAATATAAAAGAAGATAAAACCAGACCATCAAAGCCAAGAAAAAATTTAGTAACATCAAAATAAAGAAGCACCAAGCTAATTTCCTAAGTGTGGGTAAGGATGTGACAAAGCTTGGCATTGTGCTTGCTGTCCCCTCCCTTCCAGTGACGGTGTACGGGCCCTTATCATCGTGGCTGCCAGCAAAACTGAAAGCCTGTGAAGCTGCTAAATTGTGTATCATATCAGAAGTGACTATCTGACTGATTAATTAATAAAGGAGGATGCAGGTCACAGAAGTGATGGTAAGCTGTTCTTTAGCTTCACGTGAGGTTACACAGATAATGTGCTCAGTGAGATTTGTGTTTAGGTGTTCTATTAACATTGGTTATTTTGTTTTGAAGGATAGAAAAGGGCCATCCTTTTTTTTTCATATTCCTCTCTTTAAAAATAACTTTAAAAGTTTTCCTCAATTAAACAAATCTTTATAAGGAATTTCCCAGAATTCCCATAATAAGAAGTCCTGTGACATTTTCACACAAAGAGAAAATGTTCAATTCGCAATCAAATTTCAGTTTTTATTTAGAAGAAAATGATATTTCCATATTTATAAGAGTGACTAGAGAATCCTTTTAATTACTTTTAAAAAGCTTAATTTATATTGAAGTAAATTTCTATTTCATGTCGACTATATTTTATTTTAGATAATTCATGATTCAAATTAATAGACATGGCATTTACATTTCACAAAATGTTAAAAAATTAGGTCATCCTCCCTCACATTTTCTCTGCTCTTTTTTACATAGGGGAAATTACAGCTGCTCTGTGGGATCAGTACACAGTGTTTGCAGTTGCTTATGAGTTTTCGTGATATAATTAACAGTATTTATCATAAATACAAAAAAGTTTTAATTACCACCTCAAATTTACTTTATTCACAGCTGCCATTTTTTTCTTTTAAAGCTGTTTTTAAGCATATACATAATAAATTTTAATTAATGCTGTGAAATATGCTTTCAATGTTTTAATAATTCATACCATTTCTTAAATCACTAGTTAAATCTAGCTCTAAAATTTTTACTTTGAGTCTTTATATTGCAACTCATGGTCACTTAATCTCCTAAAAAGTTTGTTTCACATGCCCTCTAGTGACAACTTGACCACACCCTTCTAAAATGAAGTATGGAAATAATATTTTTATAAATCAAAATGTAAAGGACATCTAAGAAGGAAGCTCTTCTTGTATACCTACATTCTGCTAGTCCTGGATATATGTTTTATTTCGTCAAATTCTTTTATTTTTTTAATTTTTATTTTTCAATTAAAGTTGACATTCAATATTATTTTATATAAAAAGAGTTTCAGGTATACAGCATAGTGGTTAGACATTTATATCATTTACAAAGTGACCACTAATTGCTCCCTACCCACCCGGCACTAGACATAGTTATTACAGTATATTGGCTATATTCCCTATGCTGTACTTCACATCCCTGTGACTGTTTTGTAACTATCAGTTTATTTCATCGAATTCTTAATATCAGCTTGGGAGAGAGAAATTATTCCCATTTTATAGATGAAAACACTGAGGCTCATAGAGATGATCAGAGTCATATAGTGAGGTAGGTAGCTCTAGAATTTGAACCTGGGACTATGTGTTTCTCCACCAAATCTGTTCTCTTTCTAGTATAACGTAGGTCCTCCTCCAGTGATGCAAATGGAACTTCTTGATTAGGCAAAAGCCCTGATTTGTTTTTAATTTCCCTGCCAACTGACAGTCTTTTTCAATTTAGTCTGCTTTCATTTTTGGAGCAGTTACTGTACACACAGTAAAGTAGGAATGTTTAAAGTATGCAGAAGCAATATGTTTGGCCTTTGTTCCACCCGCATCTCACAATATAGTGAGAGAAATGGCAGATAAACATTAAGTTACATAAATAGAATTACAAAGCAATGTATTAACAAATGTAATCTATTGTAGTAGGTATACAGCGTGGGAAGGGTAATGGACACTGGGCCTGCTGCTGTCCATCTCTTGACACTCTTGACCTTGTGGTTATCTTGCTATGCAGTGTACTACCCTATTGTGTATTCTAGATCATTACAGCAGAAATAGCTGGAAATGAAACACAGAAATAGGGCTGTCTTTCCTTGATGGGACTCAAGTGCCACAAAATAACTGCTGGTTACAGTTTCAGTTAACTGTGTCTTGAGAACGTGGGCTGTTAATGGCCACTACCGCCTCGCAAACCCAGCCCAACTAGCCTGTGTCAGTTTCCCTGCTAAATGATGGTGGGGGGAGGGCCGGGGAAGACCCTTAACGCTTGGGTTTATGCAAAGCGCTGAGTAAATTCTTAATGATTTTAATTTACCCACTAGAGTTTAATAAATTGTATCTGCTGTATTGTCTAATTGAAGAACACTTCTAGTCGAAGAGGTATAAAAAACTCGATGATGAAAAATTATTACAAATATAAGACTATGTCCTTTTTTCAAGCAGTCAGTTGCAGGTACATTGGACAGAAAAAAATAGAAAAGGTCCAGTTTTATTGACCATCTGAAGTAAAGCCTACCTAGAGACCCCTTTATTCTTGATACCAACTTGAGTCTAATCTATTCTCCCACTTCAAATCCCACTTGCCTACCTCCCTAAGACATCTTCTTCTAGTGTGTGGTTTTCTTCTATCGAGATAATTCACATAAAGCACTTAGAACAAGGCCTATTACTAGAACGTTGTTTTTAAAAATTAGCTTTCGTCTTCCTCCCTCTCTCCCCTCTCCTCATCATTCGCTTCTAGTCCTCATGTCCAGTTCCTGTTCCTTGTCTAGGGCGAGTTATGGTTCTGAAACTTTCAGCTGCAGTTTCCAGCTGAGCTCCACAGATTGCCAGGCCATATACTCCTTTTGGTTTTTTCTTCTACTTTTCGTCCATTTTGTGCATTAAAAGTCTTAGCTTATACTGCCAAAGGGTAGAAGCAAGGCTTCCTTTCTGAGTAACAACCCATAATCAGCTGAAATCATGGTTCTCACCCACACACGCATGCGCACACACAAGCACGCACAGTACATTAGTATTATAGAAAACCCGGACACTGGGCTCACTCAGGGTTGTCACTGCACGTCGGAAGCGGATCCTACCACTTGGGTTTATATCAGACCAGATCCGGTAATCCCGGCTGGTACTATTAGTAATAGTGAAAGAATCATGGAATTTATGAGAGGGAAATTTTACAGTTGTTGAAAAAGAAATCCAGTAGCCTCCCGAATTTCATGTAACAAATTAGTGGTAAAGATGGTATCCAGAGTAGAATTATCCTGTCACCATGTCCTTTTCTGGACAGCTGTTTTTGTAATAGTTGATATGTGCATGATAGTGTACCTTTATTAATCTTCATCAAACTGGGTGCATCTAGTTCGATATAATGAACATGGCTCATACTGAGATGCCGAATTCAATATTTTCCCTTTACATTGCTATTAAATAGACTCTCCTCAAAGAAATTAGGAAAGAACATCTTACATGTACGCACTTCGTCATCTGTTGGGGTGAGTAGGCATTCTGTAATATCTCCTACCCCTGTTAGAGGTTCATTATTGTGTGTCGATATCAGATATTCAGAGTAATAGACCTAAGATCTGTAAGATCTTAAATAACAAAGAAAAAAATTATCCTTAGGGTGTTATATTTACTAAAACAGAAGATACGGTCATCCATTTTTAGGAGGACTGAATGATAATGGAGCAGATGTGGTGATGGTGGTGGGTAACAACCTGTCGTCTCACAAGCATTTTGGTTCGGGTGGTTTTGTTGTTTAATTTCCGTTTGTAGTTGTGAAAACCTGGAGTTCTAAAGCTTAACACTTTTTCAAAGCAGATGCTGTGAGTAGCTATGGCACATACCCCCACATCCAAGCCACTTAGTCCCAGCTTTGGCCCTGGGGTTAAGGCAGGACACTGGGGCAGAGGGCCACGTTTCTCTCGTCTCTGCAGCCTCTGATTCCGTTCAGTGTGGTTACTTCTGCTCCCATCGAAGAAAGCCCAGCGGGGTGAAGAGCTTCCTAGTACGGAGCTTTCCCGGGAACAGTCCTTAGCCACTTGCAGTTAACTTACCTTTTCCCCTGATCTAGAGGCCATAGCATAATGTTTTCTTTATTCCCAGCTGCTTATGCTCCCTGCGTGAAATAGGGATTGAAGTTACTGCCCTACAGAAACGTCTTTCATTCCTGGAATTTCTCGTATATTTTTCCTAAGTTTTAATGACTGGCTAGTGACGCTTGGTTAGCATCTTCCTTAGACAGTTATGTAGCCAGGATGCCTGATCAATGTGCCACCCCACCCTCCTTCCCGCTGAAGACAGCTGTGTCTGATGGGGCACACACTGGCTTCCCGTATGCCACGGGAAGCCACTAACCGCCGTCGCTGACCATTCTGTAGGAAAGAGAGCCTGGCAGCTTGCGTTGTGTGGACACTAGCACTCGAAACTTGGTTTCCCGATTTTTCTTTGTCACACTGTTCTTTCGCCATACTCTACTAGTCACTGAGTCTAAAGATATTGTCTTAATTTCAATATCTTTCCCTACCTCCAAGGAAAGAAATATAGCTGAGATGAACTCTCGATTTTGTAACATTTCCTGAATACTTTATATAGAAAAACTGGTTCCACCCTTCTTCCTTCACCCATAAGGAAGTATTTGGTGGACGGAGCATGAAACTTGGTATTCCTGCATCTTGCATGAAATCGGGAGACTTATACGTAACCAGAGCTAATCCTTCAATCTGACCGAGTCGATTCCCTAGAAAACAACTGAATTTGATGCCTAGTCATAGGGTGACACAGGTACATGATTCTTCATGTGTGGTCCCGGATTCTTTTGACTGCCCCAAAGAAACTCAACGCAAACCAATATGAGCAAAACTGGAGTTTATTTCCTCACGTAATTGGGAAGTTTAAGGCTACAACTGGCTCAGGGCACATCTGGGTGGGAGGATTTAAATGATGTCACCAGAACCTTCTCTCTTTAGTCTCCGCTTTCCTCTGTGTTGGCTTCTTTTTTCAATTAGGACTTTACGTGATGGCAGAGAAGGTCCTCAGTGGCTGTGGCTTACATCACTTTAACAGCCAATGTTCCCTTTTATAGAAAACACTTTTCTGATAGCTCCAGCAAAAATCACAGGAATGACTCACTGGCCTAGATTATATTACCCTCGCATATCTGAAGCAGTCCCGCCCAGGGCCTAGGGGGCTAGAACAAACATTTTGGCTAGTCCCTCGGCACAGTAGGGGTGGCGTAGAAGCGTGAATGTCTCTTCCATTGAGGACCATATAACCTGACCGTGGGGGGTGGCTTGCCTCTATTGAAGAGAGGTAACCACGATTAATATTTGTGTTTTGTGTTTCTTTACCGCTTTTTTTTTTAAGTGTAGAGCCTAGAAAAATTCTGCCTACCCGTAGGAATTATTCAGGCATGCCAATAAGTGGCTTTTTCTCATCAAAGCCACAAATAGTGTTGAGAGCCCACTCTATGCCGTTCATTGTACTGGATCCACTGGCTATGAGAAAAGACGGATTTTGTTGAATTGGAACTAATATTATCGTGGGGATGATGGCATATAAAAAGGTAGAGGATCAGCGGTTCTGTGGCTAAGGGAAGCGCCCATAGGAGGAGGAGGGGGCAGTTCCAGGCACGGAGGGCAGCGTGTGCACAGGTCCAGGGGCGAGAGAGAGTAACGAAGTGGTTCCTCTTAGGTGCACAGAAGTGGTCGGAGAGCGGGATTGCAGAGGTTAGTGGGGCCAGATCACCGGAGACTCATTTTCTTGCTGAGGCATTTTTACTCTAATCTTGGGTACGTGGGGATCCAAGGATTTGGTGCAGAGAAATGAAGTGATGGAACTTACATTTTAGAATGAATAGCCTGCACTGGGCTGAACGGACGAGAGGAGCGCAAGGCTGGCAGCTGAGACACATTTAGGCTATTGAAGTGATCCAGGTGAGCTGATGACGGGGAGGGGGCGGGGGCGGGGGCGGGGGCACAGGCGGTGGAGATGAGGAGCTTTGAGCCACAGCGATGCAAGTTGGCAGGAAGGGGTAATCGGATGCTCAGGGAGGGAGGGATCATTCCAGGGTTGACAAAAGGCCTGGCTTTGTCTCCTTTGGACATCCAGGCTCCCTACGATCTACATCATTCCTTTAGCAAAAACTAGTTAGTAGATTTTCTGTATTTATAAAAATAATGAATATGGAAATGTTCATAGCAGCATTATTCAAAATAGCCCCAGAGTGAAAACACTACAGTTGTTCATCAGCCGATGAATAGATAAATGAAATATTTGTACATGCTATAAAATGGATTAGCCTTGAAAATGCTATGTTTAAAGAAAGAAATCAGCAATAATAGGCCACATATTGTATGATTCCATTGATATGAAATATCTAGAATAGACAAATCTATGGAGGTATAAAGTAGATTAGTGGTTGCCAGGGCCAGGGCCGGGAGTGGGGAAATGGGAGAGACGGCTAATGGAATGAGGTTTCTATTTGGAGGGATGAACTTGTCCTAAAAGTCATTGTGGTGTTCATTGTACAACTCTGAGTGTACTAAAAAGTATCGATTGGTTGTTCACTTGTGTACTTTAAATGGGTGCGTTGTGTGGTGTGTATCTTAACAAAGCTGTTAATAACAGATACGAATATGAGAGTAAAGTCACCCTTAATTTATCTAGACGATGAGCTGGTAGAATCAGGCGTATAGAATACATCGAGAAATGACAGTGAGGAAAGAGTGAAAATCTGGAAAATGCTTAAATGTCTAACGATGGGAGAATATATCTAACAAGTTGTGGTATATTCATAAAAGAAATGACGGTAAGAATCCTGATAATTAAATGCACATAAAATATGGATGACTTATAGATGTGACTTGAAAATAGTATTTGTGGAACATTCGATATAGGAGTAAAATTTCTTTGCATTTCTCTAACCCTTAATATGATTATTAATATGTTACCAAAGAATATCATTTAAAAAAATAAACAATATCTTTTAGAAATACTTTATCTTAAAACGTAGGGATTTTTGGTCTTTAAACACTTTCAGGGTTCGTTTTGTTTAACTGGAAAATTTAGTATTGTGAGTTTTTTAAGAAGAGGAAAGGAAAGATCGTTACATAGAACAATAAAAAAGGCGGGGGATAATAATAATGACGATGATGATATAGAGCAAAGACGCAGCATGATAGAAAGCACGCTGTAACTGGGAAGGTAAAATAACACAGCAATCTGTGGGGTCTCAGAAGGAAGCTGGACTGTTTAGCATCACCCAGCTCTTAGTGATGTCTGTCATTTGTACTTCATTAAAAATATTTTTTTGACATTTTAGTTAGTTTAATCATAAGATATAAGTGTAGTTTGATCCACAGTTTGGAAAAATATTTTGCAAACCATTTAGTCCTTTTTTCTCGTTTCGTTTTTATATAATCCAGGAAAAAACAAAGGTGAACTTCTCTGTTTTAATTAGGAAACCACAGAAATGAGAAGGTGTAGAGTTCGCTCATGGTCGGGATTGGGGAATAATGTGTAAAAGAGAAAGTGGAGAAACTTTCTAAGTTCTGCCTGGAGAGACTCTTTGACGTCGTTCTAGGATTGGGCATTTTGGCTTTCGTATACTTATAGTTTATCATTTTTTGATGTTGATTATAAAATTATTGTACTTGTAAAACGGGATGGCAAAATATGAGATAAAATGTTAGTGGGTAATAAAGAATGAAAAGTTTTGAGAAAATTTTGATTGCCATGTATATGTAGATGACGTGTGTTTTTGAAAGGTCTGGGTCTCAGCATTGGAGGGAATCGTTTTGAGGCTAGCAGGCGTACTTACACTTTGGTTCTCAGAAATCTTTGCTGTGGTGTTTTTGAATTTGCTTCTTAAATCCCCTCAGTTTGCTACCCTTTAATGTGAATCCTTTTTTCCCCCTCCAAGAGCAATTCCCTCATCTAAGAAGCAGGAGGATTTATTTCTCTTTCCTGAGAATTTCCTTTCCTTATCTTTTTAATTGCAGTGCTGTTATGGGTCCTGTCCCAAATTTCTTTCTTAATTTTTTCTGTCTTTTCATTTAATTTAGGCATATCCATTTCACATTAGTTGATGTGTCTCTTTTTATCTTGGAGCAAGAAACTGGTATTCTCTGAGTGTATTATAAAATTCTCCTATTTAAATTTGAAATATGTCTCTAATAATTAGAATCATTAATAGAAAGAGGAATAATTCTAGATACTTTCAAAAGTCTTTTCGGTCAATATTTTACCTTCTCTCTAAGTTGCCAAAAGGCTCTTTGCAAAGTTTAATGTTATTTTGAGCAGAGTGAGCTTATTTTTTGGCCAAATATTTCTGCCATGCTGCCAGCTACACGGGCTTCATGATTTTCAGAAGTATCTATGTATCTATAAGCACCATATCTCTGTAACACAGTGTTTTCATTGTAGTTGTTTTCATCGGAGAACATGTCTTTTGCCTTTTGTCACATCTGTCCCATCCTAGTTCTCTGAAGGATTTGCCAATTAGAGTCTAGTTCTTTTGTGTATTGTTCTAATTGATCAGGAAAGGAAAATTTGCTTTTAAGTCTATGTGAAAACTCTTGCTAATTAGAAACATTATTTCAAAATCTTTCATATTTTCTTCATTTAACTTGTTCCTCTTCAGTTAGCCCAGGCTTTTTTTTTTTTTTTTAAATTAGAGTAATATTACATTGATTTAACTTGTTTTAATATATCAGATTCCTGTAAATAGTTTTTAGGAGCTGGTCATTTGTACTGCTAGATGATTCACTTCAAAATAGGACTCAGAGGGATTCTTATACATATTCTTATATATTGAAAATGCAATTCAAATTTACATGATTTATGTAGTATTTTTGGATATTCAGTTCTTTTATAAGCTAAAATGCAAGTGTGTGTTAGTGCTTTTTTTGTTTGTTTTTAAGGACTATATTTGCCCTAAGATGCTTTCCCATGACATCTACTGAATTTATGGTGATGATTTCAAGTTACTGGAAATTTTCTGTGAATAATTAAGAATAGAGTTTGGCAAATAAAGTTTAAGGACTGTAAATGAGAGAAATAAAACTAAAATGACAGAATTTTAGAAAATGGCATATTAGTTTTTTGAACTTTGGGTTGGTTGCTAATATAAAATGATCGGAACCGCAGATCAACCTAGTGCCTGGGTGAAAGGGCCTTTTTATTAGCCGTGTATGGTCTTTTTTATATGCAGACATTTTAATACGTTCAGTTGTAGTGTAAATCTGTTTGGTCTAACTCATCGTGACAGTTCTCCAGTCCGGAATCCAGTCACAGTGTTGGTCATGAACACTCGAGGTGAAATGAGTGGCGTTAGTGAACATCGCGAATAATGGCAGAGTTCACTTAGTGACAGCAAAGCCGAGGTCCTGAGTATGAGTATACATATTTTTAATGTGAATTGTGGGGTTACAAGCCATCAGTGGTTTCATAAAGGAGTCTTGGAATCATTGTTATGCTCTAAAAGCAGGGTCTTTGGGAGAATTATTTTGAGGCAATTCAGTCCTTTTGCTAAATATAGAAAAATATTACTTGCTTAATCATTAAAGACTGTATCTGTGATAGGAACGTGAAATGGATTTGGGGATAGCGCTCTGTGTACCAGAATTGTTCAGAGAATTGTTCAAAGATGACATAAGTGAAAGGATTTTGTGATTGGTAATGAGTGGAAAAATATACTGTAAACTTTTGACCCTACTTAAAAAAAAACTGGGATTGTGTAAAGCACCTACAGATGGCAAGATTTAGCATCAAGATTTAGTCAACTCTCACCCTTCACAGCAATTATGATCAGGTTACACCCTGTACACTTTGGGAGCATCAACGTTTCCATGGGGTTAAGTTGCATCTGAGTTGCCTTTGGGGTGCCTGTATATATAAGAGAACTATCAAGCACATTAAACGCTTAAAAAATTCAGCGTTTCACAAGTGTTTACTAAGGTTTAGCTAAAAGCTCTCTTAAGGTTTTTTTTTTTTTTTTTTTGGCATAAAGCTATAAGTTAAAACCATTTAGACTGAAATTTCTGAGATGTTTGCTAACTGCCTTAGGCTACTGTCATCATCATTTAAAAAATTAGAGGTATATTTTGGCAGTACATAAATAGGTACTGATTAATTTTTTTTCCACTGCAGTAACCTTAGAAGATTTTCAAACAATTATTAAAAGCAGTTCACAGGTCAGTTTTTAAAGTTTAAAATATCAAAGATAAAGTTATTTGTCTAGTAAAATGCATAAGTAGTTATATATGTTGTATAAGTTGGTTTGTATTTAATGTATTTCACTGTTAATATTTCTGATGGCATTAGAAATGACTTAAAAACTGGGGATGAAAGGATGATTTTCTTCATTGAAAATATCTATTTATACGTGTTTAATAAATCTCCATAGATTGAACTATAAAAGGATTATTACATTTTCAAAGAGAATTTCTATTTAGGAAATTAGAAAGTTCTTTTTTAAAAAACAAATTAAACATTCTGTTTAATGTTATTTCTAGCATGATATCCCTTTGTATGATTATATCAAATAAAGAGTTGAAACATTACATTATGGTTTCTGCTGATGGCCTAACCACTGACCACTTGTTTCCTTTTCCTTGTGTCCCCCCTTCACTCACACACCCCTTGATCCCCTGATTTGAGTTGATTTGTAATCTGACTCTGTGACAGATGGTAGGAGGTGGCGCGAAGGGTTCTCTGCTTTTAGACCAGTGGCCTGGAGGCTGCTGTAGTAAATCTATGGTCAGAAACAAAATTCTTCAGCTTTATAAATTTCTGTTACCAAAGGAAAAAGCACTTGGTAACATAAACCAAAAAATGACAGAGAAAAATTAAGGAAGGAGTAGAAGAGACGTGAATCTAAATTAGACACTACAAGGACGTTTTGGAGGAGGAGGGGGTAGGGTTTTCATGTCGAAGCATGTGCTTTGCTTTGACTGAATCTGCCTTAATTTCTGTAAACATCCCTCCTTTTAGGATGAATCAATGCATTTTAGCCATGTCTGTACCTGTTGCAGAATACTGGTGATGAAAGTTTATAGGCAATTTAAAGATGGGAGAAGAAAAGTGAAAAAGCTTGATATTTTAGAGATCCCACAGATTCGGCCAACTTTGAACACATTCTGAAATACGAAAAACGTGTGCACTTTCAAAATTTCGTTTTTCAAATATTTATAGGTAAATTTCCATAAGTTGGAAATCAGTTCACTTAAAATTTGTACTTTTCAATATTTCTCTTCTTTTGGTAATTATGCATGTGCATAGAATCCCTACAATTTTCCAGTCTCCTTGTCCAATTTACTAAAATCGCTATAAAATTTTTCCCATGGAAAGTATTTTCCGTGGAGAGTGAAAGAGCTTTAGCTAGGAACTCCTTCCTTGGGCAGTGTGATTCAGGAGCAAGGGGAAGGCCTGACGGTGTCATACGTAGAAGCTATATTTGCAAACACTAGGGTTGTGAGCAAGTGTACGGACACGCGATCCGAGGCAAATGATCATTTGGTTATTCCAGTTTGCCGTGACGTTTCTGTCCATCTCAGTAGAGGCAGGGATCTGTCCGTACGGTGCTGTTGCTCACTCTGTCCATGCTTGGCAGAACAGAGCACTGACATGATTCTGGTTTTACTTTTTGATGTTGAAAGCACTAACGTGTAAGCTCTGGAACATGTTTAAATCACTGTAGTTTCTCCATAGTCAAGTCCAGTGAGAGCAGCTTTTAGTAATTTACAACTTAAGAAGTGGAGTATTTGTTCTCCTAAAATTCTTACTTTATTAAAAGCGTTTAATTTAAAAGGGGGAAAGAGGTTCTCAGTTTTCCCGTTGGAGAACACAAAGGGCAGTACATAATGACTGCTTATTACACAGCCCTCACAGAAGCAGAGCCATTTACATTTACAACCAGAGTACCAATTACAGGTATATTTAGTCAGTCGAAACATGTAAAAAAATTAATATTAATAAGCTCAATCTCCTTGACAGTGCTCTGGTGCTTAACTTTGCTCCCATTTCGTTGAGCTTATTATTTTTATTAACTAAAAGAAAGTCATGGCAATTCTATCATTTATTGTAATATGTCTCGTATGTATGTATGTATGTAGGTATATAAATAAATAAAATCAGGACCAGAAGTAAATGTTTACAATTTAAAAGATGGCATAGAGAGGGCTCCTCTTTGCTTTTAAAAAAACTGCTTAAAAAAAAAACAGCAGATGCCTGTGTTGCTTTTTTAAGGTGACAAGGTATATTTTTAACATATATCTTCTCTTTTACTGAATATTACAAACAGAACATTAACAAAATTAGCATTCTAAAGCACATTTATAGATTTTTAGTTGCTAAGTTAATCTGCTTTGAAAAATATTGCAAAGCAGTACTCTATTTAATAAATATGGGATAGGTAGTTCATCACCGGTCTTTATCTTTAAACTACTTGCTCATAGGCATGTGATCAAAATAAATGAATTCAGACAGGATTATATACAACGTTCTTTTTTAATAACTAAGTATATTGAACAGACAGTATTAATGTCTATTGATTAGGCATATTTCAGAATAAGTTTTCTTGTGCTCCAGAAAAGTAAATGCAAGTTTCTTCAATTAGAGTAACTTCAATAATTTAATTTCCATTTTATGTTATTGTTGTTAAAAGGTGTAGGGGAACTAGGGTGGCAGGAAAGACTAAGCAGAAATTTTTATTTTTATTTTTTTACTTATAAATTCATTTATATAGTGAAGAGGTGCAGACAGTCTGGGACAGCACTGAGCATAATTCCAGGTGTTAAGATATGACGTCCATCATTAAGAGTTATCTGTCCTATGGTGGTAAAGGATTTGCATGTCAGTTGATAGTACTGTAATCATTTTTACTTCATAGCATCTTTATTTTATTGCTGAAAGAGGCCCTATGAATCATGTAATTCCTTTAAAGTGAAGGCCCGTAGTTAGTAAAGGATTTTCTGGCTCTTGTGGGTCATGAATCCAAGCTCTTACCTTCCCAGTTCATGGCTCGTGTTATCAAACCACGGTGTTTCTCTCACCGTTTTTATAAATGAAACATGTTCACCAATTGCTGTTAGTCAAAATGGAGTACATGCAGAGAACAGGTCGGTGGTCGTCAGAGGGGAGGGGGGTTGGAGTGTGGGTGAAATGGATGAAGAGGGTCAAGAAGAGGTACAGACTGAAGGCATGGGGATGTAACGTACAAGGTGAACACGAGGGATTTACTGCGCAGCATGACCATACGCTGCATCACATGCAGGAAAGTTGTTAAGAGAGCACGTGGATCCAAGAGTTCTCTTTAGGAGAAGAAAGTTTTTTCCTTTTACTGTATCTGTATGAAATAGTGGATGTTAACTAATCCTGTTGTGGTAATCATTTCACAATATATGTAAATCAAAATAAAATGGTATGTGTTGAATGTGGCAAAATCGGTGATGGGGTTTCAGCGAATGCGTTTTTAAACCTCCGTGATAACCGAAGGCACTCTTAAGCTATTAGGTTGAAATTTAAAGTTTCAACGTAGGCACATCTTTTTTTTATTGTGGACGAATGTAGATCGACTTGTTTTAAATCAGACTGTAAATATGTGTATGTTGTATATTGATAGACGTTGTTAATGGGTTTGTCTTTGTTTCTAGTGAAAAAATTGGTAATACTCTTTGAAAATGAGCATTTAAGTTGAAGCCACGACTTTATTTAATATTTCTCTCTTCTTGCATTTATTAGTTTGATGCTACAGTTGTTGTTTTTGGCTATACTAAACATTAAAATGATGCTAGTATTTGTACTATAGAAAATAATCAATATACCCATGAATATAGATCCCGATTACCATTCTTTTATGGTAAGTGTGCTTGAGTGTTAAGGTGAGAATCAGTGACGTGATTGCAGTTGTTTACAAGAAAGTCCTGCCATGTTTGCTTTAAAATATATGAACTCGACTTGGAATATTATGGTGCTATTAAACATTGTGTTTTCAAAGGCCGAAATGAGGAAAAATACTTTTTGTGGTGACGTTAGGTAAAAATCATAGGATTCAGTTATACAAATGATTTTTTGAAATTATGTTTTGTTCAAAAAATTCCTGTGAATAAATACATCACAGTGTTAAATAGTATTTTCAGATAGTGGAAATATGAGCATTTCCTTCCTTTCTTTACTTTTCCCAATTTTTTACATTTTTTTCCTAGTGAATATTTTCCTTACAAAAATAAACCTGCAGGGAATACAATTCTAAATATTTCTTCTTACAGGTAGGCCGAGGACATAGCTGATAATGTATTTATCATTTTTTAAACTTAACAGGGCCTACTCACCAGAAAGATACTTGCTCAACCTTTGTTGTTTAAGCATTGGAACTGTACGTAACAGTAGCTGGTATTACTTCCTATTAAAAGCATAGAATTTGTACAGAATTCACATCAGGTGCTGTTCTGTTTTACTTGCACTAACTCATTTAATACTCCAACCCCTCGAGGTGGTGGTTGCTCGTTCATCAGGAGAGGATCTGAGGCATTGGGAAGAGAAACAGTTTTTCTAAGGTAACACTGTAGCCAGCATTTGAACGGTCCCGGGATCAGAGCCCATCATATTAAATATTACATAGTAGTTACCTAGAGTTTGTACTCTGGTTTAGAAAATGTGACCTAGGAAGAAAAGATGTAGGAAAAAATAGTCAAATGTGCCTAATATAAGATTTTGCCTACAAACTGAATGCTTAAATGCACAAATTTATTTGTTGCCACATCATGTAAGAATGGCCAGATTGCGTATTGTTAAATTTCGAGGGTGCATTTATAGGCAAGACAGTCTCCTGGAAATTAGCTTTCAGGGCTGCGTCTCAGTGTGCGTCCCAAGGGGCTGAAAGGGAGGGACGATCAGAGATCTGTGGCACTGCTGAGCGGGAGGGGTGGGTCTTGTACATACGTGAGGACGGTGAGGACAGAGAGCAAATGGTGGTTTACAGAATGAGCTGCAGAAGATCTCAGGGCAGACTCCAAATTGTGGAAATTGATTTCAAGATCAGTTGCTTCTCATATGAGTACCTGCCCACAGGAGCAGCAGGGATTTATAACCGAGGTTAATAATTCTTCTGAAAAACCAGGTAGGCCAACTAGTCAATTATTAATGAATTCCCATGAGTTATACTTCAGACAGGAAGTCAGATATAAAATGATTTTGTGTAAAAGGAAGTAAAAAGTTTCTTGAGATCACATTTGTCCTAATGAGCAATTTTATCATTTCTCTATTCTTTTATAACCACCATTTTCATTGGTGCTTTAGCAGGATTATAAATACCTACGATTTATACTTTACTTCATGTGATAAATAGAATGATAGACATTTTAAAAATAGAATAATTTTCTGGCCTTAAATTATTATTTAAAATAATAATTAAATAAAATTATTAATTAAAATATTTTAATGACTATTTTTGTAGATCTTCCTTTCTTTCATATATTAGTCAAAGACATTATTCCTATCACCTGGCAGAAAGGAAATAGGTCTTTATGAACTCTCAGGAAGTGAGGATATTGGTATTGAGACTAACGTAGTGAATATCAGTTTCACTAATGTATGGGTGGTAGATACTTCTAGCATAATCACATTGACCTTTCCCTAATTTACTTATTCCTCATAACAGTCGTGAAAGCCTTATCAGATAGATGTGAGTACTTTCATTCTATGGAGGTCAGTGAGAGAGAGGATCATGTGGCCAGAGGCACTAAGTAGTGAAGTCTAAGTTCAAAGACAGACCTTCTGACTCCAAGTCCATTGTTCTTGTTGTGCAGATGTGTATATGACAAGAAAATGCTGTAGTTATTCAAAACTCCAAGGGTTAACCATTTTTGGTCAAAAAAAAAATAGATGATATAACTATATCATTTCAAAATCTATTTCACCAGAGAACATTTATTGAACACTGACTACCAAAAAGTACTGTTAGTTGCTCTGTCTTTTAAGAAGCTTATAGCATAGTTGAGGTTAACATACACATTAACAGAAAGACCAAAAAAGTTTTATATTCATGTGTAGTGTACATAGACACTCTATGTGTGCCCCCAAACCGTGTCTTCTGATGCATGCCCGCATCCAATAAATGTTTAAATGAACAAATGAGTCCAGATTGGGGTAAATTGGTTAGGAAGGGGTTTATGGGGGAGATAACGCTTGTGGCAATAACTTGGAAGACGGCTGATATGTGGAGACCTGGAGACAGGTGGCATTGAGGTGGCATTCCAGGCAGGAGACACGGCGTGAACAAAGAGGAAGAAGAGCAGTGAGCGGAGCCTACGGGCTCTGAACAGAGCATCAGCCAGGGAGCCCTTTGTGTAGAGTCCTGGAAAAAGGTTCTCTTAGGAATCCAGCCTTGAGCCGGGCTTTGACACCTTTTCAGTGCTAGCTTTAAGTGTTTGCCTTTTACTCTCTAGGCAGTAGCTGCCATTCAAGATTTAAATCCCAGGATCTGATGAGTGACATTACTAAAGTGACGTTTTATGTTGATTGATTTGCTCTTGGTACACAGGGTGTATTTGGGGGTGAAACGGAGAGAAAGGGACCAGAGGCAAGAACAGTGAGAGGCAAAGTCTTGCTCTATACCGGTGGGCCCTGCATTCCAGCTGGACCAGGGTTTCCTGACATCGAGAGGAAGATTTGTCAGAACCTGCTTATCGATCGTTTTAGAAAAGAGAAATTCTATGTAACAATAGAATTACAAACAGAATAATAGTCTTAAATTTATCGGAGAAGCTGCATCTCATTGTGTGTTCTGATTGAGAACTGCCAAGGTTATGGCATTCTTTTAGTCTGGATTGAAAATGTTTGTTCTTCTTTACCAAGTGAAAATTATAATATTTTTTCAACCCCCTTTTTGGATTATTTATGCCATTCTCTCTCTTCTTTTCACAGAAGTAACTGCTATCCTGAATTTGTTGCTTATTGTACCCATGCTTTTTATTTTTGCTTTTTACTTTTACTCTTTGCGTAGTTAATTGTTGATAGTATTTGGTATCGTTTTCTATAGTTTTAAAGCTTAAATAGTTACCACATTGTTCATATTGTTCTGTAACTTGTCTTTTTTCCCGTAACATGTGTTTTTGAGATAATACACATGTATTTACTTGCAGGTCAGTCAAATGTACAATATTCCATTCTATGACCATATCACAGTTTGTCTATTTACCTTTTGATAACATTTAGATTGTTTCCATTTTTTTCATGATTACAGAAACAAACGTTTTTGTTCATGTCACCTTGAGTACTTAAGAGAATTGCTCTGGAGTATTACCTAGGAGGGTAATTGCTGGGTTGTAGGATATGTGATTTAAGACTTAATTTCTGGCACTGTTAAAGGTGTGAAATGGTATTTCATTTTTAGTTTTAATATGTATTCTATGATTAGTGTTGAGTTTACAGATTTGCCATTTTAGTGTTTTCTTCTGAATCGCCTGTCAATATGTTTTGCCCATTTTTCTACTGAGATGTTGTTCATATTGATTTGCAGTTGTTGATGTATTCCCAATACTTCAGGTTGGCATTTTTTAAAAAAATTATTTTTAATTATAGTCGGCATGTGATATTATATTAGTTTTAGGTGTACAACATAGTGATTAGACATTTATGTAACTTACACAGTGCTCACCATGATAAGTTTAGTATTCAGGTGGCACCATCCATAGTTATTATGATATTGACTATATTTCCTACAGGTTGGCATTTTTAACCTTTGGTTAACTCCATAACACTATTCCTTTGGTAATCTGAGAAGACTATAAATCAACTATGATTCTAGGCAGCATTGTATGTGGTAAAAATGATATCCTGATTGGTAAACCACATCTCGAATAGGTGGATAAATGAAATATAAATGAGCATTTCTCTTGCTGAGATCTCGGAAGCTTTGACTATGAACTTGTTAGAAGAGATACTGGCTTCTATTTATCAGGAAACTTCTAAAGAGGCAGCTCTTGCACTTGCCCGGTGTGGACCTGAGTTGAACAGATGCGCAGCCTGGTGGAAGTGCCTCCCTGCTGACAAGCCGTGGCCCTGCCTGCACCCTCCGCAGCAGACTGGTGCCAGACGTCACCTAGAATAATTTCGTGAGTCCAGACGTTTAGTTGAACTTAAGAAAACCCTTTGGGGAGTGTTGCAGTTATGTTGGCACTTAAAACTATCTGCAAGATAGTTTAAAGGATTAGCTTCTGATATATATTAAACATCAATGAAATGTTCTCAATTTTCCCCTAATTATCTTATAATGAATTTTAAAGTATAATTTCTGTATCCTGATCCTAAGTAATGGGCTCATTTCAGGAAGAGGAGAACATCGTAATTTCTGTTCGTATTGCTTTGCTGCATGTTTAAGTTGTCCAAAATGGAGAGGAGCCAATTAATGAGGCATCTGTAGTTCTCCTGCCGTGCTTGATCCGTTTTGATTGCCTTTGACTTTTAGAAGTGACCGACTTAAACCAGTGCGGCTCAGCAAGTGGCTGACAGGCCCCTGCTGGAATATACACTTTTTAGGCATGTGGTCGGATCTCTAGACTTTTCGCTCAGCCCCATCAACAAGACTTTTCTTTTTCATGGGAGCATATTTCTCCAGTGTTAATTGATTCAATAGGAAAATTATATTTGATATGTGAAGAACATTTTATATACATTTTAGGAACATTTATTTTGAGATAAAAGGAATGTATACTATGACCTCTTGCATTAAAAATATGAACAAATATATTCTGTTCATTGCAAAAGTTGTCCAATTTGACTTCTTTATAAACATGTCTATGAATCTTTGTATTATTTTTAATAAATCATTTAAAAATTCCAGTACTTCAGCTAATCCTTGGTAGGCTCATGTGTAGTTGACAGCCCTAATTCAAAAACAAGAATTTGAGTGACCCTTGATTTCTGTTTTCTTTTTTAGACAAAAGAAAATGCTAATACTGCTGGTAGAAACCATAGGCTTACCTTAAATAGTGCTATAAGAAATAAGAGGCATAAACATCTCCCCAACCCCCTTCCATCTGGCAACCACCAGTTTAGTTTGTTCTTTGTATCGATGAGTTTCTGTTTTGTTTGTTCATTTATTTTGCTTTTTAGATTCCACATATAAGTGAAATTATATGGTATTTGTCTTTCTCTGCCTGACCTATTTCACTTAGCATAACATCCTCTAGGTCCATCTATGTTGTCACAAATGACAAGATTTCATTCTTTTTTATGGCTGAGTAATATTCCAGTGAGTGTGTGTGTGTGTGTGTGTGTGTGTGTGTGTGTGTGTGTGTGTGTATGCATATGCATGTGTGTATACACACACACCACATCTTCTTTATCCATTCATCTATCGAAGGACACTTAGGGTGCTTCCATATCTTGGCTATTGTGAATAATGCTGCTAAGAACATAGGGATGCATATGTCTTTTTGAATTAATGGTTTAAATTTCTTCACATAAATACCAAGAAGAGGAATTGCTGAGTCCTTCTTTGTCTCTTGTTACAGCCTTTGTTTTAAAGTCTGTTTTGTATTGTTACCCAAGCTTTTTTCTTGTTTCCGTTTGCGTAAAGTGTCTTTTTCTATTCTCTTACTTTCAGCCTGTGTGTGTTCTGATCTGAAGTGAGTCTCCTGTAGGCAGCATATGTAGGGGTCTTGTTTTCTTCTTCATTCAGCCACCATATGTCTTGATTGGAGCATTGAATTCATTTAAATTTAACGTATTATTGATAAGTATGTAGATATTGCCATTTTACTCTTCATATTTTAGATCTTTAACATTTCTTGTAATACTGGTTTTGTGGTGATGAGCTCCTTTAGCTTTTCCTTGTCTAGAATAAATAATAGTAATTTATCTCACATAAGTTTTAGTAATAGTTAATTTTTTTGCTATAAACCCCTTAAAAATTCTGGAGTAAAATGTTATTGAAATGTAACACAATTATTATGGCTGCCATCAAATTTAAGTTTATGTTATATACCAGGCGTCATGGTCAGCGCTCTAGAGAGTACACAGATGTATGATACACAGGCTCTGATAGTGAGGAGCTGACGTTTGTGGTGCTGGTGCCGGGCCACGGTCAGGTGTACAGTACGCGGAGTATGAAATAAGTTACGCAGACAATAGGAAACACGTCACATGAAGAATGTAGTAGTTTTTCACATTTGTGTCCTCACTTTCTTGTACATTGCTTGGCACTGAAAGGTGCTGTCCGATTAATTTGACGGTTTCTCGGGATTGCGAGAGGGGAAAAGTCTCTCGTATGAAAGACAGAAGCAGACTCCACGAGGAGGTGGCTGTTGAGATGATAAAGCTTGGGGGACCAGGAAGATTCAGCGAGGCAGAGAATGGCCGGGCGAGGTCACTGCAAGGGGAAGGGCGGAACGCGTGAGCAGGATGCACCCGCCCGCAAGCGCAGGCCGAGCCTAAGCACTGAGACCGCCAAGCTGCTGCGAGCTGCGGGGACACTTGATGGACACACCCGGAAAACTAAGCAGATTACACAGGCCCCTGGAGGCCACATTTGTATTTGACTTGAATGGAGAGTAAAAATAAGGGAAAAGGAAAAAATTGGCATGTATCGAGTCCTTGCTTTATGTTAAAACTGTTGGTTATGTAATTGTCATACTTAATCCTCAACTCGGTATTATACAGTAACTTCGATCCCTATATTAAAATGAAGGAACCGTGGCACTAGGTAGAATGTGATACTCATCATAGGACAAGTTGAGTAAGGGAGAAGCGTAACATGGGGAGAAGTTCCTGGGGAAGCCGACGAAAGAGATGAGGAAATTCTAGTAACTGCAGAGGTGTCGGGCAAGAGGATGATGTGATCAAAAGAAACTGCAAAAGTAGAATCTGAAGATCTTGAGAGCTGATTGCGTTTGAGTATTGAGAGCGAAAGAAGACTTAAAGAAAACTTAACCGTGTGACAGAAAATGAGAAGCAGCAGGTACAGGAAGGGGAGTTTCCTCAGAAAGGTCAGGAGTTCAGTTCTGGACACACGGCAGGAGAGAGTCTGTGTGAGTCTGGACGTCGGGCTCCAGTGAGGCTGGCCAGCGGTGCACACCGGGTCTCAGGTGGCTGCGAAGGTGAAACCGCCTCAGCACATGGGGTCTGCAAGCATGGCTTCGTAGCGGGAAGGAGAAGCAGGGCCGTCGTTCAGTGTAGCGCCCCCGCTGCTTTTGGTTGGTGGCCGGGAGAAGCGTGCCCAACAGCGGTCAGGTAGGTAGGAAGAGAAGCATGATAGTGCAGTGTCATTGAAGCCAAGTGACAGTGTTGCAGAAAGTGTCTGACAGAGGCCACATTGGACGAGACCGAAGGAAATGGTGAGAAAACGTTTATCTGTGGTTCTTAAAGCTCAGGGGCCAGTTCGGGTGGTCGCAGTCTGGACGCACGCTGCTCGTCCAAAGGTCCAGCAGGGAGTGGAGAGTCTGGCTGCCGTATCCGAAACATCCGCAGTTTACTCTTTTCCTAATCCCCCTGCATTCTCTTTTCTTCCTTAGCACGTGTCACTCTCTCACACGTTGTGTCCTATAGTTACTTATCTTGTTTATTGTCCCTATCTAGATTGTAAGGTCGGGGGGCAAAGATTTGTGTCTGGCTGACGCGCTGCCGTGTCCACAGTGCTCCCCGCCCAGTAAGGACCTTGGCGAATAGTTGATGATTAGGTGTATAGAAATTGCAGTGCTTTGCATAGTAGTCCTTTCTCCTTCTTTATCCTATAAACTTATTGAATGGAGCGAGTCATCTTTGTACTCCTAATAATCGTGCTTGCACGTTGTAGCTGATGCATGATTTTTTTTTGAACAGCAGTATCAAAGGGGAAAAACCAGGGATTTTTGAGACTCAACTAGTCTGAGTTTTGGATTTTTGTTCTTACCGATTTGACTCTAAACTGCCAAACTTCCCTCCCAGCCTCATTTCCCTTAGCTGTAAATGGGGATAAATTAGAACCCATGTTGCAGGACTGTTGAGAGGATTAAAGTCGAAACGCATGTCAGTGGCTGGCACATGCTTCGCACCCAATAAATAACTGGTGTTCGCAATCTTCCTGTTGTGTAACCTTGAATACGTTACTTTACCTCCCTGAGCCTGTGTTTTCACTTCTAAAAGGGGAAAATTAAAGCTATGTCATATGGCATTTGGAGGAGCCGGTGGGGACACCATTTGCAAAGCACCTCAGGGTGTAGAGTCGGCATGCGCTTGGTCATCACGCACTCGCGCTGCTTTCCGTGGGCAGTGGAGGAGTTACCAGCATAGACTCTGGACCCAGACTGGGAGTTCAGTCCTGGCCTTTTTACTTCCTAGCTTTACTTGCCCTCCCTCTGCCTCGGCCTCCTGTAAATTGGGAGAAATAATAGTACCAGCTCCATAGGATTATTGTGAGGAGATACATATAACACAAAGCTTGGACCAGTACCTGGCACGTGGTAAGCACTAAATGGGTTTCGTGAAAAATAATGTTGTTATTGTTTTTTCCCCTCTCTTTCATCTCTTAAGTAGTTTTAACTGGATGTCATCTGAGTGGGATGTCTTGCTTGTAAAGAAGGGGATTCTTTTATAATGAAATCGATTATGTCTAAGGGGGAAATATAATATAATAAACATCAGAAGCAACAAAACAATCTTCCAGGTTCTACCTCACGTAACCATGGTCTTAACTCTTCGATGTACAGCAGTGAAAAGGCTACACTTTGGCTCCCATTCGGCCAGGCAGGCCAGCTCTAGATCTTATCTTTGAAGAACTTTTTGGTCACTTGCAAATTGGCCTGCATTCTCTGCCCCTGTTCTGGCAGCCGGCTTCCAGGAATGGTTGGGAAGGTAGTTTTAGTAGAACTCAGGAGGAAGCAGCAAACTCGGACGGACAGATAGTGAGTCGCTGGAAAGCTTCTCCGCCTGCGAAACTCCAAGAACATACACCTAATTATTATGCCCCTCGTTCTTCAGTCCTACCAAGGATAAAAACTGTCTTCAAAGAACCACAGAGTTCATTATATCCCTGAGGGCCTGGCTCGATCTTTATTCATGTCTCAAACAGGCTTAAGAAAAGTGCAGTAGCTGCTCCAGATCCTCAGATTCGATTTCCACTCACGTAGCAGGCCGCTGTCGCAGATCTGTGTTGTGGTGACCTCCCCTTCCCATTAGCAGAATTTCTGCTGGATCTCCTCTGTGTGATGCATGGCCACCCCACATCTCCTCCCCACCTCGGCCTGGTGCTGGAATGGCAGGCAGACTTCATCTCTGATGCCAGCTCCTATTGATTATAGTGATTGCCTGGAGTGCTGTGTTGAGAAGAATTGAGAGGCCACACACAGGCTCAGAAGTGATTAATTAGCAATGTCTGCTGTGCGAGGGGAGAAAGTGAGTACAGCATGTGTGTTGTGCATTTGCCAGACTTCATGGCTTCTGTGATAGGATAGGGTTCAGCCTGGAGAGACCCAAAGTCTCATTTTGAGCCCAGTATTTTTGTCTTTGAATTGGTGTATATCAGTTACTTTATCACAGTAAAATAAAAATAAATTAGGAGTCATCTATCAGCCTAGGGTCATATAGAGTCACTTATGTCTGCTTTTCATTCTTAAGATCTTTGATATCTAAATTATTCTGTTCTTCTGAAATAAGTGTTGCCTACCTTTTTTTTTTTCTTTTGCTTAATTGACACTTGGTTTTATCTTTTGTTTTATAAGTTTAGCAGAAAATACTCAAAATTGGGGTAATCGTACTTGCTGGACTACTGATAAATAAGACGAATCACTTAAAACCTAGGGTGCACAGCGGGTGGCTGTACCAGATTTGGAGGATGCGGTCATTATCGAGCGGACCAGACACCTCATTCCTACGGGATGCTCACGTGTGTTAGTTGTCCTTTGGCGTACCTGTGTAGAGGCCAGGCATGATGCTTGTTCCAGCTGAGGTCTACAGAAATCACTTCTATTTTGTTTTAAGTTTTTCTTCTGAATCAAAGTAAATCTTCCCTATTTTGGTAACTGACAGAGAACATCTTTCATTGAGGCAGTAGTAACGATATTGCAAAACTCTGAATATGAGGACATTTTCAACATTTTCTAACTAAATTATGGATATAAGACTTTTTAAAAATTGTGGTAAAATATATATAACAAAATTATTGTTTTAACCATTTTTAAGTTACAATTTTGTGGCATTAAGTCTGTCCACAGTGTTGTACAACCCTGACCAGTGTCCATCTCCAGAACTTTTTCGTCCTCCTCAATTGAGAGTCTGTACCATTAAACCCCAGCTCCCACCCTGCCTTACCCCGCCCCCAGGCAGCTGCCACTCCACTTTCGGCCTCTATGAATTTGACAGCTCTAGGAAGCTCCTATAAGAGGTTCTAATCTTCTCGTGACACATTTTTCATTTAGCGTGTCTTCAGGGTTCATGTATTTTGTAGCACGTGTCAAAAGTTTTTTTTCTTTTTACAGCTGAATAAATATTTCATTGTATGTACATAGCACACTTTATTTATCCATTCATCTGTCAGTGGACACTTGGGTTGCTTCCACCTTTTGGCTATTGGGAATAATGCTGCTATGAACGTAGGCATACGAGTACTTGTTCAAGCTCCTGCTTTCAGTTCTCTTGGGTGCCTGCCCAGAAGTGGAGTTCATGTGACATTTCTGTGTAATTTTTTTGAGGAATGAACATAGTTTTGCAAAGTGTCTGTGCCATTTCCCATGCCCCCAGCAATGCACAAGGGCCCTAATTTCTCCACATCCTTGCCAGTTCTTATTTTCTGGTTTTTTATAATAGCCATCCTAATGGATGTGAAGTGGTATCTCATTGTGCTTTTGATTTGCATTTCCCTAGTCACTAATGATTTAAGCATCTTTTCATATGCTTGCTGGCCATTTGTATGTCTTCTTTGGAGAAGTATCTATTCAAGTGCTTTGCTCATTTTTTAAATCAACTTGTTTTTTTTTGTTGCTGTGTTGTAGGAGTTTTTTTTTATATATACTGGATATCAGTCTCTTATCAAATATTATATTACTTGCAGGTATTTTCTCCCATTTTCATAGGTTGGCTTTCCATTCTGTCGATAGTATCCTTTGACGCACACAAGTTTTTAATTTTGATGAAGTTCAACCTGCTCTAATTTTTCTTTTTGTTACATGCGCTTTTGGTGTCATAGCCAAGAAATCATGATGAAATCCAATGTCATGCAACTTTCCCCTTACGTTTCCTTGTAAGAATTTTATAAATTACCTCCTATATTTATATCTTTGATCTACTTTGAGTTATTTTTTGTAATAGTAAGTTAACAGCCTAATATCTTATTTTTTTGCATATGGTTATCCAGTTTTCCCAGAACCATTTGTTGAAAAGACAAATGTAAAGGCCGTGGTGAATACTCCTGGCAGCCTTGTCAAAAATCATTTGACCATATACGCGAGGGTTTATTTGTGGGCTATGTTAGACTTTTAAAGATTAGGTATCTTAACTGACATACAATCTCATTATTTCTCACTGATACTATTCCTACAACTTCCTAGCTGGTATCATCCTTCCAAGTCCATAGCTGTGGCAAACTTATTTTCCTTTACCAGCCGTGTTTTCCAGCCGCTCAGCCCCTGCCAGCCAGTTCCCTGTGCCCTGCAGGACGGGCTTCGGGCTCCTCACTCTGTGGGTGCAGCGCATCCTGCCCCCTGCCCCCTCTCCAGTCTCTTCTCCCGCCACCTTCCGTGAAGTACCCTTTTGCTCGGGTCACGAGCTCGTCCTTGGAACCCGAATGAGAAATGTGCCCTCCTGCTCCCCTCACGCACGCCGGACGCAGTCCTGCTGTCCTGCACCCCGGGGCCTGTCCCGGGACCTCCTTCAGAGTCTGGCCTTCTCCCCCGGGCTCTGTACCAGCCCAGACCTTGACACTGGCTCTGGCGCTCTTTGTAAGTTTTGCCTTCTCCGTTTGTCCTCCTGGTTATGGGACAGGGATTTTGTCCTGTTCGTTTTTGTATTCCTCGCCCCTGCCCGAGCGCCTTACACGACATCGGTGCTGAATAAATATTTGTTGAATGAAATGAATTCATCTAAAACTAAAAAAGAAAAAGAGCAAGAGAGAAATGAAAGGCATCAGGTTGGGTATCGAAAATGGTTTCCCTTCCCTGTGAACTACAGGCCATTAAAGCAGTGTTTCTTCCTTCCAAAGATATTTTCCTTCTTTTCCCATACTTGCCACTGTAATTGCAATTGTTATTACATTCTTCCGAACAGGTAGATAATCTTAATGGTATTTCGAAAGGAAGGAGAGAATAAGGAGAAAACAGAAGAAATGGGGGCGGGGCAAGGGGAAGGAATCATCCACCTTATGTGAAAGCATTTAACAAGTGACAGTTGAAGCTGAGTCCGAATCGACTCAGGGCGCTAAGGTACAGTGACGTGCTGTGAGAGATGCAGCCTTCTAGATCAAGTTAACACACATGTTCCTTAGCACCTGTTGTCACAAGTGCCTCTCAGGTCTGTGGAAATTTTGAGCGGATGAATAATTGTTTGCCTCAGAACATAGCATCTCCTCAAAGAGGAGCTTTTTGTCTAACTTCGATGATTCTGTTTATGTGGCTCAATTTGTGAATCGTGAAAACTTTTAAGTCAGATCTTGGTTAAAAGAGGTTGTCAAGAAAAGAACATAGAAGTTTTACTATCAGTTACCTGTGTAGCGTTGTGTCCTTTACAATTCGGTGAGAACCTTCTGGTTCTCTGTGCGTGTGACTGCCACTTCCTTCTGGCTCTGTTTGGGAGAAGTTCATACATAGGGAATCCAGAGGATAGTGGAGTCAGAGGAGCAGATCTGGTTAATCCACAGAGTTAAGAACAAGGTGTGTGTGAGGCCATCGGCCGTCACCGTCGAAGGCGGTGTCACAGCTCCTCCGTTCCACCCCTGGCACCTCCACCCTCTCTCACATTCGAAAGCAACATCATAGTTTAGTCTCTGCCTGTAGTTACTTTTTGACTTCTTCATCACAGTTTGAGAGGTTTTCTCCTTAATTAATATATAAATGATTCTGAAGTTAGGTATCTGAAATAGTCTGAAATTTGAAATGGACAACTTCAGGGGTCCCGGGACTAGACAGCTCATGGGTTTTTAGCTCCAAGATTTTGCAATTCTAAATGGTCATTGATCCTGTCAGAGTCTTAAGGTAGTAATAATGCCAGTCTCAGAGGACTGGATTAATCAATGAATCAAATTCTTGTGATATATAGTCTGCTCCCCGAGCCTTGGGCAGTTTTGGAAGCCTGAGGTTTAAAGTGATAAACTCTGATGGTCCACAAGGGTTCTCATTAATTCTAACAGATCACTTAAGAATTTCAACTGCGCCTAGTGGTGCTTCAGTGACTTCAGAGAATAAATAACACCTTTTAGAGGTGACTTACTTCAGAGTGGTTTACACAGGCAATAATCGGGAAGGATCCGATTCAGTAGTCGAAGCCTCCAAAGTACTTGGATGAAGTACAGATGCCGAGAAGGAAGTGTAGTAAACGCTGTATGTTATTTCGTTTCGTGAAGTGGCAACTTGGCAGAGTCACGTTCGGAAGCGAGGGCGCTCTGGCCCTCCTAGCTCTCTTCTGCGTGGGCCGAATCTGCTGCAGCGGGGTCGCAGACGGTGATGTCTGCTGTCTGCAGAGGCCTGGAAATGCCACGACAGAATGGCACTCACTGTGGCTTAGCACCGCGGGCCTTCTCCAATGCTCGTTTTCCTACGTATCAAGAGAACTGAATCTTTGGTTAAATGTCAGGGGGACGATATCCACGGACGTGTATTCACGGACAGGCCTTTGCTCTGTCCCTGGCTCCCTCTTGAGGAAGGAGGTCAGAGGTCCAAGTGACATCATTCTATGGGCACGTGTGCCTAACGAAAACAGCCAGTTAGAGCGGGCGTTGCTCCTTTTTACTTTCTTATCTTACTGCTTACGAAATTTATTCCTCATCGCATTAAAAGTATATTTAACAGATTACGTATTCTCTGATATTTTATCAGGTTTAAAAGACTTGATATTTAGCTATAAAACAGAACTATAATGCTAATGGCTTTACAAATACTGAATGACAAAGTTTGTTCACACCCTACAACTTGTTAAATGCAACATTTTCAGAGTTTTTCCCATTTTTATTCATGTGAGTAAATAATATATATGTTCATAGTATAGCAAGCAATCTTTGTAGATTAAAGATTTGCCATTTTTTTTGGTACAGTAAAGTTTATTTATTTTTTAATTAGTATTATGGAAATTTAGAATAGTATAATAAACCCCATGTACCCTTTACTCAGCCTTAGACGTTATCAACATTTCGTTGTTTTAAAGTTATTAAAACAACAATACTAAAAGTTTGGAAATTAGAATGAAAACCACCCGTGGTCTCATCCACCCATCCAGCTCTTGTTGAATGTATTCTCTTCCGTTCATTTCTTAAAGTTATAATAGACAGATATGGTTTCCCTTTTCATTTTGCTGAACCTCATATAGAACTAAGAGTTAATAATAGCTACGGTCAGTCGACGTCCTCCAGAGCCAGGCACTGGGCTACTTGCTTCCCCTATAATTCATAGAATCTTCATAATAACAACACGGTGTGGATGCCCCTCGCCTCCATCTACAGGTGAGGAGCCTGGACTCAGAGGTTAAGAGACTGGTTTAAGAGTCGTCTATTTAGTATATGGGTGGATGCAAACGAGTGTAACTCCAAGCCGTGGTCTTTCCTCCCTGTATTGTGGCCTCTTCAAAAGCGTCTTTTTCACGTTGCTACATAGTTACATTTTTAAGGAGAAAGATGTGTCAGTACATACTTTTGACCACATAATCTATGTAAGCAGCACGAGGGTAGGTGATGTTGAGAAGCTAGAGGGATAAAAGGCAAGATGCTTGCCCTTTCGTGTCTGTGCTCCAGCACGGAGGAACCTCACCCCTGTGAGACAGCGCACAAAGAATACAGAGTAAGCCTTAATGAAGTGTTTGCTATAAATGTTATAAAAACTCTACAAAGAAGGAGATGGGTGAGGATTGTGCCCCATATGTAGAGAAGGCTGCTAACAGATTTGGGATTTCAGCTAAAATTAAAAAGACTGACAATACCAGATGTTGGTGAGGATGTGGGACACCCAGAGCTTTCATGCATGCCTGGTGGGAGGGTGAAAATGGCAAAGCCACTTTGGAAAACAGTTTGACAGTTTCCTATAAAAATCTGCTTATCCACGAGCCAGCAATTCTACTCCTCGGTATTTACCTACAAGAGATGCAAGCTTATGTCTCTTATAAGACTTGTATGTGTATTGTAGCAGCTTGTATATAATAACTCTGTATTCGTTTTCTTTGGCTGAGTAACAGATTACACAGACAGCATCCATTTATTAGCTCACTGTTTTGTAGATCAGAAATATAGCTTGGTGTGGCCGGATTCTCTGCTCACAGCCTCATGAGGCTGAAGTGAAGGAGTCAGCAAGAGTGAGCGCTTGCCTGGAGGCCTGGAGGGGATCCACTTTCAGCCTCTTCTTGTTGTTGGCAGAATTCAGTATCTTGCAGCCGTAGGCCTGAGTTCCTGTTTCCTTGCTGGGTGCTAGCTGGGCGCCACCCTTAGCTCCCCGAGGCCACCTTCCTTCCTTGACATGGAGTCTCCTCCATTTCTCGTCAGCAACGGCATATCGAATCCTCCTGGTGCTTTGAATTTCTGACTTCTGCCGCCTAGAGAAAACTCATGGGCAAGCCAGGCCCACCTCAGTAATCTCCCTGTCTCAAAGTCACCTGTGCCATATAACAGACCCTAGTCGTTGGGGTAAAAATCCGCCATATTTACAGCCCTGGGGATTATGCAGGACCCCCAGAGGGTAGGGGGTCTTGCAGAACCATCTTAGATTTCTATTTACCGCAGACTCCCAATTGGAAACAACCCAAAAGTCCACCAGCAGGAGAAGGGTAAACAAACTGGTATCATATAGTACAGTACCCTCAGCTTTCAAAATGGACAAATTATTAACATGCACAGTAACATGAGTGACTCTCAAAAACCTTATGCTGAAAGAAGCATGAAGAGTGCTTATTGTATGATGACATTTATCTGAAATTCAAGAAAAAGTACAACTAATCTGCAGTAATACAAAATAAGAGTCGTGGTTATTGGTGGAGATAAGGAAGCGGAGCTATCCTGAGAACAGGCATAAGAGAACGTGTCAGGGGTGATGGAAGCGGTCCACATCTCAGCAGGAACATGGATTACATAGGTGCTTTCATTTGTCAGAACTCTTGAGATCTGTTTATTGCACTGAATGTAAATTTCACCTCAATTTATAGAAACTAAAACATTAATTTATTGGGTCCTTGTTATATGAACCACATCATATAATGATAATCAACCACTATATATATATATATATATATATATATATATATATGTATATATATGACTGCCATCAGAAAACATTAAAGCTACCATGTAATTATTTTTGTGTTCTTAATGTTATTTGGTACTCAAGTTGTAAATAATGTCTAATGCTGTTTATTCCAGTTTCTACTACCTCAGTTGTCCTACAGATTTTTCTTCTACCAGAGTTCACTTTCACAGTGGAATTATATTTACCATGGATAGGACTTTAATTCCTGAGTCTTCTAGGGTGTAGGGCTAACTTCTGTTAGCATCCAACTGTGTAAGCACATGCTACAAAAAAAGAAAATCTCTAGGTTAAGAAGATTTGGCATTGAGTGTTAGTCCAAATGTGCCCTTTGTTATTTTAAATATATCGAAGTATTTTAATTAAAATTTTTATTCCATCGAACTAGTTTTACAGATTCGTATCTGTTTTGGTGTTTTGTCTTTATAGTAAATAATAGTTTTTGAGCAAAAAAAAAGAAAGCAAGAAAAAAATTAAAGCCGGAAGCAACTTTATTATCTAGTTTAATTCCCTTGTAAAGCACTACTGCTTTGGTGAAGAAAAAAGTTTAACATTCCTAATGATAAAATCTGCTGTAGCCACCTTCTGCACTCAGGGGGTTAGTTAGACAAGTACCTATCTGTGCTTGCCAGCAGGAAGTATGACAGAGAGACAGGCTTGCTAACAGCAATACATGTCGAAGTGTGAGCACAGAATCTGGATGGAGAGATTTTACTAAGATGCGTTTGGCAGGAGACGTTTTCTTACTGAGATTGATTTGATCAGGGAATTCACAACTCTTTGCTGTAGCCCATGATCTGTCTGAAAAACAAGTTGTAAAAACCCTATTGTAGTTAATAAAGAACACACATGGTGTTAATTTTCAATGTCTGTGAGTGAGCTCACCCTGCTTTAAAGAAATAAATGATCTCTATGATAACCCAAGGTCTGATGACATTATGAGCGGAAAGACAGACTTAGGTGGGTGGATTTCAGGAACCCACTCTGTAGTTTTTATGCTATTCTTTTAAAAAGTTTTCTTCTCTTGTCTACTATGAGATTAATTTCATAGGATTCATTAATTGCATGTGATTCCTTGGCTTATTATTGACTTAAGATTTTAAACGCAGAATGAAAATATTTAAGTGGCTATTAAAATGATTACAACTTTAACAATTAGGTTAGTTATCTTAAAAATTCTGAAATGTGCTTTGGCTTTTTGTGATGAAGTGTTGCCGTGTGCCAGCGTTTTAAGTTTTTGGATTTTTTTTGTAGTGTCCAAACATTTCGTTTCCTAATTGAATATCTTCGCTCAGGTCCTCGTGGAAGTTCGCACTGACACCTCTGGAATCGTTTCAGGCTGTTGTGGGGTCTTGCCAGAGTGGTTATGGTTCCTTTCAGTGAATTAAAGAGAATTCGTAAACACCCACGCCATCCTACCCAAGTTATTTATATGTCGAGTGGTTAATCTAATTAGAATAAATGAAGAGTTTTGAAATTAGAATTGTCACATTCCTTAAGTTCTGAGAAATTATAGGTTTTTTTTGTATAGATAACTCATAATAAGTCCTGTGTAGTTGTATCTATAACAATTCTTAGTTTTTCTATATTAAAGAATATAATTTTGGCTTGCTTTACTTATGAATAATGCAGTTTATGTAAAATGATTTTGTGAGATGAAAACTCTTTGTCTTGATCTACAGGTGTTAAAATAATTATCCTTTAAAACAGCTACACACAAAAAAACAAACACTTTATGATTCCACTTATATGAGGTGTCTAAAGTAGTTAAATTCATAGAAACAGAAAGTAGACGGTGGTTGCCAGGGCTGGGGAAGGGGAAATGGGAGTTGTTGTTTAAAGGGTGTAGAGTTTCAGTTTTGCAAGATGAAAAAGTTTGGGAGATCTGTTGCAAAACAGTGTGAAGTTACTTATCACTGCTGAACTGAACTGCAGATACTTAAATGGTTTAGATGGTAACTTTTATGTTATGTGTATTTTACCACAAATAAAAGTTAAAAAAAATTATTAAAGCATCTACTGTGTTTTCCATTTTTGAGATGAGAAAACCAAGGCAATAATTATAGCCAGGAAATAAAAGATGTAGCTTAATCTGTTGACTTGAGCTTAACGGCACGCTTGCTTTTCCTCTCACAGTGTACAGCGTTCTTCCAACTGTGTGTTGTGCTTCAGTGTGTTTTTCTGCTGGGGCAACTCCTCGCCCCATCCTTTTCTCCATTTCAACTTCTCAGCACATTCTTATACTTAAACTCCTTCCCAAAGTTGCTTGATCGGTAGATTTAAAATATTTAAATATGAAACAAACCATAGCTGAAAATGAAGTGGGCATGTAATGTAATCTGCTGCTGTTTGTTTGCCTAGTACTTCAACGTGTTACCAGAAACATTGAAAAAAAATGGTGGAGCGACCACTGTGTGCCAGGCCCTGTGCTGGTATTGTCACATACGTGTTTTGAGAGTTCATCGTTTATCAGAACTAGATCAAATTGACCAAACTTAAAGGAACTTGTGATTATTATTTTTTAAGATCGTTTTGGCCAGGGGGATATTTTTCTGCTTGGAACAACTTATAAATTACTTAACGAGGGTGTATTTCTAATAAGAGTACATGTCGGTGTTAAAAAGTGTGCTTCCATGGGTTTTACTGATACGTGGAACTCGTTTCCAATGTATGGATAGCCACAGTGTCCCCCAAGTGTTCATTATGCCAGATTGATCGGATTTACATTGCCGGGGGCAGAGATCGAGGGAACAAGACAGAGCACGTTTGCTCCTAACTGTCCCACTCGATTCACTGCCCACAGGGAGTGTTCCCGGCCAGTGCGCTGCGCCCTCCAAAGGGGACCATGCATCAGAATGTTTATTTTTAGTAGCAGATCTAGAAATTGTCGGCGTTTTCATTTTAGGGTTACACTTTATTTGTTATGATAATTCTAAGAAGAGTGAATAATTTTAGATTTGCGTATGTGAGTACATGTGTGCATTATTATGCGTGCGTGTGAGAGAGCGTGTGTGTGTGTGTGTGTGTGTGTGAGAGAGAGAGACAGAGTCATCCCCTTAATAACAGGAGGGGGTAGAGGCTTACTTAGTCTATTATCATAAAGCTCTGCTAATGTAGCTTCTGAGTCATGTGACTGCAGAAAAGGCTATTATCTCAATGAAAAGGAAACTCGTTTTTAGAACAAGCAACAGAATAGAAGCAGGAAGAATTTTCGAGTGTTCCACCATGCTGGATTGTCAAAGGGGGATCTGTCTGATCAGCAGCTAGAAAAGGATTTGTGAGGCTAGTTTGTCAGCTATCGCTAGAAACAAACGATGGAAGAGATAAGCAGCAGGGGGCTCGGCGCGTGCTTGGGTTTACATCAAGGCGGAATGGGGGTTTGTGTTAATAGAGATTTATCTCAGAGGCAAGAAATTTATTGCTAATTGTGGGGTGGTTTTGGAAGAGTGATGTATGGTATTTTTATTTGCATCACTGGTGAAGAGAAAGACAAGCTGCTGAGCCCTGGTTTGAACTGCAGAGGCTGTGGACAATTACAAGGTGTGTGTCACAAGTGCTCTGACTTAATATTTGGTGATGTTCTTGGAATTCTGTGTGCTTGTGGATTGGATGTGCGTGTTGTCAGAGGGAGAACTGAGCATGACAACCAGGCAGTGGCTATGTTCTCAGGAACAAATAGACACGATGCGATCCAGACTGATTCTGTCCTTGTTCTTATTTGTTTTTTTTTCTTTTTAGTGATTTAAGGTTTGTTGCAGTTTCTTTTTGTGGCCAAATACAGTCTCATGCTTGTTTTAGGAAATATTTTGGCAAGCATTTTCTAAAATTCAGAAGAAGAATCCAATGCAAATTTAAATCATTAAGAAATAAATACAAGCTTTATGTTTCAGTCTCTATTTTTTCAACGTTCTTTTGTAATTCAAGCTTAAAAGGGAGCTTTGCAGTGAATTTGAAATTATTTAATTTTTGGTTAGATAATAAATAAAGCTTTCTTATTTGGCTGGGACCTCAAATGAAGGATTTTTTTCTTGTTATATGCATAGTACCTAACTTTCTCTGATTTATTGCATCCTTATGCTACCATATTCAGAAAGCTACAAACGTTCAGTTAATCTTTAGACTGTGCTTGTCCACTTTTGCTCATGCTAATGCTATTAATTCTCTTAGCAGTCTGTACCTTTCTCTTAACCTTGGAAGGTGTAGTACTTAAAAATCTGAGATTGGCAAAAGATAATCATAAGCTTTATCTGAAAAAGGTTAACTATTATACAGTGTGTACTGGAGGAATGAATTCACTAATATATTTTTCATTTAACTTCTAGACCAGATATGCCCACTTTGAGGAGTTTGAGTTTCTAAATCACGTATTTTGAAACTAAACTATACTGTTTACATCTCTCTTTTGAAAATGTCCTTGGAGGAAGCAAGAAATCTCTCAGGCTGTTATGCACTATATAGACAGTTTACAAAGAAGTCTTTTATCTTTTCCAATAAACGATGGTGAGAGTAACCAAACATATATTTTAATTATACTAAGTACAGGAGAATGTCTTTCTTATAATACCTATAAACCATATCATAGCCCAATATAGTTTAATAAACCATTAATCTTATTATAGTGGGATTTTCTCTAAAAAAAAAAAAACAACACTGACACCTTAGTTTAATCTGTCTACCTAAAGGGACAATTTGGTTCAAATAAACAGTTAATTAACTGTGGTTTTGACTGTTTGACAATTTTTCTTTTTAACTATAGGACTCTCTCACATTTTTGTTAGTAGACTATAAGACAGAAGGTTGCATACTGGTTTGAGCCCAAAAGTTACTAACATATGTTAAAATTTTTGAATAATAAAATTTTTATAGGCAGATTATTTGGGCTTTCTTTGTTTTGCTTTGCTTCTGCTATTAACTTTTATTTTGTTGCCTTATCCAAAGCCTTTGAAATGAGCCAAGGATTTTGGAATAATTCAAGGTGTTTTATTGAGCACCTACTATTATTACAAGACACTGTGAAACACTAAGAGAAAACAAAGGCAAATAAGATATTTAAACCAATACGATAACTTGTGACTATCACTGGGACCCGGCCTCAATAAATGTAATTATCGGGCTTAGCAAGTCCTCAAATAACATAGTTGTTTTTCAATGTCTCTTTGATGGAACATGGATGAGAAAGAAAAAATTTATTCTCACAGTGGCCACTGTGTGGAGTTGCACACTCTCCCCATGTCTGTGGCTTTTCTCCGGGTTCCTCCCACGTTCCAGAGATGTGCACGTGGGGGGAACGGACGTGTCACCACTGTCCCGTCTGAGTGTGTGTGGCTGTGAGAGGCCCTGCGATGGACGGGCGTCCTGCCCATGCCAGACCCCGTTTTGTGGCCCGAGCTGCCAGGAAAGGCTCTGGCCACCACAGCCCTGACCTGGAATAAGTGGGGTGGAAAATAGTTAACTTACACCTTTTTGTGAATCTTTCCTAAACATGCCTAGCTCACATTTATATCACTGTTTAATATTCAAGTGTTTAGGTCTTTAGAAGTTTGGTGATGTTTTTGTGACCAGAAATAGGCCATAGGAACTTAATTCTTGTTTGTATCAATTAGTCTGTAGTAAAATTGGTTGCATTATATGCCGTTTCACTAAGTCAGAGTTTCCAAGAACCGTCAAAGACGTTAAGTGAGGACTTAACTGTATTTTATAGGAATTTTAAATAGTTAAAAGGAATTTTCGGTAAAACTTGTTTGGCCGATCAGAGAATACACTCCTGCTGGCTTTTCGCGCGTCCTTTGTGCCACAGCAGGAAAAAGCCTGTTTTGTTTACAGTCTCTTAAAACCAGAATATTTTCCTGATCTTGTTTTTCTCCTAGCACATCAAATATCAGCCCTTTACATTCTAAAATACTTTTATATTATGTTATCCCAAAATACTTTTACTTTTGGAGGTTGGGGAGTAAGGAAGAACCCCAGTCTTATTATTAGAGTTAAAAGACACAAGTTCGACGTCAGGGTAGTGTCTAAACAAGCCAGATGACTAGCTTGCAAATCCTGCTACACCTCAGAATTCCAACCACAATAATTAACCACAAATATTATAACCAGGTCTGATCTTGTCAGGCTGAGGGGGTTTGCTTCTTGGAGCGATCTTTAATTTGTAAAAAAAGATAGGGTAAGAAAAGATGGAATTCAAGGCGATCTTCGTATTCAGTGTTTAAAACTCAATGAAATGCGCATGGGAATTTTTTTGTTTGCAACAGTAAATGGGAAGGTTTAGACAGGATTGCGGTACTGGGCTATATTTTAGATGCACTTTAATTCTTTGGAAGCCAAAGGGGTGTAAAATTCATGAAGTGTAAAAGTCGGAGCAACAGCCAGCAGGTTGTTCCTGGGTCCCTCCTACGAGGCTTACTCTAAAAGTTACCACTCGGTGATGCTGAGAAAGGTTAGGATCAAGGGGCTTGCCCATCTTTCTCTCGGACGTCGTGGTCCTAACTCAGGAGGGGAGACTTGGCATCGCTGCAGTGCGTGTCCGTGGTAGCAGTTAACATGCCGGGGGGTAGCTTGCGATGTACTAGTTACTAATATGGTGTGACAAAAGCATATATTTGCTTTCACTTTAAAGGTAACTTAATAATTATGGGTCTTTTTTTTTTTTTTAAGATTTTGTGAAATATCACCAAATACTGTACTCTTGATTTGAATAAATTGTTTCTTCTTAAAAAACCAGTCAAGTTGAGAAATATCCACTCACACCTCGGAGATACTGCAGGCTCCGTTGACACCACCGCAGTAAAGCGAAGATCACCGTAAAGCGGGAAGCGCACATTTTTGGGTTTTCCAGTGAATATAAAAGTTATGTTTCTACTACTGTAGTCTGTTAAGTGTGCAGTAGTGTTATGTCTAAAAATATATATATACACATACTTTAATTAAAAGTGCTTTATTGCTAAAAAGTGCCAGCCATCATCTGACCGTCCATGAGTCATAATCTTTTAACCAGTGGAGAGTCTGGCCTTGTTGATATTGGTAGCTGATTAGCTGATGACTGATCCTGGTGGTGGTTGTTGAAGGTCATGGAAATTTCTTAAAATAAGACAACGGTGAAGTTTGCTGTGGTCGACTCTTCCTTTCACAACTGTTTCTCTGCGGCGTGCGATGCTGGTCGGTAGCATTTTATCCACCGTGGAACTTCCAAAATCGGAGTCAGCCCTCTCACACCCTGCAAATGCTTTATCAACCAAGTTCATGTAATATTCTAAATCCTTTGTTGTCATTTCGATAATCTTCACCAAGAGTAGATTCCCTCTCAAGGAACCACGTTCTTTGCTCATCCATAAGAAGCAGCATCTCATCCGTTACAGCGTTCTCGTGAAATTGCCGCGGTTCAGCCGCGTCTGCAGGCTCCACTTCCAGTCCTAGTGCTCTTGCTGTTCCCACCACATCTGCAGTTACCTCGTCCACCGAAGTCTTCAGCCCCTTAAAGTTGTCCACGAGAGTTAAAATCAACCTCTCTCTAAACTCCCGATAATGTTGATATTTTGAATTCTTCCCATGGACCACAAATGCTCTTAAAAGTATTGAGAATGATGAATTCTTTCCAGAAGGTGTTCGGTTAGACCCATCAGAAGAATCACTGTCTATGCAGCTATAGCCTTGCAAAATGAATTTCTTAAATAATTAGACTTGAAAGTTGAAATTACTCCTTGATCCATGGGCTGCAGAGTGGGCTTTGTGTTCGCAGGCATGAAAGCTACATGCATCCCACTGTCCATCTCCATCAGGCGCTTGGGCGACCAGCTGCACTGTCAATGAGCAGTAATATTTTGAAAGGAATCTTTTTTTTTTCCCCTGAACAGTAGGTCTCAATAGTGGGCTTAAAATATTCACTAAACCGTGATGTAAACAGGTGTGCTTTCATCCAGGCTTCGTTGTTCCATTTATAGAGCATAGGCAGAGGAGATTTAGCGTAATTCTTATGGGCTCTAAGATTTTTAGAATGGTAAATGAATATTGTCTTTAACTTACAATCACCAGCTGCATCTGTCTTTTGAATCTTTGAAGCCAGGCACTGACTTCTCTCTAGGCGTGAAAGTCCTGGATGGCATCTTCTTCCAGTACAAGGCTGTTTCGTCTGCATCGAAAATCTGTCGTTTAGTGTAGCCACCCTCACGAATCATCTTAGCTAGACTTTCTGGATGACTCACTGTAACTTTTGCATCAGCACTCGCTGCTTCACCTTGTACTTCTTTTATGCCGTGGAGATGTTTCTTTCCTTAAACCTCATGAGCCGACCTCTGCGACCTCCCAGCTTCTCTTGTGCAGCTCCCTCACCTCTCTCAGCCTTCACAGAATTAAAGAGTTAGGGCCTTGCTCAGGGTTACGCTTTGGCTTACGGGAATGTTGTGGCTGGTTTGATCTTCTATCCAGACCACTAAAACTTCCTACTTACAAGCAATAAGATTGTTTTTCTTTCTTATCATTCATGTGTTCACGGGAGTGGAACCTTCCACTTTCTTCGTGGACTCCTTTGCATTCACGACTTGACTAACTTTGGCACACGAGGCCTGCCTTTTGGCCTGTCTTGGCTTTCGACACGCCTTCTTCACTATGCTTAATCATTTCTAGTTTTTGATTTAAAGTGAGAAATGTGTGACTGACTCTTCCTTTCACATAAACACTTGGAGGCCGTTATCAGGTTATTAATTGGCAGGGCTAGGGAGGGCCAAAGAGAGGGAGAGAGTCAGGGGAACGGCCGGTCAGTGGAGTAGTCAGAACACACACATTCAGCAAGTGAGTTTGCCGGGACAATTAGGGTAGAAGCACCAAGGGTCACTGATCACAGTTCACCAAAACGAGTATAATAATAATGGAAGAGTTCGAAAGACTGTGAGACTGACCAGAATGTGGCACGGAGGGAAGAAGGACGCAGATGCTGTACAAATGGTCTGTAGACGTGCTCCGCGCACGGGCGCCACAGACCTTCCGTTTGTAAAGAAACAGTGTCGATCTGTCATAAAGCCAAGTGCAGTAAAACGAATCATGCCTGCTTTGAGGTAGAAGCTAGATATTTGGTTTCATCATTTGAGATGTTAAATTATAATGCTAAATGAATCACTGGACTAAAGAGTTGTAAAAGCATTTTATGAGGTTTATATGTAAAATTCACATTTCGTTTCTGTAAATCCTTAGACTCTAGTCAAAATGAATGATAAATAATATTATGTTGAAACATTGTCAGAAAACAAGAACTTTAAAAATTTTTAAATTGTTTTTAATTACCCTTTCCAAATTTTACTTTCCTGTTTTAGAATTTTAAGTGAGAAAATGTCTGATTTTAAAAGTTATTTTTATTTATGCATATTAATCGTATTAATGATAGCAGTTTATGGGCTTTGCTTTTTCCCCATCTTTTGGTAAGAAAAATTGCATTAGCAAGCGACTGTGTGTTAATCATAAAGCCAGTCTTTATGTAGAATTTCCATCCACTATTCTCAGGACCTCACGTGTGTTCATTTAGTTCTTACGACACTGGTTGTGCTCTCCTGTACCTGTTTTTGCAGATGAGGAAACAGAGGACAGAGAGGTAAAGGAACCTGTCCAAGGTCCCACAGCTAATGCATAAATAGTGGAGTAGGATTCAAATCCAGGTAGTTTGCCTTTAGAGTCTATGCTCTAAATTACTATGTATACTGGGTGCAAATGGTGCTGTTATTGGAGTTGCTGGTTCATTCTGGAATGAGAACAGGATGAACATAGGGACAAGGAGAGAACTATACTTAAGGTTGAAGTGATTTTTTAAAAATGTTTGTACTTCTAATGAACTTCTATTCCACTTCAAATATGTTAAGGCTAACGCATTGGTTTTTTGTTTGTTGTTTGTCTTTAAGCATTGTTTAAATGGTGTTTGGTTTGCAGTAGAAAGAAACACAGCTAATTCAGAATCTGCTTTGGGGAAGGCCATGTGAGGGAGCGTGTCATTACGGGGTAGCAGAGGTTGGCACAGGAAACGGACTGTGAATCGCAGTGAGACTGGGCGGGGGCGGGGCGTCCTGAAGGTGAAGGTGCGCGCTGCACACCTTTCTTCGCCACCTCTGCTTTTCTTGGAAAATGGAGACCTCGCTGTTTCCAAGGTCGTGTAACTCACTCCGTTGCTATGGTGGAGCACTCAGGTATAAAAAGCAGAGAATCCAAACGAAGATCCTTGTTTTCAGACGCTGAGAGCACCCTGGCGCATAAACCACTGACCTAAGGTTTGTTGTCAGTCGTTTTCTGTCCATGCAGATTCCCGGGAGAGGAGTTTGTGTCTGCATAGCCTTCCAGAGAGGGCTCACTAATGCTAGGTCGAACTTTAATAGTTAACAGGCATGTTTATTCATAGGTGATATCGCAGTTTCTCATCAGGATTCATGGTGGAAAAAATTTACCCCATTCAGTCTTGGTACTGGATCCTGGGAAATGAGTGGGAAAGTAAAGTGTGGCTGTAGCTTTATCCTTTGTCTTTGGTGTCTGTCGATGTACCCTCCTACCTGGTGGTTTATCTCTGGAATGCAAAAATAGCCAGTTTCATTCTTGCGCCTTATATATTCTTGCCTGTTCATTTATCTAACAACTGGTAATTTTAAGATTTTGTCATGTCCTTCACTAGCACTGGAGAATAGTAACTGACTGTCCCTGGGCGTGGGGAGAGGATCGATCAGGTGACATTTAGACCGTGAAAATTGGGCCGATTCTTCAGAGAATCGTGGGAAGCGATCACCAGGCACTGGGGGATGTACAGGACACCCTGGGCCCTCAACGCGCTCCGTGGGAGCCACTCGCCACCAGCGGCTTGTGATTATTTGTGATGTGGCTAATCCACATGGAGTGCAAATAGATTGTAAAGTGAATTTTACCTGTTTCTTTCGACTTTGGGCTACTGGACGATTGGTGGCTCCCAGGATTCTCTGTTGGCGCTGCTCTGAGCCCGGAGGACAGCACGTGTGAAGGGGAGCAGCGTTAGGCAGTAGCCTTTCCTGTAGTTGATACGTCTGTGCCAGACACGAAGGGTTCAGGAAGGAGCAGGAAGGAGCAGGAAGGTCTAGACTGTTCCCAAGCCTTCTAATCAGTGAGCAGGTTAGAAGCAATTCGAAGTCCACGTTTTTTGGTAGGACATAAAAGGCGCATTCATGTTCTGGCTCTAGCCTTCTATCTCCGTGCCCCAAACATTCTCACCTACTCCCATGTTCCACCTTTAGTGAACTATAGTTTGTTGTTCGCAGGAGTTATCTCCCGTAAAGTCCTGGCAAAGCCTGACTCAGTGAATACTGAGACATTGCTTCTAGGGGAAATACAGAGGTAGGTTCACAACTTAGTACCTACCGTTACTGTAAGTGGGCTTCTGTTTAAGACACTTTATTTAATATATATTGTTGATTCATTAAATTGGACTTATGGCCAGTGGCGCTTGAACCCCTGCCCGAATGAAGCTCGCCTTAAACACACGTGTTTTCTCCGCAAGGCACAGCACAGCTTCTTGCACTTAGGAGCACTGGGCAGCCCTTGGAGGCCGTTTGAAACAGGAAAATCCACAAAGAGCATGAAAATGTGGAAAGCGTGGCCCTAAATACACTGCGAAAAGCAAACTTGCTTTACAGTGTAAGCCGAAGCGGAGGGCAGAGCATAGCCTTGTTCGACTAGGGAGTGGTGTTTGTGGAGCCAAGGATTTCAGATGATAAAAACAATATTAATAAGGGCAGCTAACTTATATGAGGCAATTTCTGTATCGCAGGCTCTGTACTTTTCTCATTTAATAATCATTACTGTTGTGGACGTGGAAGCTGAGGCTTAGAAAGGGTTAAGTATCTTTCCCAAGGTTGCACAGCTGGTAAAATGGGGAAAGCGAGAGACGAGGCGGCCTTCAGGTGACTACAGGGCCAGGTTCGGGGCTGCAGTCAGCAGGGTGTCTGTCTCTGGTGGGAAGGGGCCGAGTTGTAGCTCATGGGTCACACATTCCCCCACTTCGGAGGCTTCCACGTCTACTTGACAGCCTCCTGCTGACATTCGGAAGAACTGAGCACGCGATGCGAAGCGCTGTCGGGCACGGTCGAGGACACTGCGTGCGTGGTGACTGGCGGCCAGGTGCCCCGCCCTCTGCTTCGGCTGCTGCCGTTCCCTCCGCTAATCAGCCTGTTCACCCCCAGCGCGGATGTTTCTCTGCTCCATAACTTTTGCTCCTTCATAGCTTCTTGTACCTTTATTATCTTGTAATTTCTTTCTATGTATCCTTTCACCTCCTCTCTTTGCCCACAGAACAGTTCTGTCTTATGTATTTCGCAGACCTTGAACCTGTTGCGTTCAGCCCATCCGCGTTATCTTTGGATGGAGCTTTCGCGCCCGGCCGCTCCGGTAGGCCGTGGCGGCCTCTAGTTTGGACGCCTGCTACGTCTAGTGCCGGAGGAGCCCTGCCTCCTGGTACCGTTATGGGATCCTGTGTGTGAGGAGCTGGGTCAGAGCTGCCTCGTAGCAGCCCCTTGAGAGTCCTTAGCAAGGGCCGCAGGCATCCGCCGTTCAGTTTGGATGGAGTGCAGGACAGTGTGCTACTGTGAGGCATTTACTGGGAAAATGTGGAGGACTCTGGGTCTTGTGTTTCTTCACATCTAAAATTAGAAGACCGACTTTTCTACTTTTCTACTTGGTTGTTTGAGGAGTTTAGTCTTTCATTTAGATAATAAGTTGGGATACATGTTGCTCAGAGTTAACCGTTGTTGAGTTATATATCTATCTCTGCTGGGGTTGAAATAGAATTTCTGTAGCGACCCATTCTACAGTCTTCTCTGGCCTCCCTGGTTTGCTTTCCTGTCACCTTCGTATTATTTCACCTACCAGGTAACCTCAAGACAGTTGGGATTAGATTCTAGAACATAATTCTGTAATGTACTTGACTGGAAATGTTATCAGAGCATCTAGGATTAAGTAGAGAGAGAGACAGACAGAGACACAAGGGAACAGATATAAGTGAGAAGTTGTTTCTTATAGAAGGGTGTTGTACGCAGAATGTACCAAAGTAAGAGAAATTGACCCAATTATTGCCCCCCCACACACACACATATTTCATGGGTGTAGCGGGTCTGGGCTGCAGATACGGAGATCAGTAGAGCACAGCTGAGCTTATGGGGGGTTGGTCCAGTCCTAACTGTCTAAACTGCCTAAGCTCAGTATAATTTTGTGGTTCAGGGAAGTAATAGCTGTATTCACTGTTGGTGACAGTCGGTACCTGGAGGTTGGGGGACCAGTCTGGGGCCTGGAAGCTCACAGAAGTACAAATAAACATACCACAGGGACTGAGAACGCGGATGGAAATTCAGGGCAAGGGAAAGTTCTTGCTTCCTTGGTGATGCTGACAGGAGAGAACCACAAAGCTGATTCGTTCCCATCATAGCGCTGTGCGGTCGTCAGCTTTCAGTTCCTCTGCTGAACACTCAGGCACACGGGGAAGCCAGAGTTAGCTGCGTGGGTAATGCGGCCACATCTGCAGCTCTGGTGTCCACTGCCATCCCTCCCGTGGTGTTGCAGCTGTGGCTCCCCAGGGACTGACGTTCCACAATGTCGAGGGTGATGTGGCCATGTTTTCTAATGCAGTTTACCTAGCCGTTTCCGGTACCCCACCACTGACAAGTCTCCCGTTACATATTTTGAGGTTGTTATTTAATGGTTTTTATTAGAGCGAAGAGCATGGGATTTGTAATCAGCTTGATTTGAAGCCTGGTTCTATGACTTACAAGCTTTGAGACTTTGGACAAGTCAGTTAACTTCTTTGAATGTCTTTTTTATTTTTTTTTTCCTAAAATGGGACAGTATCTGCTTTGTAGAGCTCTGAGAATTAAATAACGTAGTGCCTAGAGCAGTGTCTAATGCTTAGTGATTACCAAACACCAAAGACATCTATCTATTCTCTGAAATGTCCCTTCAGCACACCTGTTTGTTTTCTCAGGCATGTATATTTCATCTCTCCAAGTACTTTAACACACACACTCTCTCTCTCTCTCTCTCTCTCTCTCTCTCTCTCTCTCTCTCACACACACACACACACACACACACACACACACGTACATACCCCTGCTTATTTAAATAAGCTCTTAGTATCTGTTTATTGACTAAATTCTCCATGCACCTGTTATTTCTATCTTCTGGAGCAACATGGAATCTCATGTTTCCATCTGAATTGCAGATTTTTAATTTTGCTTTTGTTTCTTGCAATCTAAGAGTACATTTGTCATTTTTAGCATCAAGTCATTTATTCTATTCAGTTTAAGCTGGTGGTCAGCTAAAATCCTGGTTAGTATCACCTCAGTGGCCATCATCTTGGTTTCCACTAGTTAGAGTTCAAACGGTTGATTTTTTTTTTTTCAATGTCATTGCCAAATTCTACCTTTGTCCCGGTGGGTAGTTACACTGGTCATGGATACTGTGTAGTAGTAACACGCTAGAGCCTTCTTAACTTATAAAAGATGTAAAACTATATGTTAAGATTACAACTTTAAAAAAATCATAGAGAAAACAACTGGAAGGAAATATCTGGAGGAGATGAGACATGCGCAGGTGAGAAGACTTGTCTCTCCATCAGGTGAAGAGGGAGCATGCTGGAGAGAGAGTGCAGGCTCCTGAGTTGACTGCTTGGTTTTGAAGCCCACTTCTACACTTGTTGGCTGTGTTTGACCTTGGACGTGTGAGTTGATTTTTTTTGTACTTTAGGGAAGTATAATAATAATTCATGGGGTTTTCGTGAGTATCGAATGAAATAATACAGGTATGGCAGAGTAAATGTTCACTGGTGTCACCCATTTTGGTGAAATAGCTTCAAACTCTAGTAGTTTGTAAAACGATTTCTTCAGTGAACATTAATTAAGTGCTTGCGTGTCAGGCATTGTGATAAGGGCCTAGGATAAAAAGATGAAACATATGTAATTTCTGCTCCTCAAGGAACTTAAAATTTGGTAGGGAAAAAGACAATTATGATATACTTGGTCCATGGTTATATATAGGCTATTCAAAGACAGAATAAAGAAATTTAATCCTGGGGAGAGGGTCACCTGAGGTAGGTCTTAAAAGATGAGTGGGAGTTAGCCGAAAGGGGATGATAAATGGTTTGTTCCGTGTCACAACAAGCACAAGGGAGAAGGGGAGGGGTAGCACACAGTGCCAAGGGACCACGCCCAGTTTTCATTGCCAGGGCAGACAGAATAGGGTGGGAGGTGAGCCTGGAGAAGTGGGCCGGGCCTAGATCGAAAGGCAGATGTGTGACGTTTGAGGCAGCGTAGACTTGGTCTTGGGGGGCGTAGAGTCTACTAAAGATTTTACTGAGAAAGTTATCTTCAGGTAACGAACTCAGGTTATAGATTATCCAGGTAAGAGGTGACGAAGACCTCCGCCGGAAGCAGTAGCGATTACCACCAGAGTGGAGCCTTGAGAATATTTAAGAGGCAAAGTCACAGTATTGATGATTTGATGGGGAGAATAGAGAAGTGGAAGGGTGATGTTCAGTGGGTGGGTGCTCTTACAGGTGAGGCAGTTGGGGATGGGGAGAAGGAACGGTCGAGCTCAGTTTTGTGAGTAGACCCATAACTGGAGTTTTGAGGCAGAATCTTGGAGAGGTGAAGGCTGGAAAGAAAGATTTGGAAACCCATGGCCGTAGGTGGTAATGGTCAGGAGGAGTATGAGGTGGTCCGTAGCCCTGCGTGGATGTGATATTACTGGGGGCTTCGAAGCTGAGCGCTCATGGTCAGACCACACCTCCGAAACCTCATGTGACGGGTCGGAAGGGGTGTCCTGGTCACCTGTTTTGTTTTGTTTTTGTCAATACGTATTTTTAAAAATTGCAGTAAAATACACATAACAAAATTTACCATTTTAACTATTGCTGAGTGTATTGTTCTAGAATGTTAAGCACATTCACAGCGTTGTTCATTTCCAGAACTTTTAAGTCATTTAGAACAGAAACTTGTGCCATTAAACAATAACTCCCATCACCTCTTCTCCGCAGCCCGGGGCCCCCTCTGTTCTAGTTCTTGTGTCCACACAACTGGCTTGGCTATTGTAGGTGCCTCATAGAATGGAACCACGATATGTGGCCTTTTGTGTCTGACTTATGTTTTGAAGGTTCGTTCATGTTGTGTAGTATGTATAGTCCCCCCCTTATCTGTGGGGGATATGTTCCAAGATCGCCACTAAATGCCTGAATCTGCAGATAGTACTGAAACATATATTCTATGAGCTTTTTTTTTTTTTTTTAGTATACATACATATCTATGACAAAGTTTAATTTATAAGTGAGGCTGAATGATGCTGCTGTGGATTGGGGTGTGCACATATCTGTTTAAGTCCCTGCTCTCAATTCTTTGCTGTATATACCTGGTAATGTGTTTTTTAAAAGCCCTCCAGGTGACCTTTAAATGTGCAGCCATAGTGAGAAGCTGCGGTGTAGACAAGGGCGCTTAACCGGCAGGTTCATAGTGACATAAATGATGGCTTCAGTGGGTTAGTGACTTCAGGAGTTGTATGACTTATTTAGTATATATGTGGTTTCACTTTTTGGCTTAATCAGATCCTCACAGCAATCATAACTCCACAAAGTGGTGCTAAGAATCACTGCAGAACAGAATTTTAAAATAGACAAAGATTCGAATAGACATTTCTCCAAAGAAGATATGCAGTGGCCAAATAAGCCCATGGAAAGATGCCCAGCGTCATTAGTTATTAGAGAAATGCAGACCAAGCCAACGATGAGATGCCATTTCATACCCATTAGGATGGTTAGAATTAAAAAATAAAAAGGAAAATAACAAGTGTTGATGGGGATATGGAGAAATTGGAATCCTTGGAAAATAAAATGGCATTTCTGCTTTTGAAAGCAGTTTGGCAGTTCGTCAAAAAGCTAAAGCATAGAGTTACCATATGACTCACCAGTTCCATTCCTAGGTGTATATCCAAGAGAATTAAAAGCATGTATCTATGCAAAAACTTGTACACAGATGTTCACAGCAGAATTATTCCTAATAGCCAAAAGGTACAAACAGTCCATATGTTCATCAACTGATGAGTAGATAAATAAAATGTATATTCACATATTGGAATATCTGACCATTAAAAGGAATGAAATACTGATATGTGCTACAGTATTGCTGAACCTTGAAAATTATTCTAATTGCAACAAGTGAGACACAAACGGCTACATATTATACGATCCCATTTGTATGAAGCGTCTAGATTCGGCAAATCTACAGAGTCAGTGGCAGTTGTTGCCAGGGCATGGGCGGAGGAGAGAGTGAGCAATAATGGCATAATTGGTTTGGGGTTTCCTTTGGGGTAATGAAATGTTGGGAATTAGATGTGGCGATGGTTGCACATTTCTGTGATTAGAATAAAACCACTGAAATGTATAGGTTAAAAGGGTGAATTTTCTGGCTTGTGAATTATGCCTCAATAAAGCCATTAAAAATAAATTTTTAAAAGAACACAATTGAGGTGGGCATTACACTAAGATTCACTGCAGAACGTAATTCTAAAAGAGAGATGGAGGTCCGGATAACTCCCACAGGAAGATCCGGTAGAAGAGGTCGGAAGAAGATGACCAGTTTAAGAGGAGGGCCTGGAAGAATGCTGTGTCGCGGACCCTTGGAGTAGAGAGATGCAAAGCGGAGTCGCCGGGGCGGGGTGGGGGGTCACGAGTGACAGACACAGCGCCAGGCTCTGTAACGTGGATAGCAGGCCGCAGCTTCCGCAGGCTTGGCACGCGAGTGCCGCGGAAGCGGTGTGACTGTTTTGGATCGTGGGGTGAGTGAAAGGGAATAGAAATAAACTACAGACCTATGTTCTCTTATTTGAGTCTCAAAATTCAACAAATTCTGAAAATGGAAAGGTTTTTATAACTCATTTGGCAGTAAAACCTGACCTGAATGGATGTGACGTGATTTATAATCTTCATTTGTTCCACTTACGTGAATATTCATACATTTCACCGCACGAATAATACCGAATTTGATTACAGAATGCTTCTACAGGCCCCTGTGGGGATGTTATAAAAAATGATACATGCCACGTATTCTCTTTCCAACATTAAAATATATCTATCTATCTGAATTCTAAATTCTCTGGCCCCCGAGTGGTGTGGGTGAGGGGCCACAGACCCGTAGTCTTTGGACAGGTTTGAGTGTAAAGGAAAGATCTGAAATTGGACAGTTGCTGGAGAAGGATTCAGGCTCAAGGGACATTTTTTTAAAGGATGGAGATGACCTCAGTATGCTTGTAGATTAAAGCAGAGAGGAAGAGGTTGAAAATTTGGTAAAGAGAAGCTTTGTAGCAAAGTCCCAAAGAAGGTGGGGAGAGAAAGAGGAAATGGGTTAGGGATGGTTGGCGTTCCCAGAAGAGATCACGCATCCTCCGAGATGCCAGGGGCGGTGTTGAGGACAGCGGCGGCTATCTTTGTAAGAGGACGGGAAGCTGAGTAAAATCAAATTGAAGAGCCGTTTGCTGAAGTAGTAAGAACTGGAAATAATTGTTGGGGTAAATAGAAGGAGCCGACTTAGGACCAAGGAAAAGGAGTGGCTGGCAGGACTGTGGGTCTCACGCAAGTCTAGGAAACCTTGAAATGCCTGTGGGGGCCGTTCTGTCCCTTAACTGATTTTCTCCATCAGTGCTCAGCTTCCCACTTACAAGAGTAGAGAAGTCTCAGGATTAAGTTTCACAGAATGAATTCTGCAAGAGGAGATGCGTGAAAGGGAACTGGGGCTGCTCGGAGGCTGGTGGAGGATCTAGCTGGGCAGGGAAGGAAGGGAGATGAGTGAAAGGGGCTGGGACTTTAGTTCTTTACGCGCCGAAGGCCAGTTATGGAGGAAGAAGGCGATAGGAAAGCTAGTGTGCTAGGAGGTTGTGGGCAAAAAGTGGCATTCAGGTGGCAGCAGTTCTGAGTGATGACAAGGTTCAGGGTATGATCATAGGAGGCAGGGGTGGAAATGAAGTGGACGTGAGTTTTGTTGGAATTGAGACAGACAGGGACCTGTGAGGACAGGCAGTAGCTCATCCACACAGACTTTGAAATCACTCAGGATGATGACCAGAGTTGGTTAGGAAGAACTAATCAAATGCCAACAGTTTTGGTAAATGTAGAGGATTCCGTGGCACGGCGGTGAATTTCAGACCAGAACACAGTAACGAGTATCCTGTGGCGTGGGTCGCAAGAGCCGACATATTTATACAAGGCCCCCCTCGTGCTAGAGTGTGGCCTTGCAGCCGAGAGTGTCCTCCCCTCCAGTCCCCAGGGTGGTGAGAGAGCAGGCAGCTCTCTGATTTGAAAAATAGTGCAGACTGGAGAATTTCTCCCTGTTTATAGCAGTCAGCTAATTAACGCCAAGAATGTTGTCCCGGCGGCCTTGACCGACGCTGTCGTGCGGGCCAGAAGCTCTGAGTGGGGCTCTTCCTTTCCCGTCAGCGCTGGGCTAGCTCCCCTGGGACGCCAGGCCCTTCCGTAAGGGACTCCAATTTAGTTGGTCTAAGGAGCAGCCAGGGAATCTACAGTTTTAAAAACTCTTCAGGTGATTCATTAGCAGCCAAATTTGGGGACCACCAGTGAAACCCACATTTTGCCTTCATCTCTGCAATAACATTATGTCAGATGCCTAGCTGACCTGAACATGCTGCATCCAAGCCATGTCCCTGACTCAGCATTCTATCAAAGTGAAAATGAAGCGCTTGTCAACATTTTAAAGGTACTCAGTTCTTAGTCATCAGTTTGGATTGTAAAATAATGAATGTCATGCTATAATCTTCAGATTAGCAGAGTGTTTAATACTCATAATACCTATTTCTATTGTGGATTTTGCTGGGAGGGGAGCGCGTATACCCTGCTGAGGTGATTGTAATTAATACAGCCTTTTTGGAAAATAAGTTGACAGTGTACCTAAATAGACTTAAATGAGTGTCACACCCTTTAATCTAGTCATTACATTTCTGAGACTGTTGTATTGAGACTCTTGATTATTGTTAATAGTCAGAAATGTGGATTCATATTTATATAAAAGCTCTTCATCACAGTGTTCTTTATAGTAGTAAAGAATGGAAGCAATCGAAATGATTAACTACAGAAAATGGTGAAATACATACAGTGTCTTCATATGATAGAGTATCATAGAGACATTCAAATTATGCTTATAAAGACATATTTAATATCATGGAAACATTTTAGTGTATAACAAGAAAAAAACAAACGCCTCTGAGATTGTTTACAGTCATACGCCACAAGACGTTCCAGTCAACAACCGACTGCGTACACTGCAGTGGTGCCATAGGATTATACTGGAGCTGAAAAGTGCCCGCCACCTAATGACGCTGTAGCAGCCGTGGCTCACCTGTTCGTGGCCATCGAGCTGGTGTAACAAAGCGACTGCGCTGTGTGGCACGCACAATTGTGCGCAGCGCGTAGTACTCGATACCAGTAACAGTACTGGTTTATGTATTTACTATACTCTGCTTTTCAATCATCATTTAGAGTGTACTTCTTCTTATTAAAAAAGCGCCGTAAAGCGACACTAGCGTCAGCCTCGCGTCTCGTGTTCACCGCGTCTCCGGCCTGCATCGTTTTCTCTCGTGCTCGATTTCCCCTCACGTCGTTTTGTGCAGTGCCGTGCTGTCCGGGCTCGAGGCCCGGGAGCAAAGGGCCGGGCCACACAGGTGTGTGAGCACCTGTGCTGTCCACACAGCGACGAAACCGCCTAACGACGCGTTTCTCAAATCGTAGCCCCGTCACTAAGTGGCGCACGACTGTTCACAGTTTGCGCTAAATTGTATAGGTCCATACAATATAATCGAGAATACTGAGCAGAAGTTTTTTTTTTATAGTTAATGCTAATTCTCTGGGTGGTGGGAATCCATGCAGTTTTATTCTTTATTGTATTTTCTAAGTTTTCTACTATGAGCATGTGTTACTTTTATTAAGTAAAAATAAACTTAAAAAAAGACATTCTTACTCTAATCTTTTAGCAAAAAGGACAAGGAGAATTCACCTGAGTTGCTGGAGGAGCTGTTCCCCCTAAGCCCAGCAGCCGCACTGTTTTCTGGGTATTCGCAAGCCATTCTTGGACCTGTCTGTCCCACAGCTGTGCCAGGTTAATCAGCGTCAGGCTTACTAGCTTGTGGGGCTTTTGTTGTCCTTGTTGTCTGGTTTTTTTATGACAGTTTATTGAGATATAATTAACACAGAGTAACATTCGCCCCTTTAAAGCGCACAGTTCAGTGGTTTTCAGTTTATTCACAAGTCGTGCGGCCATCGCCACACTAGTTTCAGACCATTTTCACCAATCAGGAAAGAAGCCCCGCGCTCGTTCGCAGCCACTCCCGGTTTCCCTTTCCCCTCGGCCCCTGGCAGCCACCAGTCTGCTTTCTGTTTCCCTGGATTTGCTTCTTCCGGGTGCTCCACGTAAATGCAGTCCATGCAGCATGTGGCCTTTTGCAACTTCCTCTTAGGCGGTCCTCAGTTCCCCTCTGCATGTGCCAGAAGCGCCCTTTATCCCACTGCCATGCTCAGCTTTCTTGCCTGATTCTACCACCTCTGGCTCAGACCTTCTCATTGTGCCCATAATATATTTAATCAGTAGAAAGTACTACTCATTCTGTCTAGCATTTAAGGTTTTCTGTGCGCTGGCTCTACAACGTAGGTACTCACTTAAGTATCTGGTGAATGAATGAATTCAGCAAATAAAATGTGCTCTGCCTTATCTCTCCCTTTCCTTCACCCTCAGAGAAGAAGATAATTACTGAGTTAGTCAGATTTCAGGTCACCGATGGGACAGGGAAATTTCTCTCTGAAGTTTAGGGCAGCGGTTTGCAAACGCCAGCAGGCATCAGATCACAGAAGGAGCTCGTGCTGCACCCCGAGTTCCAGAAACTCGAGAGTTGCCCCTTCAGTCAGGCTGGAGCCGGAGTGGACGTTTCTGACAGGTCCTAGACGGCACTCGAGAACCGCAGCTCTCCAGCTGCCCTGGCTTGGGGCAGCACTGCGACCAGACCCGACAGCAACCTGGGAGGGCAGGAGACTGGGGAGGAGGCAAAGACCCGCACTCCCCACTGTCCAGCAACAGGGCCGTGAGGCCCCACCCAGCGCTCCAGCCCGGCCTCACTCTTTGTCAGCTGCGCCACTTCGTGGGTGCCCCGCAGGTAGTGTCCCTATGTCCTCACCACCGCCCCAGCTTCACTTTGAAAAGTGTGCCCATTCTTTAAAACCCAACTCTGGCGTTCATAAAACCTTTGCCGATGCTCCGCACAATAAAAAGTAATTTCTCTTTCCTCGGCACTTTGTATTTTCGTGTGTGTGGTATTCTCTGTTAATTCCACACCTGCTTCTTCTTCCTGAATCTTTGACTTCTTTAGATTAAGTTTTGTTTCTTACACAGTGTCCACCGAGCACAGTAATTTGCCCTCAGCAACTACTCAGTCATTATCAGTGCAGTTAGATTTTGGGAGGAAAGAAATGTAAATCAACTTTTATTAAAATCGTATAATTGAGCGTATATTTTTAATTCTGAAAAGAGATCTATGTTAATTAGAAACTTAACCTTATAAAACTTAATTGTCTAGGGCTGAAATGTGCTTTTGTCCTAAGTAATAGTCATAACTGTAGGTTTTGAAATATTGGCCTACAACAAATCACCAAACTAAAAAAGCCATCTATGCCTGTGTTATGAGCATATGCACCATGTGCTGTGGTAACTCTGAGCGCTGACTTAGTTTTCTCCCCATCATCTGGAACCAGGTTCAGGTTTCAGCTTAATATATATGTATCCTTTTGATTTTAGTACCAGTCGAAAGGAATGTAATGTAGTTAGCTGTCTCTGAGGTGTCAAACAATTATCTTAATTTCTTTAAAGTTTCATTTCATGCTTATTACTTGCCCGTTACGGTTCAATAAGGTGCAGCAGTCTCCCCGATCTTTATCCAGAGGTGTAGTTGTTATAAGACTGTTATTGTTGCGCTCTCGGTACGAGCACATTTAAGGGCTAATGAGAAACAGTGGACAGCAACATGTTCCATAGCAGGAGGGGTTCGTCTTAGCCTTCTCTGTGCCTAGTCAAGACCACGCTTATCAGTCTATTGAATTGTTGTTTGTAATGCATTTTAAGTTCCTTTGAGTAAGTTTGTATTAATTACCCAAGAGCTAATTAGAAGCTACCGTTTCTGAGTCTAGTATATTTTTGATTCCACAAAATGCAGCAACTCTCCATTTGGAGCTCTGACAAAGGGGAGAAACATGTCCGTTTACAGGTCTCCAGGACAGCTCTGTGCTCGTCACGGAGTTCGTCGAAACCAGAGGGCTCAGGGGCCTCCGATCCTGAGGCCAGAGAACTGGGCTGCATTGTGCAGTCACAGCAATAACAATATGATTGTGCCTCTACTGAAAGCCGTTTGTGAGTCCCAAGTTTGAAACATAAGCTGAAATATATATCTCTCAGAAGAAAGGGCTGCTTTTGATGATTACTAAAATCCAACATCTGAGAGAGAAAAAAATGGTTAAAATAAGTGTTTTGGCTCACATTTTCAGGTGCCAAGGTAATTTTTTAAGTTCTTTTTAAATAATGAATTCTTGTAAATAACTTTGCAAATTCTAGTTATCCTCAGCAAGTCGTTCTGTAGGTGTATACATTATTTACAAATGAAAATGCTTAATTTGGCTTATTATAATATGAAATTGTTTTTTTTTGGGGGGGTGGGGCTCCATTCCTCCTGAGCTTTTTGTATTTTCAGTGGCAACAGCCGTTGCCTCATAGCAGATACCGTGTGGAGTTATGGTCACGATCTAACCAAAAGGACGTTTGTAGGATTTGTATGGTGAAAAAATGAATCAGAGGTCCTCCCGCCACACCCAGTTTTCCCTCCTCGACTGGTAGAGAACAGACGAAGAGTGAAAAGAGTATTTCAGAAAAAGACTTCTCAGGCAGGTGTCACCCTAGTAAATGCCAGAGAGGGCTGTGACTGGCGCTTTATTTCTTCTCTAACCACAGGCATTTAATTTGGGTCTTATACTGTGGCCCCAGGACATGCTTAAAAGTTTTGTCCCTACTTTGTTTTTCTGTTGGATTGTAGATAGAAGAACTCAAAAGAAAGTTTGGAGTCAAATGCGTGTGAGAAGAGGGAGGAAAAGAATGAGCGTCTTAGGTCTCACCCCTGACACCAGACTCTGCAGTGGGAGGCAGGCGTGTGGGCCTGCCTGAGGCCCACACAACACAGGGTTGGCTCATGAGGAGAGCAGGTGCCAAGTGATGTCATAGACCCTCTCCGCCCAAGAGGCAACTAATGATGCTGGAGAAAGAAGTGTTCCTTCAATTTTATGTACCGTGGCTGCAGGACCAGGAGAAGGGAACTCCTGTCTTCTCAGTAGAATCTCGGAAGCCTTCATAAAGGGGATGACTTTAAAGTTGAACTCGGAGGATAAGGTTTTCCTAAGGAAAATGAGCAATTTTAGAAGGTATTTATGATTTGAGTATTTTTCTCATTTTAAGAGTCAATCAGTAGGAGAGAAAACATGAGAAAGTTTCCTAAAGTTAAAGAGGATGTAGTAATGAGTCCAAATGGCCAAGCCTCCGCCCCTCCTCCTTCCTTTCTTTTTGTGAATTCATAAAAGTCTGATGTGTTAACGGAAGGAAGTTTGGAAAACACAAAAATTAAATTACACCATAGTGCCCATCGAAACCATTTAACTGCTCATAGTTTGATGAATTTTCTTCCAGTTTTTTCCTATAAATTAATTTCCTCTTCAACTGTATTCATCAGCTTAGATTATTTCATGAACATTTACGTGTAATTAAATTTAATCTACAATAATACTTGACATTTATTAAATAAGCCCTGACTAGGTGCCAGTCTCTGTTTTGTGGCTTTTACATTTCATGCTCTCAGTGAACTTAAAAGTGTATGTATTATTATTTATACAGTTTTACAAGTGAAGAAACTTAGGTCCAAGAGGTTAATTAACATAACTAATATGAGTATTCCCGATGTTCCAAACTGGAGTTGACACCCGAGGATGTGTTCTTAGCCACTACATTGTGCAACTTTTCATGAGTTTTAATATAATGGTTGCATAATAAATAAATTCTATTGTGAATCTTCTTTTTTCTTTGATTTTTATTTATTATAAATCTTAATAGTTCTGGTAGAAAGATCTGCTCAGATGTCAGCTCTTTCGAGAGAACTTTCCCGATCACCCCTTTAAAACAGCCTTTGGCCAGTCCTCACAGCCAGTCACCTTGAGAATCAGTTCTACCCACTGACGTGCCAACAACGGTCAAAGCTCAACTACCACAGGACGGCGCACACACCACCATGCAAGGGTCACTCCCGGAGCACTTGGCACAGGTGACCAAGGAGACTGCCGCTGGGCCACACAGCACACCTATGACATATGCTAGAAACACACACAGAGAGGCAGCCAAGGTCAGAAAACAAAGAAACACGTCCCAATGAAAGAACAGGAGAAGACTCAGAAAAAGAGCTGAATGAAATGGAGGCAAGCAACCTACCATATGCAGAGTTCAAAACACTGCTTATAAGAACGCTCAGTGCACTTAGGGGAAGAGTAGACGAGCTCAGTGAGAACTTCAACAAAGAGACAGTGAGCGTAGAAAAAGGGCATACAAACCATAAACCAGTCAGAAAGGAAGAATACAGTAACCGAAATGAAGACTACACTAGAAGGAATCAACAATAGATTGATCGAAGCGGAGGATTGAATCAGCGATTTAGAAGACAAGGTAGCAGAAAACACCCAATCAGAACAGCAAAAAGAAAAAGACATCCAAATTGGAAAGGAAGAAGTGAAAAATAGATCATCAGTATTTGTCGAACAATTGAATGACCTCTGCTTTCTGGTTAGCTTTGTATCATTTTCGATTTTCTTAATCAACCTCCCTTGGGATTGATAGGCTGGAGTAACCACGTGATCTGCATCCCCCGTGTCAGTCACAGAGCTAATGCTGCTGTTTGCCAACGCCCCAGGCTGGTGGGCCACGGCAGTACACCCCACACTTCTGCCCCCCAGCAATGGTATTACGTACCTCCCAAGAGCCAGCTTCCGGTTCACACTGGTTCATGTCAACTGTACTTGTTATTGTAATTGCTTAATTTAATTAAATATTATAGAAACAATTAAGTATGAGTTTGAGAAGACATGTTTCTTTAAAAACTAAGATGAATACTTTGAAAACCTCCACTCAAATGGACGAAAATTTCTGCCAAATACGTATATGCAACACATCTGTCAAAGACTGGGGGGGGAGGGGGAATGATAAAATCTGTACCTCATAAACTCATAAGAAATCTAAATAAGTGTCTGTATAAGTTCTAGCTCTATTTTAAATAAACACAAATAGGAAGTAGTAGAAAATGCCAATAGTAGATAAGATTTGTGCAAGAAAGACAATGCAAAATTTCAATGGAAACTGATGTATACTGTGTTTAAAATTAAAATGAAATGATTAAAGTAATAGGTGTCATTTTCTATAATTTCTCTTGATAACTGACGTTTTAAATTAACCGATTACTACTTCTGGTTCTGTAGGAAGAGACTTGCTGTCTTGAATGAAACTCATCATTCTTGGTGCGCCAGAGACAGTTCCTAGCTGGTTTTGTTATTTCCGTGACTCCATGATAAAATCAGTAGTAACACTTCACTCCTCTTCGGGAAGCGGTGCTCGTGAGCTGAGGCGCGGTTGGCTTCCTGCACTGGAACGTGAGCTGAGGCAGGATGGGGTCTTCTGTCTGTTGTTGTGACTCTGTCTCCCGTGTCTACAGCAGTGCCTGGTGCATTAATGATTCAGTGATTGGATAGGTGAAATGATACACCGTTTTATTAGCTAAAGTTTTTGAAATATTGGGTAGCATCTTCTATCGCTGTGTTAAATGCATCACTTGTTTTACAGAAAGTAGTGTTCTATCTTTTACATGGATACCACTAAATTTTTAGCAAAAAGAAAAGTACTTTCAAAATATATATCCACTGTTTATCAAATTAAAACGTACCGCTTTATATAATATACATAAGTTTATATTTCTCTCTTCCGTGGAAGTGTTAAAGTATAGGAGTATCTGAAGGGGAATATAGTCAATATTGTGATAAGTTTTCAGTGACAGGTGATCATTAGATTAGTGAGGTGATCGTATTGAGGGATGTTGATGTTGAGTCAGTAAATTTGTACACCTGCAACTAATATAATATTGTACACTAATTATACTTAAGTAATTTTTTTTAAAGTATAGGAACCTCAGTGTTAAGAATTGAGGAACTGTTTGGATTCCTGTACGAGCTCTAAAATTCCCTGTGTGTGACCTTGGTTAGGTTACTTCATCTCTCCTGTACCTCAGTTTTCTCATCTCTAAAATGGCGATAACCATAGATCGTTGTAGGAGCTGAAGGAGTTCGTATGTGTACAGGGCGTAGAGGATGCCTGCCAGGATGATGAGCGCTCCATAAGTGATGGTTATTATCATTACACCTGCGTTTGACTCCTGCCCTATCATTTATTATCTGGGACTTGGGCCAGTTACTTATGGAAACAGGTCAGAGAGGTTAGATAATCTGTAAAGGGTGACTGTGTGTGTGTGTGTGCACAGAAAAACAAAAATGTGTCTGTGCGAAGTGCTTAACTCAGTAAGTATAGTACTCAATAAATGTTAGCAAAAAAAAAAAAAGCAAACAGCATTATCTGGGAGAGGACTCTATTTGAAAACTTTTTACAACTAGAACAATAAAAATACTTTTTGTATAGGTACCAAATGTTTTGTCCTTGCCATTTCAGTATGTTTTCTGCATAGATCAGGAAGGGTTTTTTTAATCTCCTAAAGAAGTTTAAAATGGTTTCAGAGTAAAGGAAGAGAACCAAATTTTAATCTGGACAAGTTATGAAATTCAAATACAAGCACTACGTTGTAGTTCTTAGTTTGGTGACTTCTTTCCAGAATACTAAACCGTCAGTGAAAACTGGTTTTCTGAATATTAAATAGGGACTAAATACACCCTCCTTGACAAGGGAAGCAAATGCTTACGTTATGCTAGGAATGCAGCTTCTTCCCTTGATGTTTTCTCATTGGAGGCCTTATTAAAACCTAGTCTTGCTATTCCTGGACATATTAGCACCGGCTGACATTGCTGGGTATACAAGCAGCCAGTGACTGGCTACATTAAGGAACTTGGCCTATGAGATTTCAGAAAGTAGAAACCATCTTATGCCACTGATGTCAGACTAGACATCTCCCCCCTGTTGGTAATGATAGTTTAAGAACAGCTCTCTGCTACTTACATATTCTGCACTGAATTTTGCTAAGATAAGGCTTTAAGAGAGGATTTTTTTAAAGAGAGATATAGACGATAGAAATATTACACCAAAACATTGACGTGACCAGGAACATGCGTTTAGCATTTATTTGATGACTGCAGCGTGTGTTAAAGAGCTGCCGTCGCCCATTTGCTGCCTCGTGCGTTGTTAGTCTCCCCAACGGTATCTTGAAGTGTCTTGCAGCTAAAAAATTCATGAGTATTATTGGCTTTCAGTCAGAAAATGGAATATGCCTTCTAGTCACTATCTCACATACCACTCCGAGGCCATTATACAAAAATAAATCTAAGAGCGGCACATGCTGAAAAGAAAGGAATTTTTAGCTTAAACATTCGTTTATGCACCATTATTACTGTTCCAGGGAGTAAAAAACAGCCTCACAGAAGGTAGGTGCTGATGCCATGTTACTCATAGAAGAGCAGTCCTAGGTGTAGGATGTTATTTTCTTTAGTGCCCTGTCCAGCTATAAACTGTTAGTGTGTCGTTTGTGTTTAGCTTATTGCAGTTATTTAAAAATAGTCAAGAATACAGTAAGTTGCTCAAAAGTTGTGAAGTTAAACTGAGAATTTGTTTCCAAATAAGATGCCTTTTATTCTGAATTTATATGAAGTGTGTCTCCTAAAACTTTGCCTCTTAACTACTGTCTCTGTACGAATTACTGTGCAGTTTCAGGAACCTGAATCTGTAAATACACGCTGTAATACCTGAAGTTAGTTAAGATTTTATTGTTTGAAAAGCAAGAAGCAATGTAGCGTTCTGTAAAGATGAAGTTAGAAGTGTCCTTATGACCTAAAGAAAGTAATAATACTTTGGGGGAAATAATACACCGTTTTATTAGCTAAAATTTTTGAAATATTGAGTAGCATCTTCTATCGCTGTGTTAAATGCATCACTTGTTTTGCCAGTGGAAAGAAAAAGTTTAATTTTTCTGTGCTCTCTTTCCTTCATTGAATGAATCTACATAGGTCTACTGATGTTGTATTTATAAGTGTGATGCTTCTTAGTTTGCTAGCTTGTGTGAATCAACAATATATCCTTGCATAGCCTGCTTATTTATTGCAGAGAATATTTAGCTTTTGCCAGAAGTCGGGGTCTTGCCAAAATAAGGTTTGCTTTGGGTAATTTTGTCCAGTTGACACTGTTTGAAAAGGGGTAGTTCCCTTCCTTTGTCAATTTGATATCCGGACTGCTGTGTCATATTGCTGACTTTCAAGGTTGGCCCACTCTGTTTTCTTTCTCAGGCATCTACATCCTAAAGCACATTTTGTATATTTAAACATTAGATACTGTGTTTTCTTACACTTATCAGTGTGGGCCCAGGAATTTTGCTTTTGTAACATAAAGGGATCTCTCCTGCAACACAGTATACTTTGAGGGAGAAACTGTTTCAAGTTTAGAACAAGCAAATGTTTTCACTTGTGATAAAGAAATAGTGAATGCATAGGTCTTTAAACGTTGAGGTGACTTCTGAGAGATGGAGGGCTCAAAAGAGTATCCTTTCGTAATGAATTTAATAGAATAGAAATGGAAGAGTGTCTAAATGAAGATTTATGTGTACTTTCAACATTTCTTGAGTATTTCTTAGTCTTACAAAGTTTGTGAAGAATCAGACTAGAGATGACAGCACAGTGTCATGTCCTGTCCCTTGTAGAGAGTGCAGAAGAACCCGGAGGGCCTTAAAAAAGCTGTAGGAACCTTTCTGGTCTCTATCAAGAACTAGATGCTTTATCGGGTGGGCAGTCCCTCCGCTGGGAGGTATTGATAAGAGGAATTGTTTCAACAACTCTTTGTATGTCATTTCATAATAAATTTCATCTCAAAGTAAGGAATTTCAGAGAAGGCCTGGCTTTGTAAAAATATTTCTTGGAACTAAGCAATAGAGATCTGATGTTTGACTGCTTATCATGTTTGCATTTCAGCAACAGTATTATCCTTATTTATTCTTTAACTGAATTTGTTCAGCGTATGATAAATCTGACAGTTTTATAGGCCTTGTTTGGAAGATGGCCAGTACTGATAAGAGATAAAATGCACATTATCATTTACATGAATTCTGGATGATTAACTAGCTTTAATGATATGAGGCTATACTGTGAGCAGCAGCTTTGTTACCTTATAAGTTAGGTCGATGAGTTTTACGCAAGAAGAATACATTTTTAAGTTGTGTTGAGGTTTAACATTTCATTTGCTTTCTGTCCTTATGCTAAGGGATTTAACTGGCATTGTTCACCCCTCCCAGCATATCGTTACTTAAAAAAAGACAAACAACTTGCTCTTCTTGTCCTGTAACTCTGGTTTATACAAGCTGGTATCAGAGAGTGTGAGGGAGCGTGTCCTGTCCCAGGGGAAGCAGATCGTTGTTTTGTTGGAGATTACAAGGGTGGACAAACTGAAACTGATTTTCTAGTCTCGTCCTTTCACACCCCTCCCCCCGCCCCCAGCATCTGCTAGAAACTGTTCTCGACGACTGTAATTACCATCAGTTACGACCCAAGAGTTTACTTGCGTCTTTTTCAGTTTTTCTGATTTACACTGAATGGTTTCAGAATCAAGAGTGAAACACTCGAGAATTTTAATTTCATGTAAATGTTGAAAACACGCAAAAATTTTAAGAAACTACTAGTTTAGGCCTGCCCGCAAAATAAAATTTCTAAACTTTCAGTGCTACCCTCCAGTATTTTTATCTCCTACCTTTTCATTGGAAATTAACATTTCACTTTGATCTGTAAAACTGCATTAAAACTCATCTATCCGTACAGTTCATTTTAGATGATTTTTCTGTGTACATGTCCACAGGAAGGCATAGATCTGTCTGTCTCTGGTTTTTATCTTTGTCACTGAGTGGGGAAAAAAATGAAGTCCCATAGCGCCCAGCCGCATGTTCTGCTGTAAAAATACTAACACTTGCTGCCAGCTGAGCTTCCCCGGGCCGTGAGGGTATCAGTCAGCACTGAGATAGGGGCACCCCAGTTCCTCTCTTGCAGCACCTCATTGCTGAGGTTCGCAGTTATCTATTTGGTTCGTCCATTGAGGAGCAGAGCATCAGGTCGTGTGTCTGCTTCGGCCCTGTGGCAGGAGGGGCACAGGAGCCGGCACTGCCTGTCACCACCTCCCTCACCCCTCCTTTCCCTGCTCCAGCCCCAAATACACTCCTTTTCCTTTTTATTTTGCTTGAGAGTCTTTTTTTTTTTTTTTTTTTTTAACCTTGGTTGATGAGCAGTGATTCAGAAGGGCATCCCTCAGCCTGATGGCGGAGGTTGGCAGGGGGATGTCTGTCTCCTGACTGGCCAGTTACCAGATCTGGCCCCCCACTCCACCACACACACACACACACACACATTTTTTTCCTTTGCTGCTTTAAAGGTTGGTTGGCAACACGTATCAGGCATACACAGTCTGAGAAGATTGCTCAGAAAGGGGACATGTGGCAAACAGAAAAATAAGGAAGCGTGTTCATAAAACTGAAAATTTTAGATTTTGAGGAAATGTGTTTAAGGTATCATCACATACTTATAAAAGAGAAAACTTGGCACTTCAAAAGGAAATTAATGATGTTTTAAAGCTACAAATACAGTGGTTTATGAGCCAGCCTTGAGTAGATTCTGGTAAAATATAAACAGTCTGTTCAAATGGTTTTTCTCTACTTAGACCAGAAGACGTTAGCTCCTTGCTTCAGTCCTTTATCTCCTGCTAGACCCTTTGTCGAAAGATATCAGCCCTGTCCCTTCATACAGAGTTACAATATCAGTATCTATATTTTGGAAAATTTAAAGGTAGGTGATGCTGATGCTAATGTTAAATCCCAAATAGAGTATGTACAGCTTTAAGTAAAACAGTCGCTTATTTTGTCTGTTGAAAAGTTCTCTGGTCTTTCTGATAGTACTATACTTTTTAATACAGATGGCAATACTTTTGGGGAGGGAGGAGTAGACATTTTTATCAAGCAAACTTATCATGTATACCTACCGTATATTTTAATGATAAAACTTTAAATTTTTATAATTTATAGAAAGCTGCTTCCAGGCTGAAAAGTCCCTGGAATTTCTTTTTGTCGAAAACTCTCGTAGATTGGGCGAGTGATGTTTTTTTTCTTACATGCTCATGACCGAAACCATGAGAATTGTGGTTCCAAGAGAAATACTGAGAACAAGTGTTGGTAAGGTGCCGTCTGAGAAAGGTTCTGGTGTCAGGTTTTTGCTTCGCCCTTTGTCCTCCTGTACCTCCTGCAACGCCTCGGCCCCCCTGCCCTCCATCACCGTGCCTCCCTCAAGGCCTAGCCACCGTCCCAGAGGGATGTCCTTTCTTGGATGTCACAGTTCAGAGGAGGGCACAGTGGTTGTATTATACCTCCACCTATATTACCTATTGGAGCTTTTCCTATCCACAACTTTATCTCCCTCTCACCCTGTTTTCCTCTCAAGAGTGACATTTCTCCTCATAGTGCTGAGCCTGACTTACAAAGGCCGGCAGGCAGCCTCTGAATGAATAAATGGTGTTTAGAAGGGGGCGGGGTCAGGCACAGAAGCCCATGTAGCCTGCATCTTGCTGCCCTCCCCCATCTGACCTGTACTGCGAGATGATGACAGGGAGGCCATGATGACAGGGAGGCCGGCTTATTTGGTGAGAGACCCTCTGCTGTCACATTTCAGTTGAGAGCAGGAGTGTATGTGCCTGGTTAACCCAGTTCTGCTGTTTGCCAGTCTGCTCCCCAGCCCTATGCTGGAGATGCTAATGATTACCCCCACTTTACAGAATAGGGAATTAAGGCATGAAAGGCAACTTCCTAGGGTCCCACAACGAGCCAGGTGCTGGATCTTGGACATGGACACTGGCTATTAGCTTCTCCGCTCTGTTGCCTCTCATAGACTGGTTTTGATGATTCAGTTACATCTGTACATTTCTTAGCACATAGTAAATGCTAAATGAATAGTAACTAAATACAGATTCTGCTTATTATCATCCCAAAATTGTGACAATGGCACAGGACCTTGGGACTTAGTTACTTGGCTCCCACCAGCCGGAAGCTCAGGCTTTAGCTTTCAGATTTGTCCCCTCCTTTGTGACCTCTTGAATAGAATGTACAATTGAGGCAAACTCTTGACTGCTACAGTGTTTCTTCATCCTTACACGTGACTCCTAAAAGCATTTAACTCCTCTGTCCCCTTGGATCAGACAGAGTTTTGATGAGACCGTGCGTCCCAGAGGACAGCGAGGGGAGCGGCTGGGCCACATGACGGGTGTGTGAGTGATGCACTGGTCAGTCTTGTTGGCATTTCGTAGCCCACCTTCCTCTTTGTCCTTCCTCTTGATGAGCCTGTTGCTCTGTGGTGTCTCCTCACGTCCACGACCTTCTGCTGATTTGCCCTTCTCTCTGATTTTTCCGATCTGGAAAGGAAGAAAAGCCGCTACGGAAAGTAAAAGAAGGTGAAAGTAATTTGAGAAGCAGGTGGGGGGCTGTAAGGGGAAGGGAGAAATAGCATAGAATTGGAACTCTAGGAAAGACTTCTAAATGCTGACTGAAACTTTTTTGGCTGCCCCCCTTGTTTATTTGTTTGTTTGTTTGTTTGTTTTTGGCTAGGCAATTATTGAGCACCTTGAGTAACCACTGTCTTCCATTTCCACAAAGTCTTTGTTAGTCCTTTTGTTTAGTTCGTTTAGAACTCTGTGTCTGTTTGATTCTGCTAATGACGAACGACATGAGCACACTGATCCTCTTATTATTATACATCCTTTTATATTCTTACCAAAAGGAAGTCAGCAAGCAGGAGCCAGCAATTGCCCTTTTCTGGTCGGGTCAATAATGTTACCTGGCATTTTGAGTGCATCTTAAGGCCTTAGGTGTTAGCTGGCAACAAGGGAGGCAGGATGTGTGAGAGGACCCCCCGCCGGGAGGTGAGCCGCCCCGGAGACTGAGCACTGAGGGCAGAGCAGGGGGACAGCTACTGCAGGAGAGGAGGGCCTGGAGCCACCACATGGTGGCAGGAACATAACGCTTAGGGAGACCTTGTGCGGGGCTAGGAGACAGGGTCAAACCTACCTGGAACCATCAGCTTAGTGGTGGCACTGCCTCTTCCTGGGGCTGGCTGGCTGTCCTGGGCGAGTTACTGCAGCACGGGCTGCACATTGGCCAACCCAAAACAGAGACTGGGCGGGGCCCTTTACCACACCTGTGGTTTCCACATGGTGCAAGATTGCTCCTGAAACTGGAGGCTGGCCGCAGAAACCCGGGGCTAGCAGGTCGTGGCTCACAGTGCTGCTGAAATACAGCTCCTGGTTAAAGAGTGTGGGCCCGGTGAGGTAGGTGAGGTAGGCTCGTTTGTTTTTAAAATGTTAATCTTTACATTCGCTTAACCTTTTAGCAAGGTAAAAAAAAAAAAATGCAGCCTTTTCATCAGAAGCTATGCATTCACGTCAATCAAAGCAATGCGTTAATTACTGCTGTGAAATTTCTGGTTGAAGTCAAAGTTTTTTCATTGTTAAGTTGATCAGACACTTTATCATCAGCTCTTTTTACTTTTCTCCTGTTTTTTTTTTCTGTTTTAGTTGCTGATATGTGTTCAAGATGAGTGGGATGGGAGAAAATACCTCTGACCCATCCAGGGCAGAGACAAGAAAGCGCAAGGAATGCCCTGACCAGCTTGGACCCAGGTTAGAATCTTGCTGAGAAGCAGAATGAGTGTGGCCCGTGAGAGCCACATGCACATACGCGCTTCTGCAATACTGTGGCATTGCCTTTGCACCTGATTTAATACGGGGCTTGGTTTTTCTCCTTAACCGTTAAAGCTTTGAATATGTATCATTTAGCTTACATTTTGGAGATGCTAATCAGTTACAGATCTTACTATTCTTTCTAAGAAGAAGAAAGCTACATTTTTCTGATATCCCATGTGTACTCGACTCTTACAACCAGTTTGTTCTATAATCTTAAGTTTTTCACCTTTTCTTTTCTGTTAGATCACAGAACATCATAAAGGCAAGATCCCGTAGTAAAAACATCTGGTGTTAAATTTATACTAGGTTTTGTTCTGGTTTATTTTCTAATGAGCAAGACATGAAATGTTAAATCCACTTGCTTTTCAGTTGGTGACAAAGATTGTCTCTTCAGTGAATAAAACAAATAATTTTAAAGCAAGTTTTATGTCATATATCATGGGCGGAAGTATGAATTGCTATAACCTCCATGCAGCATAATTTAGTAGTATCTTTTAAAATTATAAATGCACAACCTCTTTGAACAAGGAGTTCCACTTACAGAAATTTTCCAACAACATATATTTACACATGCAAAATGATGTATGTATGTATGAGGTTACTTCTTACATCAGTGTTCATAATTGCAAAAGATTAGGAAAAACCTAAGTGTTTGTAGGGAACTATTTAAGCAGCTATTTAAGCTATTCAAATATCCATAATCTGGAACACAGTACTAGTTATGAGAAAGAACGAGGACACTCTTTATGGATTGGTATGAGCAAAAATCTCTTAATTGTTACAGAGAAAAGGCAAGGTTTAGATAGTATTGATGGAGTATTACCTGTTTATATAAAGAAAACAGGAATCTATTCTGTATTGTTTTAGAATAATTAAAAAACACTTAAGAGCTGTTTCCCATATTGAGGGATGAGAACTAAGCAAATAGGGACAAAGGCAGAAGGAAAAGATCATGCCTGATGAATTAAACCACATAAATGATTTTAAAATTTAAATAAAAACAGCAACTTTTATTAAACGGCCATTAGAATGATGAGATGGGGAACAGCAGGGAAGAGGACTAGGAAAAGTCATTAAGAGAAGAAGAGAAAGAAAAAGCAAAAACCCAGTATTTTATATTCCCTTTTCCCCCTTCAGTTGCCAAGCAAAATAAGCCTGTTCGGTCACCCCTGTCCACACCCCAGCTCCTGTGCCCTGCCTCCGGATTCCTCAGCACTTCCCGGCTGAGCGCGGCCTCTGTCTGTCAAACGCCCTCCGCGCTCGTGCCCAGGAGTCCTCCTGGTGGGCGGGGCTGTTTCCTTGCCTAGCGCTGTGACCGTGCGCGCTGGGTCCAAGCCCTCTCCTGTGCCCCTGTCGTTGTGACGCAGCTCCTCCTTCACCTAGTTTGTCATTTCTTTATTGGGGAGGGCAGGGGCAGGGGTAGGGGTCAGTGATGGAGGGAGGCGGAGCTGGGTCGAGGGGTCCAGAGGGAAACTTGGTTATTCCACGCATTCCAGCCACTCCCTCCCTTTCTCTGTAGTTAATAAACTAGAAGCTAGGGATAAAAACGACACTTAGAAAAAAACAAATTCTGGTCCTTACTCTACCAGTAACCACTGGATGATCTTGGACAAATCACGTAACCACTGTAAAAAGAAGAGATTGTATTCTACTTTAGGTTTATTAGTTGTGAAAATAATGCTCATATTTAGAGGCTAATATGTGGAAGTCTATTACAAATTATGCAATACCAATTTGTTAAAAATAGAGAAAGCCGCTACATTAAACAGCTTGCTTTGCTTACGTGTCGTATTGCTTGAACGTCCTTTAGTGGACCCTCTGCTGAACTTGGGGAAATGTTCGTGTGCTGTTGTCATCGAAGGGCGCCTTTGACTCTGCTGTTTTATCACACTCAAATGAGAAGATCTTGCCAATTTTTATTTTTCCCTTCCTTCCATTAACTTTTTAAACCGTAGTTGAACTTGGACCATTTATTTATATTTTGCATGTCATTCAGCTTGGACAGTTAACAAATACCCTGGGTCAGTTTCGCTTTTGTTTCTAGCTATACTATGGTTTTTACATTATCGAAAAAGGCTGTTTGGTTGGATTAATAACATCCTAAAGAGGTTTGTGAACTTGCAGAGATTTATTTTTGTTTTATGCTTTACCAGAAACCATTGAAATTTATTCCTATTATAACTAGTTTAACATCCCCTTCTTTTACTACTCTTAAATAAACTTAAAAATTTTTATAAACATAACCTCCTTTACTTTTCTAAAACATAACTTTATTCATTCAACAGTAAATTTGATGCCCACTTGTGCCGAGCATTGTATTAAGCTCTGAAGTGAGCAAATTGTCCTGGTCTTTGTCATTGTGAAGCTTATAGTCCAGTGGGAGACATTGAACAAGTGATCACACAAATATAAATGTGTAATTGTGAACTGGGGTAAGTTTGATTTCAAAATACATGCAGCATTTAAGGCAGATTCAGGTTTTTTTCCCCCCAAAGTAGTTCCATGTTTATGTAAGTAACTTCTGTTTGCCATCTTTGTATTAGGAATTGTTTAACATGCTTATCTTTTTCTTAATAGCTGTTTTTCAAATTGGTAATAAAAATGTATTTCTTCTTTTTAGCCCCAAGAGGAGCACCGAGAAACGCAATCGTGAACAGGAAAATAAATATATTGAAGAACTCGCAGAGCTGATATTTGCAAATTTTAACGACATAGACAACTTTAACTTCAAACCTGACAAATGTGCAATCTTAAAAGAAACTGTGAAGCAAATTCGTCAGATCAAAGAGCAAGGTAAGAGGACCCAATTAATATTTTGGAGACTTTAGTTGGTTTCTGTTTTTCCATGTGTGAGAAGTCCCTTCAGAGTCCCTTTATTCCATTTCTTATGCTTAAATTATTGATGAGCAAATGATGTCACAGTGCAAGACGAATGCAAGTATTACTTGCAGTGGTTTAAAAATAGGCTTTATATAAAATTCAGCAATTCCCTAAAGACAGGAGGCTGAGGCGCGGCAGGGTGATGTAACTGCTCGTCTAGTAAAACGCAGTGAGGTGCCCACTGCTTCTCCTCCCCATCGTGGAATTTTTGTAGCTTGCACAGCAAGTGACTGTCGTAATTTACAAGTCAGGAGCCAACTGAAGATGGAAACCAGGAGTAAAGAAGTGAGCCGCCTCCTGTTTCAGCTAGTCAGCATATTTGATTGAGTCTGAGCCTCGACTGGCCACGCCACTAGATTAGAATTTCATATCCTGAATGACAAGAGATTTGAAAGGCTCACACCTCTAGGCAGAATTCTTATGTGAAGTTGAAACACTGAACATGACAGCTTTCTTCCTGGGGTTTTCTTTTTTTCTGAGATCATTTTCTGTCTCTCTTTTGATATTTTTGCCTACAGAAAAAAAGCTTAAGCAAAATAATATTTTAAAAAACACATTGGACTTTATGGTGCCAAAAAAAAAAATCTCTATTAGGCAAGTATGAACAGTGCCTTGGCGCTCAGGGCCATATATGCACCTGAAGCATTCATGCACTGCTTTCCTTCTGGGCCACGGAGATTGTTATCTCTTGTCATCCGTTTTTGAATGCGTCCTCCTAGAGTTGATATTTTTTTTATCTACCTTTTATGTAATATTCAAAGGAGGCAGTTTAGAACAATAACGTCTTTGTCTATGTAGGTATATGAACCTGAAACTGCCTGCTCTCATCTGTTATAAAATCCTAGCTACCTATTCGCATATTATCATACTCTTTCCTATTTTCACACACATACTACTAAGCTAAGTTTTATATAAAGCAATTTTACAAACGTAGTTCTGTCTTCTAAGAACTTAAGAATGTACACGTTGCATACACAACACAGCTTCTAACACTGGAATGTTATGATTGCATCATAGCATTCAACATTCAGAGTTGCTACTCTTAATGCCTGTCAGGCTCCCTTCATCTCTGTCCTCTTCGTCTTTCTTTTTTGAGATTCACTAGTTATCAAAAACTCAGAATTTTGTGAACATTGCATGTTAGGTAGTACTTTTACACTTTAAAACAGTTATATGTATGTATGTATATATATATATATATATATGTGTGTGTGTGTGTGTGTGTGTGTGTATATATATACACACACACATATATTTACTATTAAGATCTTGCACAAGATTTTCAAGTTTTGCAAAACCTTGGTAATTCCCCCTTCAAACCTTAAAACACGTTAAGATGTGTCATGCTGGGACTCTGCCATACTTTCACTGTGGGTTTAATCACAAGGCTGCATACCTCAACCACCCAAGAAGCAGCAACAATAAACACCCTGTCACGTCTTATTCTTCTAATAGTGTTCCTATTAATGTGAAAAGTAACATGTTTTGAAAAGAGAGACAGAGGTTAGAAAATGGAATGAAAAGTACAGTATACTTTTAAGTTCTCAACTAGTGCAGTATTTTAAGATTACTGCTTGTTTAATAAATCGTCTTTTATTTTTAAAGAGCGGGACTTTAGAATCAGATCAGACGGAAGCTAGGCTCGACTCCTGGTTCTGCCAGTTACAAGCGATTTGAACTCGGGAATTGTTTTCTCTCTGGGCCTCAGTTTCCTCATAGAGAATTTAGCAGTCCCAGCATCTAGGCTGCACAGCTAGCTGTGCGAGAAATTATGAGTTATATAAATGCACCCAGCAAGCGCCTGCCACAGAAATGTTTAGTAGGTCATCAGTAAATATCTTTCCCACCTTAAGCAGAACGCTGACTTTTTCATCACCTGTGCTAAGATCGTCAGACAGTGAGCTCTTCCTTCGTATGGGAAGTGGGGGAGGAAAGATGGGGAAGTGGTTATAAATATCCTCCCCTGCAGGGTCATTTGAAGAAAGTGAGATTTTTTCCGGTGCCAGAGAACTCTGCGTAGGCTATGCGTGTTACTCCACTGACAGCCGGTCAGGTTCAAGAGCAACACAGAAGTCTGACGGGAGCCCTTCTCTCTCAGTCTGCATGCCCGCCCACCCAATCCCTCCCCCGTCACTCAGTATAAATAAAATCTAACCATCGTCTTCACAACATTATCCAAACATTATCCAACTGGTATTCCAGTTGCAGGTTTCAGCCCGAATAAAACTGTAATTATTCTAGAAAAGTTACACTGGATGGCACGAGGTGCCCCGCTGGAGCAGACACGGCCGGGAAGGCCAGGCTCGCGTTTTGGGAGCCATCCAGTGTCAGAGGCCAGGCCGGTCAGCCAGGCGTGACGGGCTCTTTCACTCAAGCCTGCTCCGTCATCGGCTGCTCCTCGAGTTTCCATATGCTTTACAAATAAAGAGAGAAAAGGAAGGATATTTTTAAATGGCCCTAAAGGTGAGAATTTGGAGGGGGAAGTACCAGCTATTTAAACAAAGAAGCGTTCTCTTGGACGTAGCACTTTATGAGAAGTTTGGGGGATGCCAGCTCTCCAAGAGCGTCCACACTGCAGCGCGCCTCGGAGAAGCAGAGCGATTGTCCACAGGGTCTGCGCTTAACCATTCCACCAGCTTTCTGATGCTGAGCTATCACGTTTTGTCCTGTTTGGTGTGATTCCGATAGATGTTTAAAACTTCTGGCTTCTATACCTTACAAACAGTAGTGATAAATAGTAAACAACCTTTTTTCCTAATTGGGAGGCTAATATTGCTTCTATTCTAGAATAGTAGTATGAGAAATACAAATGATTTAATTTTGGAGTACTGTGTCTAATTTTACACTTTTTAGCCGGAAACGTAAATAGAAGTATACGGTGATTCTCATGCTCTTAAAAAATAAAACTGACTCAACATTAAAAAAAACAACCCAATTTAAAAATGGTCAGAGGACCTGAATAGACATTTTTCCAAAAAAGATATACAGATGGCCAACTGACACGTGAAAAGATGCTCAACGTCACGGATCATCAGAGAAATGCAAATTAAAACCACAGACATCACCTCGCACCTGTCAGAATGTTGTCGAAAAAGACAACAGAGACTAACTGCTGAGGAGGACGTGGAGTAGGGGCCCTCGCACTCTGCTGGTGGGACTGCAGATCAGTGCAGCCACTGTGGAACCGTACGCAGAGTCCTCAGAAAAATTAAAAATAGAACTACCATGAGTCAGCAATCCCACTTTACCCAAAGAAAGAGGAAACACTCGTTTGAAAATATCTATGTACCCCTGTGTTCATTACAGCAATATTTACAGTAGCCAAGATACGGAAGCAACTTAGGTGTCCATTGATAGATGAATGGATAAAGAGGTGGTGTATAGATAGGATGGAATATTACTCAGCAATAAAAGAAAAGAATGAAATCTTGCGATTAATATGCGACAACATGGATGGACCTAGAGGGTATTATGTTAAATGAAATAAGTCAGAGAAACACAACTAACATGTGTTTTCATTTATATGTGGAATCTGAAAAACAAAACAGAAACAAACCCAGATACAGAGAACAAACCGATGATTGCCAGAGGGTTTGGGGGTTTGGGCAAAAAAAGTGAAGGGGATTAAGAAGTACAAACTGCCAGTTATAAAAATAGTCACAGGGATGGAAAGTACAACACGAGATATGGTCAATAATATCGTGATAACTCTGGTGTCAGATGGGTACTAGATTTACCGTGGTGATCACTTCGTAGGTATATAAGTGCCTAATCATTATGCTGTCGACCTGAAACTAATATAATATGTATATCAACTATAATTTGAAAGTAAATTTTAAGAAATAATAAAATTGAAGTATGAAGTTACTGAAACATTTAGGGGAGTTCTAAAAAGTAATGCATTTCTGCTGCTTCATTTAAACTAATGTGTCCTCTGTTACCCCAACATAGGTATACTTTTCATTGTTTTTTCTAAAATGATAATTTAAAATTAATTTTGTTATTTGGAAGACATTTGTCACTTCGTTTAAAGCCACTTTAGTGCAGTATATTTGAATATAGGATGTATGTATCAGTTAATAGAGAATTGGTTTCAACCTTTTGTTATTATTTTTCTAAAAGTAGTTTTATGAGTGAATAGTAATAAAAATGAAAATATATATTCCCAAATTTGTGTTGATGTAAGCTAGATTTGAGGGGAAATTCCTGTTGGAGCAGGCAACCTAAAGGTCATACTGGTTTCTCACTGTGATTAGTCTAATGATATAATTTTGGTTTTAGTGCCAGTGTGAGAACGTTGGGATTCTGGATTACTTCATGTATGTGAATTTCCTCTAGTACTGTGGCTAGCCTCAAAAAATAAAGAAGCATTTTAAGAGCAAATGAGGGGCAGTGGTATGCTGGAGTTAACACGTATGAACCAATGAGAGCAATTGTTAAATTTCAAGAATTTTACAGGCTAATTGATAAACACAGCCATTATTTAAAATTATATAGATTTACAATTAAGTTCTATAAAAACCAAAGGTAAGGAAGACTAAAACTCACCATTTTCTAATTATTCTACTGTGCTTTACCATTATCTGTGCTCAAGAGGCTCTTCGTGTCATATCTATTTATGTGATAAAAATACTGTGTCGTGGTGGCCACTGCACGTCTTCTCAAGTCACCATTCAGTAATGTTATATCGGAATCAACCGAGGCTAGAGAACTCACAGCACTGGAATCTGGAAATCAGTAAACTCTACAGTTCTGGGCTCGACTTACTGTTCCGTTGGCTGTCATTCTGGACTTACAAAAGCAATGGAGAAAATATTAATAATTGACATCTAACATTTTAACACGAAGTAAGCGTTCACACACACACAGAAGTCATATCCGGTGCAGCAGAAAGTCACTCGGATGGACAGTTGACTTTCTTCATAAACCTTCACCATCTGTCTTTATTTCACGTTCATCTTATTCATTAATTGATATGAAAATTTCAACCAGCGTTCACGTTGGCAATATGCTCTTTTGTCGGTCGTACTCGTAGGTTGGCTATAGGCAGTAATCAACAAGCATTTTGTGAGAATCAGTTGGCTGTGTGGATTTTTCAATAAAGAGCATTTTATATTTTATTATCATTCATAAATTATATGCTACATACACATCCTTTATACTAGTTAAAATTTGTAGTAGACATCATGATGCTTACTGTTTTTACCCAGAGCTGATTTTTAAGTGTTTCCCAGTATAGCACTGGTGGGCCTGGGGTCAGCAGGTTGTATGTAAATGTAGATGAGTCCAATTTATAAACTAACAGAAGTATTCTTAAAAACCAGGGACATAGTAATGGAAGCAGCCTAATTCTATCACATAAAAGTAAAACATAGATCCTATTAAAATGATATGTTTCCTTCCTGTTCTTTTTTTCCCATGCTAGATGCATGAAGTTCTTGTGATGGAAATTCAGTTATTCAAAGGTGAAGCCTACGCGTGAACTAAGAGCTGTCACCAAGCACAGTAAACGCAAGGGCTCTGATATTAGATTCTTTCCAAGGGCAGGGTATCTGTGGATCAGACTTTTGGGGTGATGCCCCCAGGTACTGCTTGAGTTCCATGTGACGAAACCTTAGGGAGATGGCAGAGTCATCCATCTCACAGCAAGGGGAAGGTGACTGAAGTCACAGTCTCTCAGGCATGCCCTTATAGATACTCACACTGAAGACAGCGTTTGGATTGCTAGAAAGTTATTTATGATAGTGCAAACTCTTGATTATTTGGAGAATGAATGGAAGACCAATAATGACATGTATATTCTAACTATTTTTTAACAGTGGCCTCTTATTCACTATATAGTTCGAATTTCAATTGCCAACTTCTTTTTTATCCTATGTTCTTCTAAAGGTGCTGATGATAGTTAAATGGCCAAAGTCAGCCAGCCAGATGTCAAAGCGGGCCAACAGAGTAGACTGTAATAGGCCCATAAAAGCCCCAAACCCAGTTGGCAAGATACCTCGAAGTAATCGATATGAACTCATTAAGAGCACGAGCTGTATTTAAAATCGCATAAAACCAGTCCCTCTTCACCTGCTGGCTGACTGTATGCAAATTTTTTAACACCTCTGGGCCTTTACTTCCTAATCTGTAAAAAGAGGGTAATACTATCCACTCCATAGAGTTCTTGTAAAGAATATGTTCAATGATGTTTATAAAAGGTTTAATCTAGTACACAGAAAAACTCACTAAGCAGTAGTTATTATTCAGATTGTTTCTGACATCTATAGTTAGAGTCATCATCCAAATCTAGGTTTTCTTCCTAAGGACTCTCTTGATAAGAGAACAAGTAGCTTTGGGGTATTTTCTTTCTCACAATTTTAAGCCTTCTTTTTGATAGAGAAGTAAATAAATAAGCTATCAAAACTATGCAGTTAGAGGCAGACATCAGAAATGTAGCACTTAGCATGACTCCATCTGCATCCCTCCCCCGGCTCTGCGGCTCCTGCCGGACTTCGCTAGCTCCTGCTTGTCTCTGTTACCTGCATGACATTTTCGAGAATCTTGCTTTGATGAGAACTAAAGAGGGCAAGAATCTTTGCAGTTTTTATTTCATCCTTCTTTATTTAAACCCGGGAATGAATGTGGCCCTATCTTACTCTCAAAGATCTGAAAGCATTACATGTTTATGTGCATCTGGAAGTAAATCAGACTTTCTTTCCTTGTTTGGCAATATAACCTGTGATCGGCATTCTGTTCTTAATATTGCAGTTTTTAATGAAGATGTTTTTCTACTGATCTGCATATAATTTACTTGCATATTCTGATGCGGATCAATGGCTCATATTAGTGATGAAATCCTTGCTATTAGTGAGCAGAGGTGGAATTCTTGCTCTCGTTTTCTCTTAGGATCCCTGTATTATTTTTTTCTCTGAAGGATATGGAAGGGTTTTTGTGTTTAACAGCTTTCGGATGAAGAGGTTTTGAATAACTTATTGTACGCTAATGCTGTATGAGTTCAACGATTTATGACGTGAGCTCTAATTTCAAGACTTGTACTGGCTTCCCTGCTATGAAAAGTAGGCATCTCCTGTTTTCTTGATCGCCTCGTACTGTTACGAAAAGAAATTAATTCTGACACCCCACTGTCTATATTGATTTAATTCAAGAGCAAACATTCATTCAGTAAGTTTTTCTTGAGCGTATACTATAAGCGAGAACCAGCACTCAGTAGCACGGGGCCCTTTCCCTTGGCGCTTCCCTTCCGTGGGGGAAGTCAGCTTGTAAACAGCCGGCTGTGGAACTGGAAGGGACAGTGGACGTAAGTATGATCAAAGGTCCTGGTGCAGGCCTCAAGGAGGACAGTACATTTGAACTGGGCCTTGCTGTAAGAGTAAGAATTTAATAGTTGAAAGAGTGGGGCTGGGGGGTGGGGCGGTCAGCGGGGAGAGAGGCAACCTGAGCAAAGGTTGGATTCAGGGCTGAAACAGCAGGTTAGAGCCAGATGGGACAGTAGGCACAGTGCTGTAGCAACATTGGAGTTTAGAAAAGTGACATAAAATGAGAGGCTCCTAATCATCTTCAGCAAAGTTGGCTTGAATTCATCCACTGCCGTCTCTGGGTCCCAGAGATCGCCTGTGCGGGGACTGGGGCTCACGTAGAGTAATTTTAACAAGAAATAACGCAAAGATGTAAATAGAGCACAAATACCACTACGCAGCTGACTTTTTTTTGTATTGTCATTTTCTTTGGTTTAGGCTTAAAATACAGTTTTTTAGTTTTTGTTTGTATGTTTGCTTGCTTTTTTGTGTGGTTTTGTTTTCTGTTTCTTTTTTTAAACGAATAAGAACAAGCCTATTTTCCCAACCTGTTGTACTGGTAAAACGAGGAAGAGGGAAATATCACTGTACTTTAGGTTAACTTTCAGACTGAGATGGATTACATATAGAGTTATAAATTATTATACATGCAACTATTTTAATTGGTCCTTCCAAGATGTTTGTTTGTTTCATGAGAGTTTTTCCCTTAATTTCTGGAAAAAAACTTCTAACAAATTTACCCTCTTAGCAATGTTTAAGTCAACATTATTGTGTTGTTATTTCGTGGGCACCTGGTACAACACACTGCTAGAGCTTCCTCATCTTTCATAATCGATACTTTATTTCCATTGGACGACTCACGTTGTCCCTTCCCCAGCCTCTGGCAATCATCTACTTTCTGTTTCTGTGACTTTATTTTAGATACCTCATGTAAGTGGAAGCGTGCAGGCTTTGTCTCTTTGTGATTGGCTTATTTAACTTAGCACAGTGTCTTCAAGTTTCATTTACGTTGTAGCACATGACAGGGTTTTCTTTTTAAAGGCTGAATGATACCCTGTTGTTTGTATACACCACATTTTATCCATTCATTCATCAGTGGACAATGAGGTCGTTTCTACACCTCAGCTATTATGAAAAATGCTGTACGTGGGTACACAAAAATCTCTTCACTGTCTTGTTTTCAGTACTCGTGGATAAATACCAGAAGTAGGACAGCTGCGTCATATGGTAGCTCCGCTCCATACTGTATCCACACCATTTTACAGTTCCACCAACAGTGTGCAAGGGCTTCTGTTTCTCCACATCCTCACCAACACTTATTTTCTGGTTTTTTGTTTATTATTTTTGGTGGTGGCCATCCTTACGGGTGTGAGGTGATAGCTCACTGTGGTTTTGATTTACATTTCCCTGATGGTTAATGATGTTGAGCATGTTTCTTGAGATCTTTTGAAAAGATAAGAATCTAGTACCATATGGTAGTATTGAATGCCTTCTGTCATCAAGTACGCTAATATATATTGCTGAATCGCTGAAGGCCCCAAACGTGGCCCTAAGCTAAGAGTATGGGGAGGAGGTTGTGAGGTACAGGAAGATCCCTTGAGGCAAATCTGAAGTCAGTAGGAAAATGAGAGAAAACCACAGTGGCCTCGAGACCTCCCTTCGAGACATTTGGCCTTACTTCAGCTGTTTCTCAGTTCCCCTGAAGAACGTTCTTTCCCCGAAGCCTTTTACTACGTGAGCCTTCTTTACCTTCTTTATGTAGTTTACAGGGAAGGAAGAAGTACTACTTCACAGATCATTCTGGTTATCTGTTTATCTGCACTTTGGGGGTGGACACATAAGGGCACTCACATGTCATTTTCCAGTTCGTTCGTTCTTATTATTACTGCGATGTTCACTCTGAAGTATTTCAGTTCATTTCTACTTGGAAAATGATCACCTTTTCCTAATCACTGAGTCATTTATCTCTGGTGATAAGTGTAGGAGTCCATTTTTTTAATCCTCTCATCTTTTCTGTCACCACCCCCCCCCAAATGATTTTAAAGTCATAATTCGAGGAAACAATGATTGTGTTCTTCATCTCAGCATTGCTGGTAAGAAACGGGTACTCTTAACAGCTGTGCTTTGCCGTTAGTGCAAAGTCAGTGCAAACTGGCTTTCTGCAGTTTTGGGCCATATTCTAATTGTCAGTTCATCTTTTTCTCTAGATATGGTCTTATCAACATGTCACATCTCAAATCCTGTTTTGTTTTCTAAGAATGTGACAGTGAAGGGTAATTCACAGACTGCAAGAATTGCAGTTCTGCTTATACGTAATGATTGAAGACTCTGGATACCAATTAACTTTACCCTGAGAATCGATTTTAATTTGACCTTTTTTTATTGTGGTAAAATATACATAATGTAAAATTTACCATTTTTAAGTGTACAGTTCAGTGGCATTCAGTGCCTTCAAATCGATGTGCAACTGTTACTCCTGTCCATCTCCAGAACTTTTTCACCATTCCAAACAAACTATCAAATCATTACTCATCCCTCCTCCCACCACCCTCTGGAAACCACAATTCTCCTTTCCATCTCCATGAATTCGACTGTTCTAGGTTCCTCATATGAGTGGCGTCATAAAGTATTTGCTCTCTGTGATTGGCTTATTTCCCTTAGCATACTTCCTCGAGTTCATCCATGTCGTAATGTATGTCTGCATCTCCATTTTTTTTAAGGCGAATAGTATTCTAGTGCACGTATATATCATATTTTGTTTATCCAGTCGTCTATTGATGGATATTTGGGTCGTTGCCACCTTTTGGCTCTGAATAATGCTGTCAGGAACATTGGTGTACAAATGTCTGTTCAGATCCCCGCTTTCATTTTGGCAGAGATAAGTACATAGCCAGAAATGGTATTACTGGATCACGTGGTAATTCTGTTTTTAAGTTTTTGAGGAATAGTTATACAATTTTCCACAGTGGCTGTAATTTGACTTTTTAAAATCAGATTTAAAAATGTTTTGATAAACAGGTTGAAAATTTATGATGGCTTAAATTATCCCATTTTCTTATTTCAGAATTTCCAAATATTTTGCCTCCTAAGTAGACTCTGTACTCCTTGTCCTTTTCTGTTTGCCAAGGGACAGCTGAAGTGTCAGAGGCCCGCGGAGGGTGCCGGAGTCACTGTTGGGATAAGATGGCACAGCAAGGTGAAAGTTAACGCCCCCAGCTCTAGCTGTGAGACATGTTCGGGGCGGGCAGTGGGGACCTAGTGTGTTATTCAGAAAATGCTTAGCGAGTGCCTCCTTTTTACTGGTCTGGGGACACAGCAGAGCACAGGCAACGTGGCAGCTGTCATCGTGGAGCCTGAAGCTAGTTGGAAAGACAGGCAGTGGGCGAGTACACAGTGGTGGGAAGTACAGCTCCACGACAAGTCCGGGATGCTCTGGGAAGTGTCCTTTCATAGAAGGGGCTCACTGGCATTTCAGCTAGAAATGAAAGAGAAGCCAGAACCCTCTGAGCCCTAATAATATTTAATACGCACAATAACAGTGGTGCATGCACGCACTTTATGAATAAATATACATGTCTAATATACATTGTGTGTGTGTGTCTCAAACATGCTGATAGAATGAGCTATCAAAGAAGTTTCTTCGAGAGAATCCTCGTCTAGTTGGCGTTCAGTGGACGTGGTTAGCCCCACAGCTGACGGAGGGTAGGAGACGTCAGACGTGGCTGGGGACTGAGAAGGATCCGAGGCTCTAAGGCCTCTGAGGCTGGTTTCTTTCTCGCCACACTGTGCATCTTCTTCCCTTTATTGCCAAATTTCTTGCCAACGAAGTAAGGTGCTCTCCCGTTTGCTGTGTAATCGCCGAAGTCTGGCCTGTTTGCTCCCTCTCATCGCTGGCACAGCTCCCTGGAACACCAGCAGTGACTGCCCATACCTCAGCTCGGGCAGGCCCCCGCCTCAGCCCACCTGCCTGCCCTCGGACCTCTGTCGCTGCTGACCATCCTTCCCAAGGCACTTCCAGATTCGGTCCGTACTCTGTTCATACTTGTTCTCATCTACCCTGGCCTTTTTGTCCCCGACTAAATTCCTTCCTTCATCGGTTATAGCTCTTCTCAGCCAAGGGCGTCGCATCCGTGCTGATCACCGTCCACTGTGAATCTCTGCACTGGACCTTCCCACGTCTTTCGTTGCACAGAGGTTCAGGGGGCGCCTTCGCTGGTCCCCCGAGTGTGCGATGTAGAGTTTGCTCCCCAGATGCCCAGCTATCTTAGCTATCAACTCAGGGCTCCCCTTGTCTCAGACTGGACGCATTTTCTCTGCATCCCTGAAGCACAGCGGCCAGTCCTGTTTCCTGCGCTCACCCCCAATGCCTTTCACCACAGCTCCACCCGCCGGAAACCCGGTCCCCGGGGCGTCGCCTTCTCCCGTCCCGCTGGCCCCATTCAGCGCCCCAGCTCTGCCAGCCCCTCCCTGTGTTCTGCATCCCCGCCCCTTATTTTTCTCATTTTTATTCTGAGCATCCTATTATTTAAGTCATCTTTTTTCACCTTATCTTTTTACACTTCATCTCTTTTTCATCTCTGCTTCTCTGCCTTTTATAATCTGTCCCTGTCGCTACCGACATTAATCTCCTGAAAATGTATTAGATGTATCACTGCTGTTCTCAAAACTTTCACTGAGTGTCTCCTGCCAGCAGAATAAAGTAAAACACCTTCACGTGGCCTTCAAGGCCCTGCCCCATCTGGCCCCAGCATTGCTTTCTGGGTTGTCTTCTGCGCTCGTCTGTCTAGCCGGTCTTCTAAGCAGAACCCGAAGCCTTAATTAATTACTTTTTAACATATAGCTGCACAGCTCTTGTGCCATCATTAAATAAGATATATATCTCATATTGGCTTTTGTAATATAATAGTTTAAACTTTAAAAAAAAATAACCCTTGCTACTACCATGTAAGCTCTTTGGTGGAAGAACCATAGCTTATTCATTTTTATATTCTTTCCTCAATGCCTTGAACATAGGAGATATTTTATAAGTGTTTATGTAAATAATGGACAAAAATTAGGGTTTAGATGAAATGTAAAAGCAACAAGAAATACAGTGTTTTCTTAAGATGCTTTAGGAAGGTATGAATAGAATAATGGAGGGAAAAGGTAGAAGGCGTTTAAGGACCGTCATTAACTGCTGTGTGAGACTGAAATAATGCCACCTGAAATAAATTCCAGTGGTGAAGTCTGTAAATGACCAGGGGCCAAGCCACGATTATACTCAAGCATGATGATTTCTCATTAATTCATGCTTATATTCGGGACACGTTTTTACCATAGCTTGTCCTAAGCATACGTATATCCTGCACCCTGATTTGAGAAGTCACTCGAGAGGGAGGCCTGTGGTTGTCCAGCTTGGCCTGTACCTGCATTTAATAAGTAATAAAACTGTATTTGGATGGAAGAAGAAGAAGAAATAACTATAGCAAGTCAGATGAGTATAGGTAGATAGGTGGATATAAATATGTAAATATAGACAGACATGAGGAAAACTGGGATAACAGAGGAAATCAGAAATAAAACTTTTTTGACCTCCAAGAATATATTGAACTCTACCATCTTGGTAATAATGTTTAAATAGATAAAATCTGATAATGAGAATCAGGATTCCTTGTATCCAAGGCTACTATATTTTTTTCTTTAGCAGTATTAAAAGAATGTCACATAAACATACATACTGTTTTCAGCTACCTTCTTAAATCTTCCGGAAGCCTACTCTTTCTGTGCTCTGTGCCTACGTTGCCTCTGGTTGCCAGACCTCTTCAGGGTTGATACTGTTGTCTGTTTTGTAGATAAGAAAACTGAAATGCAGAAACATTAGTAAGGTTGCAGCCTTAACATTAGTAAATAACAAACTGGAACTCGAACCCCAGCCTGCTGGTGATTCTGAAGCCTGTGACCATCCTGCTGTGTTCCATGCCCTACCTCTCAGAGTGGTGGCCGTGCTTGAACTTTGCCTGTGTTTATTACAAGAGAAAATGTTGACCTATCGAGAAATTCCTAGAGCAGCACACTCAAAACCAGAATGAAGATGTCTAATCGTTACTGCTGTATCGTTAGGGGTAGTTTTAAGATGTGTTATTCACAGAAGAGATTTTGATGGTTTGAGATTAGGTGTGATTTCATTAAATATCTTAAATCTTATGGAGATTGCAGTCAAGGGCTATGTCGCATTGTAGGTTGGAAAACTATTAGAACAGATGGCTGCCTCTAACCCTGGTTCCTGTGTGTTCTGCGTACTTGTGCGTTTCTACCCAGGCTTCTTTGATTACGGATGACTATCTCCCAATATCGTCTTTTTTATTGTCTTTTTCTGGTTATCTCAATATCAAGGGTTATCTCAATATCAAAGGTTAAAAAAAAAAAAGAGGCTGAGGTGTTGTTGACATTCTTAACATGGTTTCTCTGGATTTCGAGCATTCACCTTTTCCCAAGCGCCAGATGAGTGACATAAAAAATAAAGGGAATAAGTTACACATTTACATTGTGTACTTTCAGAAGCGGATTACCATTAAACTAATGAAGCTAAGATCCAGGGCCTCTGACTTGCGCCCCCGTGAGTGTGAGTGCTGGGAGGTGCCGCGTGTTCTAGATGTGGAGGCCGCATCTAGTGCTGCTTCCTAAGCATTTCAGATAATTATCCGAATCCTCTTCGAAGCTCTAGTGTTTTGCTTCTGTTCTCTTCTCATTCTCTATAAATAAGAATGAGAATTATACTTGATTTGTATGATTCTAAATTATATAAACTTCAGGCCCTACCAAACAGATCCGCCCCTATATACTGGCAAAGTTTATAATCTGTATGCCAGGTCAGCTACCACTGTGAAAGTGAGAGCTTACACAGAGGGAGTGCTTACGGTGGGTCAGGCGCTACTGTCAACGTACGTCCACATCCGTGCAGCACCCCTGTGGGACAGGTTCAGTTATTAATTCCATTGTCCAGAAGAGGAACCTAGGATTTAAGCGACCTGTCTGGAGTCACACAGCTTGAAGGTGGCGGAACTCCAGGATTCGAATCCAGATCTCTACCTAGCTCCAAAGCCGGTGTCTCCCAGGCAGTAGAAGGAGAAAGTAAACACGGTCACCCAGCTGTTTGCTCCGCTCTTGTCTGCCGTTTGGGAGGCCTGCTGAGTCTGTGCTTTAGTTACTAGGAAGAGTATTTTGTGCAGATCCCAAATTCAGAAGATGATATATACTTTCAAGACAGCTCAGCTTTTCCTGTCAAGAAAAAAAGCTGATAAAAGACCCTAAGAAAATAGAAAGTTGATGTCTAGGCCAAAAAAGGCTTCTTGGTGTTTAGCCAGAGAAATGGATACCAGGCTTGTTTTAGAACATGCACCGCGTACCCCGACGTGAGCAGACGAGGAATCGTCCTGTCACAATGAATGTCCCGCTTCCTCTCTGCCTGGTTAAGGTGTTCTCTCCGATTGCAGAAAATGTATTAGGAGCAAAACAGTACTGACAAGCACGGTGACCACCCCAGTAGTCACTGCGGTATTGACCGGAAGTCAAGGAAGGAGTAGAATCCGAGGGCCATGAGCCCTTGGCTGTATACGAGACCACGTAGACGGTGCTTTAACTTGTGTCCTGAAAAGGAGGTATGTAGAATGCAAAATTCCACCTGGAAAATGGATTTATTAGATTTTACATATTTAAATTTAAAATTTTAGCTCTCCATAGCTGTTGCAAAGGATACTTTTTTGTCTTATGTTTCTCATTTTTGTCACTTTGAACAAAAGCAAGCCCAAATTCAACATGATCATATTGGGGGAAAAAAAAAAAACCAACCTTGATTTTACCCAGGAGAGAAAAATTGTTCATTAAGATGGACTTCGATTCTGCTCTTTCAGTGTTAGAACCTTGATCACCTGTAATAGATTTAGTGTCTTTTGGGGCCCCTCAATTTGGGAAATAAGACGTTTTGTCTTATGGAAGGAAAACAGTGAAAGAAACGAGAGGCCTCGGCATGCCCCTGCTCCCCGGACGTTCAGAACCGAGCTGCCCCTTCACGCCCACGGCGACCGGGCGGCGGACAGCGCAGAATTCCCAGGTCGTTTTGGGGAGTCTGTCTCCTGTTTCTTTGCACCTGACGTGCTTCTCAATAGAATGGTGATTCCTTATCTTAGCTGATCCGCATTAGACAGGCGCATGCACACCCCATTCTGTAAGAGCCAAGCGTCATACTTACCTTAGTATGGCTGACGGGGGCGAGGGGTGGGTAAAAGGAGAGAAAGGGGGAAGAAAGCAACCCCTATGGAAATTGACATGATTATTCTTTAACACCCCGCCCCCCAAATTAAGCTCACCTTCTTAAATGGTTTTTTCTTTTGCTAGACCATGTTCGATTTGTAGATCCTTTATGCTAGATTAGGAAAAAATAAGACATAGTACATTTTATTTGGAATATTGTTAGAGGATTGAAATTGTCAATGGTGAATGAAATTACTTTTGTCTCTGATTATATGGATGTATTCTCCTGTGAGATTGAATTGGGGAATCCATTTTTTTTCTACTGCCGTGCTTTCTTAAGAAAGAAGCATAGAGAGTCTTCAATTTTAAAAACCATTTTTTCCCCTGAGATTTATTTGTAGGTTAATTGTTTGGAATGGAGGATATTTTCTATCAAAACAATACAATTTGGGTGATTAGATTCCCAGACCAGTTCTATAAAGCATATTGTAACCAGCTTCTAGCTAGAATAGTTCTTCATATATGAGGTATATATAGCTGTGTTTCAAAAATATAGAGACAGTGTAGTGATAGGTAAGATGTGGGTTCTTTTAGAAGCATCGCTACATTTATCATAACCTTTTCTTTCTGTTATATGTCATTTCAAGCGTAGATACTGCCTGCGAGGCTCCAAGGACATTATTAAAAAGAGCTCTCTTACTCCAAAAGGTGGGAACCACTGACCTGATGTTGACCACAGAGTGAAGGGCACTTCAGAAGCTCGTCAGTCAGCACACCCGCGTATTTTCTGGAAAGTTCCGTCCTGGGTTTCCAGAGAGGCCTGGAGCATGCTTTCCTCTCCTTTCTTCCCCAGTGCACTGTGCCGGACCCCTTCCCCACAGGCCCTCGCTTGCCCAGCAGCAGCAGTCAGGACTCTGGGGACAGAAGCAGAGCCCCGGGAGGGCAGGCCCCTGGGCGATGGGGAAGTTCAGACGCAGTGCATGAGTCTGGAAGCCAGGCTGCTGCGGTCTCTGGCCAGCAGAGTGCGCTCAGACTCTGGGCCAAGGTCATCCTTCCTTTTCTTCATAGTTCATCTGCTGCCCATCCATCCCACTGTCCCTCTAACTAACCACTTCCTTTGTTTCTGCTGGGATTTTCCTTCTTCCCTGGTCTGCTGCAGCACAAAATTTGGTTTTTCATGGGCAGTTCTTGTATCTAAAGCAAATGTTCAATTCTGGAATTGTTTAGCTAGTGAAACAGATAAACTGAAAATAACAAAGGAAAAGTCAAACTTTCAGGAAGTCTTTAAAACTCAAAATAAATTGGGCTCCAGATGTTCTTTGACATATAAACGAAGCCCTATTTCAGTCTTTGTCTATGTTCTCAATTTCATCTTCGCTCTTTAGAAACTCCTAAATTTATTTGTTTCGATCCCACAGGAGGTGCTTATGGGTCCCCCTCACTTCCATATACCCCTTTTACCTGTCTTTCTCCCTTTCTCTCCTTGTCTTTCTTTCCTTCTATCTGTTGAGAGACAAAGACCCCAGAGATGAATAGTGGGTCTCAGGCTACATGAAGAGTTAAAGTATGGCTCATCTGTATTTCGGAGAAAATACTCTAAGCAGGGAGGACATCCTACATGGGGGTGCTGAGAAATGGGGCGAGGCCTCGACTGGCCTCACTTCAGTACTGAAGTGCAGGTACATTACCTGCCTGACCAGGTGGACTGCGTTTTTGGTCCCTACTTAGGAGCTTTAAAGCAAATAGCAATTTTATCTTATATATCCATCTTCTAAATACAGTACTTAACAGTATTCAGAATTGTAAGAATATACTCACTGCCTGTCCTTTGCCTGTAGGACACTAAAGCTATTTTCATATTTTAAAAAATTATGAACAGTGTAATTTTTTCCAAATTGACCCTCGGGGTGAGGGGATGGGAAGGCGGTCAGCATGGACCTGAAGGATTGTGGATCCGATGTCAGGATTTCTGAAGACCTGCAGTAATTAACATCCTTTCGCTGAGTTGTAGCTGGCTGTGTCTCAATCCACCCCGTATCTCCCTTACCCAGGATATCCTCCCCAAAGAACCACCTACCCCTCCCAGTTTTTCTCTTCATAGTCATCATTTAGAATGTTCATCTTCTCCCATCTTTCTCTGAGTTTTCTTCTTGTAAGTAGTTGATTATGATGATGATTCTGTATTGCTTCTCTTCTACATCTGAGGAGTCCCCGAGTTTCTTTCCACATACTATGCCAAGTCTTCCTCTTTTGGAATTGAGGTTTTAAAATTGAGCTTCTGATTTTCATATTAGGATAAGTGAGAAAAAAGATCTAGACACTTGAGTGTTTTACCTTCACTCCTGATGCAGTGACTCATACTTAGAAAGGACAGATACGTAGCCCGTCTTGTAGACACCGTATGGCTAAGTGACTGTAGGTGTGTCTCTTTTAAGTTCACCAGTGCATTTAACTTTGAAAAGTTGACAGATCATTTTTATTCCTGTAGAGTATGCTTCAGCCTGGATTTTTGAGACCTGTAAGTCTAATTTCCTTGGCAATTGGGTTTATCCTAAGAGGATAATATAAAAGATCGTTAACCTTCGCATTTTTATTTTCCAAAATTCTTTCAGCTGCTACACTTCAGAGAACTAATTAGGCCTTGTTAGCATCCTGAGGTGTATGCATTGTTCCTGGTGTGTTGATGGAAGTTTATTTTGAGTTAAGTAATCAGCTCTTGCCATGTTCAGTCTCTGATGAAAGCATTCTTAGTAAAATCTGAGATAATTAGAGTCTCTCTTCATTCAGCATCTGGATCAATGCTGTTTCCTGAATTTAACTCTCCAAGTAAGCTGTGTCTTCCAGCTAAATAAATAAATAACTCCCAATCCTTGCAAATGTATAAATTCCATTTTTCTTTATTGCGTAAATCTACAACACTTCTAAGAAGATAGCCCACTAACCCCGTTTCGGCACTGGGCTTAACCGCGGCAGTGTGCCCTCAGCACACACGGGAGGGCGAGTCCTGTCTTTATCTTTGCATCCTCACTATCTGATTTTGTGTTTATGTTTCCTTTAAAAACATAAAATACTACTTTTTTGAAAACAATTACACATAAAAGGAGGTAAAATGCCCTGGCCCGTCCGCGTGCAGCCTGCCCAGGCCACTGGAGGGCCGCCTCCCATCGCTTTCCCCAGAGCACTGGACCAGCTCTGCTCCCTTTCATCGGGCGTCTGCTCGGGGCAGCAGCTGCAGTGGAGGGCGGCGACACACAGCTGAGAGGTAGATGCCGTCTCTGGTAGTGGTGTGGAGGGACGGAGGATGGAAAATTGGATCCCCTGAGATTCCAAGATTTCCTAGAAGAAATCTAGAAATCAAGATTTCCTAGAAGAAATGAAACCTGGGACCAAGAAGGCCCAGTCACAATCCAGGACAGGTAGTGGCACCCAAGAGCCCAGCGGCACCACCTCAGCCTGGCCTGCTCTTTTGCAGACACCCCAGTCGAAGTGGACTTTCATGCACCTTCCCCTGCTTGGCTGTCACCCCACCTCCCAATGCAGCATTATTTTAACATTTAAAGCAGAAATTTACATTTGGTAAGGTACTTGTGTTTTATCCCAGTCAGACTTAAAAATTTATGTTTTCGGTGTTACCACTAATAACTGAAGTGGAGAAATCTTACTGCTGTTTTTACTGTTTGTTTGAAAATTTGAATTTATTGGTAAAACAACCATGGAAATGATATTAAATTTAATTCATTAATAGCAGTGTCTCAAGATAACTTTGACAAAATTTACTCTGCTTATTAGTTTCTGATTCAGTTGGTTTTATCACAAAGGGATGTAATTTTCTTTTAGTAGCAACTTGTCTAGTTCTATTTTTTTTCATTGTGACTTAGCCTTATGAAGTCTGTCCATTCCATTTTTAAACTTGAGTGAGTTCACATTTTTCCTTGTTATACAGTTATTTATCTTAAATTATTTTAAGAAGTTTTTATTTGTAATTTGTGAGCAGATTTATTGGATTCTCTGTAAGACTGCTTGTAATTAGAAATGCAGAATAATATTATTACTTAGCTCCTTTTTTCTGTGGAGCTCAGAGTGCTTCACATGCATTATCTTATTAAGCCTCATAACATCCCCGTGAGGCAGGGGCATTTTGCAAGCGATTATGGATTGCTTTGCTGAATCAGCACAGCCATAGTGCATTATGATAAGCTTGGGAAAGATTGAGGTCATGTACTAACTTGCTCTCAGGAAACCCTACATGCGGCCAAATATTTTCCTTGGCAACACAGAGCTAACAACTGCCACCGTTTTAGTCTCTGGGAAGCCCACTGTCTGTTGATGCAATAAAAAAATAAAGAACAATACATTTTGGAAAAGCAAATCGGGACAGTGTGTTTGAGAGGCAGGCGAATCACGTACAAACGAGTAACGGGGGCTTCTGGTCCACACTTTATGTCTGCGTAGGGAAGGCTGCCTCCGCTCCTGCTGTGGCTCTCAAAACTGGACCTGCCCCAGTAGTCAGACCTGTCATCCTCGGTCACTTTGCCTGCCTCACCTAGAGCCATCACCTGGCAGATAGGATTTCCAAAAACAGGTTTCTGGAATTCAAACCACTCATCTGTGTTGAAGCTAAACCTATTTTAAAATGCCACTGGGTAGAACTTCTCTGAAGTCTTCATGGCAGCATGATACTAAACCATGTAGCATTTGGAATCCTAAGCAGGATAATTAAAATTGAAAATAGGAAGGATAAATTTTATGAAGACTTTATTTGAAGGGTTGTAGAATGGTGGGGAAACATCTCTTATGGTTAATATATGTAAAACAAAACTAATTTAAGCTAATTTAAGCCAGTTAATTTGATAGGGAGTAACTTAATTACTATTATGTCATATTCATATTTATAATTAGATAGTTAATTTTGATATATTCCATGGCCTATATGGATGATCGTAATTGACCTCCTGAGGATTTTTCTTTTGATTTATTCATCAGATAGCCATGGCGCTACTGTCTGTATGTCTTTCAGTTGTGGCTTAAACTTTTCCATAACCTTTATTGGAAAACAAAATTGTCAGACTTTAAATAAAATCATTTAAAAATTTTTCTTGCAAGTGGATAGGACTGCTTAAATCATTTTTATATTTGAGAGCATATAACATAAAATCCAAGAGCATTACTAAATTACTGGATGTGTCACGATGTTTTTTTCTCCTTAACTTAGAAAATTTGCTGGAGAATTATAGGGCCATACGCAAAGAAAGGAGGAGGATTTCTTTGTTGAAAAGGTAGTCAAGACACCAAATGGTAGAGGTCTTTGTAAATGTCGGCCTTTGTTAATTTCACCTTTTTTTTTTCACCTCATCATGCAAATTGTGGTCACCTCTTGTCTGCATTTTCCTCACGTGGGTGTGGGTCTGGGTGCCGTAGTTTCCAAGGCCCTCACCTCCTTGGGCTGCTGCTGCCTGGGGAGGCATGTCAATGTCTGAGCAAGGCTCACGCTTTTAATTACCTACTGCTTTAAATTGTGTAGACGGCTGGTTTATGATTCACTGCCACTCCTACTTAAATTGGAGAGATTTCATGTCATAAGGCATTTAAAGGGTCACTTAAAAGATGTGTATTTAAATATATTCCTGTTGTCTTATGAAACATAGTAACCTTTTGAATGGATGTGTGACAGGAATTCTTTTTCTAGACTGTCTTTTGAACTTAGGATACATGATAATGATAAAAATTTCATATTTTAGAAAAGTAGGAAAATCTATTTTGGGATTATTTCCCAAATGCTTCCCAGCCTTTCTTCTCTTTTTACCTAATCTCTTATTCTAAATATAGTGATTGTTCTCTGCAATCAGACAAAGTTTGGGTACGTGTGTTAAAAATCTCAAATACAAAGCAGGCCAACTTTGCTTTAAAAAATTCCGTAGAGCCATCTATTTGGCCTTCAAAACAGGTCAGATCCTTTATTTTACTGGGCTTTCCTTCACGTTGGTCTAGACTGCTTACGGTGCCATCCTAAGGTGACAGCTCTTTCCTTTAAGAGGGCCCTGGTGATCTTGGTGCAGAAGACGAGTCACTCACCGCAGCCCTGTCCGCCCCGCACCTCGCTCTGCGCGGTCAGCTCTGCACTTGTGCCGCCTGGACACCGCCCGAGCTCGTGAAGACCAGGACCACGTGCGAGGAGCTGGGGAGGGGGGGCCGGGGTACCCACACTTTAGTAAGTAAAAACGTGAGTTCAGATCCAAACTATATTAAGCATTTGAATGGAACAGTCTAAAGTGTTTCTGTGTGATATAAAAAATGGTGCTTTGTGTCGTTTCTCCCACAAAAATTCTGTTTGGGCAAAAAAAAAATCTCGAGCTCTGACAGTGAAGCCCTCCGTAGGCCCACTCCATCCTGGAGCATGACCCTGCATTCCTTTACCCAAGCTGGATTTCTCTGGAAGAAATACATAAAATTTTTTAGGTTTCATATTTGTATAGTGTTGTGTATATTTTATTTAATTGTTAGCCTCATTCCTGTACATAGTTTTAATAGGTTAAAAAAAACTAAAAGAAACCCAATTTTTTAAACAGGCAGAGTATTAACAAACACAGAGAAGGACTAACGAACAGCCAGCGGTGGATTCGGGGTCATGGGAGGTGGCAGTGATGGACGCGCCTGAGATGGGCTTGAGCCCAGACCTGCACTCACTTTTTTTCCTTCTTAAACATTCATGTAGGAGTCACCTAGTTTTGTTTATGTCTTAGTTATAAACCTGCTGAGCTGATCTATAAAAAAACCTCATTTTTAGCTACTAGAGATTTTTGCCTATAGGACATTTTGGTGGTTACACATCGTAAGAATTTCTGGGGTCTTTCCGCAGAGATGGGCCTCCGTGTGCCCCGTGACCGCGGGAGTAGTACTGCGTGACCTGGTGTCCTCTGGTCCCTGTCCACAGAGAGCTCTCGCTTTGGACACTGCACTCACCTCACAGCCGCCTCTTTGTTCTCGTGAATTCCAGCAGCTTTGGGCCCCGCCTTTCATGGTTGCCCAGAGCCATGGTACCGCACGTACTCGTGCAAGCTTCTCGCCTTGTTACCAATGCTTTGCTTTCTCTGCTAGGATGATATGATTTAGCATAATTTAATGTTTCCGATCCCTAAATTGATGTTTCTACGTTCTATTATCGGCTTCTTGCATTAGGTGCTTTAAATTGGGAACACCTGCTTTTTAAAAAGTGAGCTCATGAGGTCCTCCCATGATTGCTCAAGCAAAGGCCAGCAGTGAGAGACCAGGGAATCGATGGCCGGAGGCAAAACGAGACTGGAATTTTAGCCTCTGCGCGGCTTCGCTAAGGTCACGGGGAAGCGCAGAGCATCTGTACAGCTAGCTGTAGCGATCTCTCTGGGAGGCGTAGGCATCAGGTCCCGTGTCTGTAGAGGAAAAACTAGAAGGAAAAGATATCCAGATGGAAGAAAAACACGAGGAGGGAAAAGGTAGACAAGTAGAACACAGAACGAGTCAGGAAGCAAGACGCACGTCTGTGAAAAGGACGTGGGTGCACAGAGGACGCCTGGGCATGGAAGACGGGCCCCAAGGGAGAGGTGAAGGTCAGGTCCTAGGCTGGTTTTCAGCCTCCTCCTCGGACACGTCCCTCTGAACATCCACCACGAAGGTGAAGCGGAGGCTTGAGATCGAAGCCCTGTGAGCGCTCCGGAGGAAGTGGGGATTCGTGGCAGGGTTAGCCAGAAGGGGTCACAGCAGGGAAAGGAACCAGCCTGCCTTCCCTTCCTTCCTCCCCACCGCTCATCCCAGCCTCTTCTTCCTCACCTTTCTCGGACATCTGTACGGTGGTGAGCTTGTGTTCGTTAGTCTAGTCACTGGCTGTATGAAGTTGAATAGACAAGCACCTTGCCGGCCTCTCCCGGGGCATCAGCCCTGCCCCTGGCCTGATCTCACTTCCTAGGTGGCTTCACTTCCTAAGTGGCTCTGCCGGCTCAGGCGGTGACCTTGCCCTTGGCGACTGGGGCTTCTCCCAGCCTGCCGCGTGTGAGGATCAAGAAGTCTCACGAAGCAGCCTTTTATAGTGGGTCCCCGGGCAAGTGGGCTGTTCGTAGAACTCTTCCTGGGTTGTTGGTTTATTTTCTTAAGAGCCAAAAGTGGCTGGGAAAATCCCAGAATCTGACTTAAAAAAAAGAAAAATCTCATGATGACAAAACTATTCATTTTTTCATGAAGCAGGTTCTAACTTCCTAGATGATAATCTGAATTAACAAAGTTAGTCTGTTTCTGTTTTCCCTCTCTCAGATGTAGAAAAGCGTTGGTGATGTTCTCCCCCCAAATGCCATCCCCACTGGCCTGACCTCTGCAGGGATTATCCTGATGCCCGTAGCACATATGGCCTGACCCTTTTTCTCATCCCTTTTCTACCTGATACTTTGACTCCAAAAATCATTCTTAAACTATACCTCCATTATGTTAAGTATACAGTGAAGCTCTTCAGAACACGTTCCTCTAAAGAGGCGTCTGGATCTTCAGATCCTGGCTAGACTGAATTTTAGCTCCGTCCGTAGAACTGTTCAGCATTAAACGTTGAGCACCCACCATGTGCCAGGCAGTAAGTAAAAAGACGTCTCTCAAAGCCAGGGAGCCAACAATGCAGGAAGAGGAACAGATGTGAAAACAGTGAGGGGATAAGCAAGGGGTGGTGCAGAAACAGAAGGCACCCAGCTCGGTGCTGAGGAGCTTCTGGAGCAGTGACGGGGTCTTCGGAGATTGCAGTGCGATGCATTTGGGGAGATAAATAATAAATATTGCTAGAGAGTAAGATAGGAATATTGAGAGACGAGGTTTGCTATGCCAGTCATCAGAATTAATGATTTGGGAGATAAAATTTTTACACTACTTTGCCCAAAGTCTTTTGAAGGATCTTAGAAACAACTTTTTATATAATTTCCAAATTTTAATCTATTTATCCGAAACTTTATTGAGAGCTCCTATAGTGTAATTTTCTTGGCCTTACTTGAGTTAACATATGCATTTGAAAGAAATAAAACTTTTTTATAGTTTGGTCTTCGAGAGGCTACTCTGAAATATTCGGCGTTACTGCTGAATTAGAACTTCACCTCACTTCTCTTTCTTTCACACCCATTGACTTTTACTCTTTTTTTTTTTTTTTTTTTGCTTCCTTCATTTAGTTTCAACCTCACCTTATAGCCTCCTAAACAAATTACGAGTCCTCCATTTCCTTATTCAGATAGCTCCTAAAGCCTTAGCTAGCAGAGCCCAATGAAATAGAAGTAACTCTGAGTAAGCAGTTTTCATACTTAAGAAAAAGATTTTGGACGAATTATTATATACTCACATGGCTTGATATGAAAGATTATCACTATTTTCCTATCAATACATTCCGTATTGATAGATAACATGTGAAGTGGGATACTAAATAAAAGTTATGTAGTGATAATGGCATAATTAATGACAGAGGCACTTACAAACAGAAGCATTTTCTAGCCAGTTAGACCCAGAGTTTGTTCTGGTTACTCTTCTCTTGATAAGTGTAGTACATTAATTTTAAAAAGACGGCCTGTGTATTTCAGGCCTGTAGCATGACTGTTGGTTCTGTTTACGGAGCCACCATGCCTTACCATGGATGAAATGAAACCAAGCATGCTGCTTTCTCTGAAGCGGGGTGGTGGGGTGCTGGGCGAAGATGGCCTGGAGGTGGGTTCAGTTTGCAGTGTCTTCACGCCAGAGGGAAACCATGATATGTGAACAGGACGCTCCGTGTCAGAGGGAGAGACAGGCGACTTCGGGTTTACGTCCCTCCCACAACTAAAGAAAGTGCAGCTGCGCGTTTTTAATATGCACTGCAGGAGATTTCAGCGGCTCGATGATATATAGTGCATTAATGTTGAAAAGATAAACACATTTGGAGAGCACAGGAAGGGCCTTGTGTTTTTATGTGAGCAGAATGCTTCCTAATGAATGAGAATGTGCTGCTGGCTTCGCAGAGCCATATGGCAGCTTTTCTAATTTTAGTTGGGTGCAGATGCATAATTCTCTGGTTTTACCTTCTAGAACCTTTGAGATGCTACATAACTTTTCCTGTAATATTTAATCTCTAGTGCTCGGCCAGAAACCGTCTGTCATTGTTTCAATGACTTCTGTGCTCTGCATGGGTCTCGCTACTGCCAAGTTTGAGTCATTTCACCTGAAATCACCCAACTCTTAAACGTAAGAAAAGATGGAAATTGTGGGTATATTCCCACTAGAACCTTAAAATTTGTTGTGGAGGTGATTAGACTTGTGTTTGACGTGAGTCTACTGAAGAATCGATGGATTTCTGCATGAGTGATCTTACTCATTGTGAAACAGTGGAATTATAAACCTGCACAAAGTATCAGGTTCCATTTTTGTCAAAGATTCTAATACTTTAAATAATTATGCTGCTTCAGTAAAAGCGACTGTCCTCATGCTTGACCAAACATAAAAACAACTTTTAAACTCTTACTTGGCTTTACATGTTGGAGAGATCTAAACATGGGCAGTGTGAAATTTTTTCTATAAATATGTAAATACCCTGTGGATTATCTTTCGGCTGGCGTATTTTTAGTAATTGGTATTTGTTTGAATCCTGACTTTTTAAACATAGACGAGTAGCCACAGGTTTTCCATGGCTTCTTCAGATGATTTAAAAAACAAAAGCAAAAAAACCTCCTCTGTAATGTCTCCATCGCCCTGTGCCTCTAACACGCAGTCAGCAGTGCTTACAGTTTCTAAGTCCCCGGTGGTGGTTTGCCGCTGCAGCTGCTGGAGTTAGATCCCCAGAGCCACAGCTGCCTCCCCATGAGGAGACTGGACTCCGTTCTGGGGAAAGGCCCCCTGAGTGTGCTGTCAGCTCAGTTGCCTCATAAACAGACAGACAAGACTTTCTGCCATTACAAGATTCAATAAGTTACCCCAAATCAATAAATCCCGTCTTAGAAGAACATGTAAAGGTCTTTAAAAATATATACTACTTCATAATTTAAAAATAGCTAATTGTACTTTTTTAAAGACAGATTTTTT
>NW_024350926.1:4422332-4430647 GCF_902729225.1 Pteropus medius | reverse complement strand
GGTTTGTTGCTGTCCTCACCAGAAAACTTATATTTTACTTTCAAATGTGTGCTTGTAGCTGCCAGTGATAAAGAGCGGTTCCATCCAGCTGCTTCGAAAACACCCGCTTTTCCTTGTATTTTTAAATCATTTCTATTTCCAGAGATCGAGTGTTTCCCTATTCACCTTTCCTTTTGTTCTGAGAGAACATAACGAATAATCATCGCTTACGAAGAAAAGCATATGGAATATAATATTAATGGGTTTTCTCCAGTGTGCGGTATGGCTCATCCCAACACGGTCCCTAAAGAGATGCGGGATTTTGTTCTTTGCTTTGAAACTGGCAGTCTGATTAATTGGCATTGGATTTCTGGAGTGCAGGCAAATGGAGGCGGGCCGGGACCCCTGGAGAGAGAGAGCGGACGTGTTCCTGGGGACAGTCCCTCTGATCGGGGCTTGCGTTTGTAAGAGTGCGCTACTAAAACGATCGTGGCTTCTTCGGATATTTTAATCTTTTGAGGATCGAGGAAGGGAAGGATAGAATTATTATTTTTATCATTATCTCTTAGGTCATATTTTTTATCTAGAAAGTAATGGCGAAAGTATAGTAGGAGCAAGTGGAAGTCGTGGAGGGGAAATCTTTTTGTAGGCTCTGAAAATTAAGTTTTATCCTCTCTCTCCAGTTTAAGAGTTCCATCTGTAATAACGAGATTTCATAAGGGATTGGTCATATGAAACTCCAGGGCAATCTTTTTACCATTGAGTTTACTGAAGGATATTTTTGGAATAGAATATATTTTTATGGTTAATGGATACAAAGTAAATATAATTTGTGACCGCTGAGAAAACGGCCTAATTTAAAAATATTAAAGTGTGTTTTAGCCTAGTAGTGCTGTACTTACAGAAGTATAAATCTATCTAATGATTTGAACTTATTTATATCTGGTACATAAAAATAGCATTCTCATTACCGAAATGCTCCATCAAGATACCGTGTCGGGTTAACATAATAATATATTTCGAAAGAGTCCTTTTCTTTCTCCTATCAAGGCTTAACTGAACATTGAATGGAGATCATAATTACTTCATGAAAAGTACCCAAAAAACGTAAATTCATGGCCTATTTAATTTAGATTTTATTTACATCGATAAAACCAAATTTCTGGGTGTTTTCTATCACTTCATATTATTGATTTTTTTTTCTTTTTATATTGAAAAAATAGTCAAAGCACAAATTTAATACAGAATTGAATAATAGATGACAAATTAGCTGGAAAATACTGTAACCAAACATTTAGTGAGGACAGGAGTGAAAAGCCCTAAATTCTTTACCCTTTGCTTCTCATTTGTTTACAGTCTGAGTAGTGAAAATTTCCCATTCTTTTAATATATATGAATAATATTTGTGTGCATATTGCAACATTTTTCAGAGTTCTCGCAAAAAATCGAGAGACTCATTCAAAGTTGTTTTTTTTTTTCCCAAATCACCTGTTTTATTAAAACTTTAAATCGATCTGTGTATGTTTTTGTTGTTTTTGTTTGCAGTCAGGGATCCCTAGGGTTCCGGCTCAGAAACGCTCTTGGCCAGTGTTCGTTACCGTCGGCCTTCGGAGGCCAGGCGGAGATTTCCTTGGTGCCAGATGCCAGAACTCATGCCCACCAGTTTCCCGTCAGGCTGTTGCTTTTGCCGTCTCCTTGTATTTCCTGCAGAATCTAACTCAGTTACAGTGTATGTGAATATTTCCCGCTACATCCAACCATTTCTATCTCTTCTTTGAACTTAAACATGTTTCTCGCGGTTCAGCCCTCAATTGTGCTCATTTGCTTCGAATGTAGTCGTTTTGCCCTCCCGGCTACATGGAGTCTCTCAGCCGGCGAGGATTATTCCCTCCATTCGCACTGCTCATGTGGTGGCGCCCAGACACAGACGGAGACCGCAGATGGGGACCGCAGATGGCGGGGACCGCCTGTCTACGCCCAGTGTTACTGGTCACTTCCTCATTTCCTCATGGTGGCCGCTCACTCTCGGGGCCTTCTTGTTAGCTGCCGCTTTTCTCCTTTTAAAGATTTATCAGTTGAATATTATAAGGAGGAAAAAATGACGTTTTATTATTATAAATAATTTTTTAGGACACTAATTATTTTTATTCAGGCTTTCCAGTAGAACCCAAACACATGTTTTGTCAAATCTAAATTATCTATCTCCTACTCCAGATTTTAGGCTCTTAACCTAAGTTATATCTTAGATATCTAAAAACAAAAGAAAATGCTATGCAGATATGATCCTCATTCTGCCTATTTTCTGATAAAAGTCTAAAATTCTGTGTCTGCACATGTTAGAATATTTAAAATACCCCAGCATGAAAGTTTATCAGTGTTTAGGAACCTTCATGATTGGGTTCTGTAAGTTTGAGTTTTTAAATTCCACAAAATATTAATGGATGAATTTAGGAAACTTTTGGGTCTTCAGAATGATGATCAGATCCTCAAAATGTAAACATCTCACATGGCATAATCGATTGTCTGTAAGGGACTAGGAAATAGATTGTCACAAATGTTATTTTGTATTTTTTTTCCCCCTAAAACCTGGCATTATTATTAGACACCACAGAAAAAAAACAATTCATTGCTGTCGTGATATCAGACGCCTGCCTGCAAATAGCCTGGTGCTTTCTAGCGATCACCAGTAGGGGCAGACTTGCCTTTGTGAGTAGCAGCTGTTGCTTCACGTCTCACGCTCCCCCAGCCTTAACCTAAATTAAGTCCATTCTTTTAAAACAGTCAAACCACCAGTTGTGACAGTAAAGGGTAGGAGATGTCAGGACCCAAGGAGAACACGAGATGCCCTGAAACTCACTGTCTAAGGCAAGACGAGATGGACCGTGATTGAAGATGGGGTCTCCTCGGGAAATCCTTCTCCGTATTGTTGGCCCTGCCCACCTAGTGCATCCCTCCCCCTGCGCCCTGGAGGGCTGGTGGGCCCAAAGGGGGAAATCAGCCCCTTTTCCCACCCCTCCTCGTTGCCAGTTGCTTCTGCATTTCTGGGATTAAGTGCCAGTCAGCCACCAAATGCAGGCTCCTAAGACAGTGCTAGCCATTGAGGATGCAGACACAGTCGCTCCTTCATGAAACATACCTTCTGGTGGGGATGGTGTCCTGTTTCACGGACTGAGGTTCTCCCTGCAGGAAGTGGGAGAGTAGGGTGCCTTCCTAGGAAAATGGGTCCAAATCTCATGCAAAGAAGTCCTTTTCAGTCTGCGGATTCTGCTCTGTGGGGAGGCCTTCTCGTGCACACCGCTCCAGTCTGAGAGTCACCACTGCTACTGAGAGATGTTAGTGATGAGAGCCTGGTATGCTTGCCACGCATCAAGGACGAAAATGAATAGAAATACAGTAGCACCACATAAATATATAATATCTATTATATGAGTTTTGAGATTTAGTGTTAGCAAAGCTCAGGGATCTTTAGGTATGAAGCCTGCTGAGCCCTCTGAAATGCAGGCCTGCGAGATTCCAGCAGTCCCCCCTTATCCGCAGGGGATATGTTCCAAGACCCCGCCGTGGATGCCTAAAACTGTGCATTATATGAAACTTTATATACTATGATTTTTCCTATACATATGTACCTATGATAAAGTTTAATTTATAAATTAGGCACAGTGAGATATTAACAAAAATAACAATAAAATAGAGCCATTGTAATAAAGTCGCGTGAATGTGGTCTCTCCCTCAGTCCCACGGTGTCGTGCTGTCCTCACCTTTGCTTTTCCAGGAGGCACCTGCAGCTGCTCCGCGGTACGTCCAGACTGCCAGCATTACCACTCTTGCACTTCCGGTCCATTAAGTAAAATTGGGGCGACTTGGGCACAAACACTGGGATGCCATGACAGTTCAGTGGTGACCAAGGTGAACACTGAGTGGCTGGCGGGCAGGGAGTGTCTGCAGCAGGGGGACGCTGGACAAAGGGGTGATTGCTGCGGGAGGCGCAGGGACAGCACGCAGCAGGCGACGGCGCCAGTCCCATCCCTGAACTGGCCGGGAAGGGAAGCGAGCAGGAACTGCAGATAACCTCCAAGCTTACCAAGTAAACTGCCAAAGAAAAGAAAACATATGCCCCGGCGTGCATTTATTTGGGGTATATTTTGCAGTGAAAAAGTTCTAGGGAAATGGAGTTGAGTAGGAGCGTCATATGCCATGTAACGTCAAATGTCATGTAATTTTCTGCAGAGCCTGAGGGGTTTGTTGCCTCGGTTGAGGCTAAGGAATTGGGCTGAGACTAAGCGTGCAGATAGGACAAGTGTGAAGGGACCTGACAGTTAAGACTGAGGTAGGAAAGGCAGCAAGAAAGAAAACAAAAATGAAGTGAGGACGATCAAATACACACAGTATTGAGTTATAAAGGCTAGCGGACGAGTCGTACCTCAGTTGATAGCTGGCCACAATTATTTAGCTCTAAGAGGATGAATCAGGAATATAGTAGCGTAACTGAAAAAAGGTAGAGACAGTCTGTGATGATAAGCTCTGCGAAGAAATCACTACATTTGGAAGTCAGTAACAAAGAACTAATAACTACAGATCTGCTAATTATACAATACGTTTGTTAACTACTTTGTAGTGTTTGAAGTGTGGTTTACATATCATCCATCCATTTACTCCTGTCACCGTGTGTATATGGAAGGCGGGCACTGAGCCCTGAAAACACTGAAGTTACTTGTTCTGACTCATACTCTCACTTTTGCATCTGAGCTTAGACTTGAATGACACAGGTCATCGTCCCTTGTCACTGGCAGAGAGGCATGTGGGAGCACTCCATCCTGGGAGTGGCGAGGTTTGGAAGACCTGCATAATTTTCCTGATTACTCTCTAGGTTCTCAAGTACAAATAAAGCTTTATGGGTTTCCAAAATACTGTATAAAATCCTTTTTACAACAACAAAAACAAAAAACAAAAAAAAACACGAAATTTACCAAGATCGTGAAAGCAGGTCGATTCTGGGTAATAAGTTGATCTACAGTTTTCTTCATTTGCTTTTACTTACAGTGATAGCATGTAGTGTAAACAAGAATATAATTTATTCAGGCACATATAACTGGCACATTGTTTCTATGCTGTTTTCTGTTGTGTTGTCCATATGTATCTGATCGGTTTTACACTTGTTTTGGTATTCTTGAAACCACTAGTTTACATGTATAGACAAATATGCATCTATTTCTTCTGCGATGATTTTCCACGATGGAATGAATGTTTTCCCAGGCCTCGGGGGCCTGAGAGCTGCCTCACATGTTTTAATCCAGGAGCACATATTTTTTACACCAGATAAAAGGACAGCCACTGAAATTCTGTGGGTGCCTGGTAAATCGTTAAGCACCTTCGACAAGACAGAAACTTTAAGTGTGAATGTGACTGGAGGTGGAACAGTGCAGAAGTCAAGGCAGTCGTCGGGGTGTCACGTGGGAGCAGCGTGACAGGGTGGGGCTCCTTTCTGTTGCTTCGAATGCGTGCAGACGCGTCTCTGATTATGCGACGAGTTCTAAGCCGCAGACCCTCCCATTTTCCTAGTTTGGGGACTCTCTTGAGTAGAAACTAATCGTGCCATAGTATCTAGCATTTTCATAATCTAGAAAAAAATGCTTGTCAGGGACCAGCATAAAACCTCTAATCTCGTTTTATCAGCAGCCTGAGAGGGGACCTGAGCCACAGGTTCTGGAGGTGAGAAGGTCACGTTTTGGCTTCTACTTCCTGCAGGCTGTCCCGTTCGGTGGCAGGGGGGATGTCCTCTACTTCCTTATAGCCATACCGGATCCCGCTAGAGATTTTAGAAATCGTTACAATAAAAATGTTTCCACGTCACTCCGTCCTTGAAATAGCACTGCCATTTAATTCTCACTCGTGTTTGTTGCAGAGAAGGCAGCAGCTGCCAACATAGATGAAGTGCAGAAGTCGGACGTGTCATCCACAGGGCAGGGTGTCATCGACAAGGACGCGCTGGGGCCCATGATGCTCGAGGTAGCACTCTCACTTTGGTTCTGTATTTTTCAGTGTTGTTGACTTTCACGTTATTAAATTCGTTTTCAGGTGAATATAATTTAAGGCTAACCCACAAATGATTTTCACTCTTAGATTGGAGTACTGCTTACCTCTTGAGTTTATTAAGATGTATCTAGCTTCTGGCTCCTGATTCCAGCATATGTACATTTCAAATGAATAAGATAGAATGAGATGAACTAGATTAGAACATAAATTGACAGGCTTTCGCTGCCATTTGAGCATTCATTTTGGAAAATCATGTTCACAAATCCTGTTAAATTCTGTGATATATTTTAGTTTGAAATTCTCACAAAATTCTTAGATTTTATATATACCATATACTTGTGCCTATATATACAAGTTACAATTTGAGGACCAAAAAGTGGTTTATGCTTTTTATTTATGCAGCTTCAAACTAGTTTATTCCTCTCATAAAGACAAAAATTGAAGTGATAGGCAGAACTTTTAAGATCAGCATCGCAAGTGTAATGTCTGGCCTTAACTGCCTGTTCTTTATTAACTTACGGAAGTTTTATGACCAGACTGCTGTCTAGAATTTGTAAGCCTAGCTTTCCTACTTTATTAACCAGTGTTAAACACCAAGTGCTTCACTGCACCTATTTCAAAATTAAAATTCAAGATGTAGGCTTGGTAAGAGGAGGGAAAAAATGTCAGTGGGTATAAAACAAGAAGCAGAGGAGCCTTGAGACATAAATTGTGTCAGTTCTCAGGGTAATTTACTTGGCTAACGGTATGAGGAGAGTGAAAAGTGCCGCGTGGCCGGGAGTTCTCAGCATCGTCACCGCGGGGCGTTCAGCTCGCCGCCGCCGCCACTCGTATGGAAGAAACCGGGGTTTTTAAAGCAAAGATAACCAACAGTCACCCCTCTTTTTTTTTCCGGTTGGTTCGTAAGATGATTTTTATTTTTAGAAAATTTAATTCTGTGAAAATCTGCCATATAATTGGAAGGTAGGGGGGACACAGAAAAAAATGTAAAGATTGTCCGACCCAGTCTTTGTGTTTAGAAATGACAGAATTCATTCCTGGAATGAATTCTGCTGCCGGAACACTAGACAGCCCCTGTTGACTCTTACTTATTTCTCTGGAATCACTGGCTTGAAAACATCCAATTACAATTTTCAAGGAAAAAGCAAAAACACCCTTAACCTGATTTTCCAGAGTCAATGGGCAGCGGAAGGCCAAGGAGCGCTACTTCCCGCTCGGTTCTGAGAAGCAGATACGAAACCCTCACTAGGTGGACTATTTAGAATTAGAAGAAAGAAAGTATATAACTTCCTGTGGGGGAAAAAAATTGAATTACAAACAATTGATTTGAAAATTATAGAAATCTAAATTGTTACAATTAGGAAACTTCCATTTATCTGTGTTTATTCCTTGTATCTGTGCGGGGGGCAGTGGGAATTTATGTAGGGCGGAAAATCCTGGGAAGACTTTTGGGGCTTCTAAAAGGAAATACTTAGAGTAACCACAGGGCTGTGACTCAAACCCTCTGAGAGCAAGTTCATTAACTGGAGAAATCAGATCACTAGATGTCAGTGGGCCTTATCTCATAAAATCAAACCAACATTATGCTGTTTCGAAATGGTCTTCTGAGAACTCAATGCATCGAGGGCAAGTTGCCGAGTAGCAGGACTTCGGTGCTAAATATGTTAGAGACGTAATGCTTGCATCTAGTGACTTAAGGTTGGGATTTAAATCTTTATCTCTGTTTACATGCAATAATTTAAACAGAGGAAACGTGTTCTCATTGAGCGGTTCCTAGGCATAGATGCACACTCATGCTGACACCATAGCATAGTGGTCGCTAGGCAACAAAACCAAATGTCAGCTTTTTTCATCAGAGCGTATCATAGTGAGCTTTAAAAAAAACACAGTTTTATAAGATGAAACAGTTTCATCTTTCAGTTATATTATGCCACAAATCAGTCTTTTTACCAGGGTACAAAAGCAGCAGGAAGCTGCATGCTCTTTCAGAAGCGAACTATACGTAATAACATAATTATGAAAGTCCCTGTTGAATGTGTACCTAAAGCTGTGAGCTTAAAAGGACACTTGCTACATAACTAATCAGCTGACTGACTTCCTGTCCCCCTCACAGACACACAGGTTTGTACACACACTCACGCGAGGTTTTGAAGGGTTGGTGCCAAGTGACTACTAAAAGCCATTTATATATAATAGAGAGTCTTGCTTTGCCCAGTATATTGTTTATACCATAGGGAAAACCTGAGAAATATTTAAGAAAAAACTTAGACTGAGGTGGTGGTGGATTTGTTTTTTTGGCGGGG
>NW_024350926.1:4421699-4422321 GCF_902729225.1 Pteropus medius | reverse complement strand
GGGCGGTGGCAGAGCTTTTCACTAGTGCCTTAGGGTCAGTTCTAATTCGAGAGAGCACTTAGTTTTGTGATGAAAATAGCAAGAGCTTAGGCAAATCACTTAGCCTGTTTGAGCCTCAGTTTCTTCCTCCTCTGTAAGTTCCTTCCAGAGTTGTAGATATTAAAATGACACAGCGTGTTTAAGGCCCAGTGGACATGCTCAATAGCTCTTGTTCTTTATTTCGGAAATGATCTTAGAGTTTTCCTCTCCTTCCCTAGTCCAGTGAGAATGTCAAGGAAGAGTGAGGCGGTGTACCCACTACAGGGAAACGCTCCTGTTACCTAGGTGACTTAGGAACTTGAATCTTAGCAATCTGGAGAACAAGGACGATGCAAGGGCACCGTTAATAACTTTCCAGTTCTCACTGTCATAAACCAAAACCTCGAGCCCCCTTTAAAACCTCAAGTCTCAGGACAATGCTGACCACATCTCAGCCTGAGGTCCCAATGAAGGCCTCATATCGGAGACACTTCCCAGGCCCTTCCCCCCACGTGCACCAAACAATAAAGGACTGATGTTTCTTCAGAGGTCTGAGGTCATCTGTGATTCTTCTCATTTAAACCCAGGCAGCTTTAAAGGCAGT
>NW_024350926.1:4413001-4421633 GCF_902729225.1 Pteropus medius | reverse complement strand
TGACCCTTCTGCCTGCTATATCACACAAGAAACTTCACAGCATCGCTTTGGACTGGGTCAGTGACGTCAGGCCGCCCTTGGTCCGGTCGAGTGCATCAGCCTCATTTGGAAAGTACAGATAAACGCCTGTACACTTTTTGGCAATCCTTATCACATTAACAGCGTTAGTGTTTGTCATTCAGTTTGTGACGAGAAACCCTGATCTAGGACCTCTCCCTTTACTAAGATGGGGTAATTTCACCAAGAGAAAACGCGTTCTTTGTTCCGAAAATGAGGGAAAGAGCGAGAGATCGCTTTTCCATCCACACGTGAATTATGCTTCCATTAAGGGGCTCGTCCCTTCTTAACAGCTGCATGCGGTTTTATGTTGTATTTTTTCTATCTAACGCAATTTGTGCCTTTTCCCCTAGGCCCTTGATGGGTTCTTCTTTGTAGTGAACCTGGAAGGCAACGTTGTGTTTGTTTCAGAGAATGTGACACAGTACCTAAGGTATAACCAAGAAGAGCTGATGAACAAAAGTGTATATAGCATCCTGCATGTTGGGGACCACACTGAATTTGTCAAAAACCTGCTGCCAAAGTCCATAGGTAAAGGATTGTCTGCTGGGTCTCCCTTCCACCACTACCTACCCACCCCGCCCAGTGCACACACATAGATCTGGTCTGTGGTGAAATAAATTTCAACATATGTCGTTGAGGGGGATATGAGGAAAGCATTTCAAGTGTTGATATTTAAGCTTACAAGTCATGGAGAAAGGATATCCGCAGATACTGATCTTGGCCGAATGCTAGTTTTAATCTTATTTTTAAAATACACGAAAATAATTCAGATAGAAAGTAACTCGTGTCAGCTATTTCATGTAGTTTGTTTTGTTGCTTTTTAAGAAGAGACCAAATTGCCTTCCACTGTATCCAGTGCCAGCCGACTCTGTATTTCTCCATGACTATCTAGTAAGCAGAAGGTCATGAGAAGTTTGAGATTCAACTCATTTTGAGTCCAACTTGTGAAAAACGTATGTATGCGGGTGTGTACAGCAGTCTAAAAACAAAATGTTGAGGGACGACTGGCGTGTAGCGGTTCGGATGCTCCCGGCCCAGCAGCCCTACGCGATTCCGCGGCATCCTCGGTGGCTCCGCAGGTGTCCTCCTCGGATGCCGCCTCCCCACCACACTCCCCGTTTCACGTGCCTGGCTTCTTCACTGTACGTTGAAGACGCTGTCCAAAAGTGCTCATCGCTCCTTAGGGCCGCACTTTAAAGTGAGCGATTCCAGTGTCAGCCACCTTAGCTGTGGTTCTGGACTGGAGTGTGGCTGCTCCCACTTACCAAGCAGTTCTTTTTTAATATTCTCACTTCAGCTGATGATGCTAAGAACATCTTCACTGATTAAAAAAAAAGAAGTGCATATTTTAGTAAAGAATAAGGTCAAGTCCTGAATTAGCAAGTATTTCTGTTCTTTTTCAAGACTGTTTATATTAGCTGGTCTTATTGCTGCCGCAGTAAATAGGAAAAGGCCCTTTCAAATTCCGTTCTACCTGGCCTTTCCTTGATATAACCCTTTGTTCAGAGCGGCTGCAGCAGTAACACAGACTGTGGATGCTTGTGTGATCCTGCCCTTGCATTCTCTAGTAAGTGAACAAGGAAATGGGATTTCTTATTTCAAGCAACTAATATTTTCAAATCTCTTCGGTAATTTTTTGATGTCCTCAAAGGACCTATGCTTACTAATTCACTATTATTAATTCACTTGTCCAAGGAGCTCTTTGCCTTACTTTATATGGTACTTTTTTTATTATATTTTCAAAGTACTTAACTAACCTGAGTTGATGAGAACTATTTTTCCTTTGATTACTCTGTGTCAGGGGTCCCCAGCCTCTGGGCCGCAGACTGATACCGGTCCTTAGGAACCGGGCCCCAGAGCAGGAGGTGAGCGGCGGGCGAGCAAGCAAAGTGTCATCTGTATCTGCAGCCGCTCCCCAGAGCTGGCATCACCGCCTCAGCTCCACCTCAGACCATCAGGCGTTAGATTCTCATAGAGGCACCAATCTCTGGGGCCAAAAAGATTGGGGACCGCTTAAGTCTGTGAGCCTGATGGTGAAATAAACTTTCCAAAAGTCTGCATAGACGCGTAAAGTTACCTCTGGCTCCTTGTGTTATTCTAAAATACTTTGTTGCAGTTAACTCATATTTCCTTTTTCTCTCTAGGGTTCGTTTCCTTTTTTTATGCCCCTACAGCCCAGCGGCTGTGGGCTTGCATTGCGTTTACTGTAACACCTGGATGGTCCATTAAATGCTGTCTAACTAGTGACTTTTGAGAGTCTGTTCGCTTATCTGATGACCGGCCCGTTTTTTGATCCCCTCTTTCATTGTCCTACTGGTCCTAATATTTTTTAGATAACATAACGAACAGTAAAGAAACGAAGACCGAAGTGAGAATTAGAATTGCTTCTGATTCCCGCTCATTTTGTAGTTGAACATTCCTTTGGGTGTCAGTTTTCTCCTCTGTAGCATGAGGAATTTGACCTGGTGATAAATACCCTTTAATTCTCAATATTAGTCATTGTTTTATTTCTTTCATTTATTTCTCTAATTTATTTTCCAAAAAAAAAAAAAAGTTTTTCCTCTCTTGCATTATCTCTTTCTTGATTTAATATATACATTTCTAAGTGTCAATACTAAAATAGAAGAGATATGAAGTAGTTTTCACTTGAAAAGAAATAAATGACATTAGCCGTAAACCCTGAAGGATTTTTCAGTCTTATTGAGGAAATATGCACGAAATAAAAAAGACTACAGTAGATTAATTCAGCAACAGCCACATTGCAGAATATACACTAAAATTTTTGTAAAAGTGTTGGAAAAGAAAGACCTGTAAGAAAGACCTTTCTTTTCTTTTAGAAAAACCTGTGTGCCCACAGCACTTGGTTAAATATATAGAGGGTCTCAGCCCTGTCAGAGCGAGAGTCCATTTGGCTGGGAGAAATGGAGGCAGCTTTAGATGGCGTGGTAGGAGCAGGGACTGGGCGTGGAAGACGGCGGGGCGGGGCCTGTGCTGGGCAGTGAGAAGGACCTGGTTAGCTGGAGATGGGGCTGGTTAGTGAGATTTTGATTTATCAGTCTGAATGGCCTTCATACTCCTGACTCCAACAAGTTTAAATCCTTTTAAAGAATTTAATGCATGCTACAGTTGGTGCCACTTACAGATTTTTGAGAAAGGGGTAACATCTAAAACTGGAATGTGAGTAGATCGAACTAAATTTCTAAGAAATCAAAGTTAGGAAAACCCAAAAATAGAGAACTGTAGTATTCTAGTAACAAATGATGGCTGAACTTGAAGAGGAGTCAGAGCGAAGAGTAAAGACATTTTGAAAATCCCAAGAATTTTCCCAAGTTGTTGAAACATTAACCCGACAATTTTCCCCCTCTAGATTGTGAAATTACTAAGAAAAGTATAAACACTATATAAAAATAAAATAACCATATGTTTCCTATCTCGTTTTGATAATTTGGCAGTAGTGAGTCTGATGTTAGTTTCTTTATAATTTTGGACTGCTTTTGCCTTGCTCAGTGAATGGGGGATCTTGGTCTGGCGAACCTCCTAGGCGGAACAGCCATACATTCAATTGTCGGATGCTGGTAAAACCTTTCCCTGATTCAGAAGAGGAAGGTCATGATCACCAGGAAGCACATCAGAAATACGAAACCATGCAGTGCTTTGCTGTCTCTCAACCGAAGTCCATCAAAGAAGAAGGAGAAGGTAGGGCAGAATCTCTAGGGCGTTTTATAGATCTGTGTGTTCATTCTTGTGCTACTTCGTTCACACTTAATCTAAAATTAGTGGCTGCACAAAGAAAAATTTAGAGGCAGTTTTTCTTTGGTTCTTTTCACCTGCTTAATGATTTTTGTGATAAATTAAGATTTTAAGTCTTTAAAACATAAATTAAGATTTTTAAGTCTTTAAAATTCCACCAGAATTTTCTGCGGCGACGGCAGCGTTACGTATCTTCCGTGTCCAGTGCAGTGGCCAGTAGCTGCATCTGGCTATTGAGCATTTGAAATGTCGGTAATGCAGTTGGGAGACCGAATTTTCTGTCCTATTAAATTTACATTTAAACAGCTACGTGAGGCTAGTGGCTAACCCATCAGAGCAGCTCCGTTAGTGGTTGAACTTATTGGAGTCTAAGTTCCTGTGAGCTCTCCTGCAAGCTGTGAACCAGAGCCTTGGAGAAACGCACCAGCACGAGCATCGTTTTTCATATACAGCTGACCCTCGAACAACTCGGGGGTTAGGGGCGCTGACCCCGTTACAGTCAACAATCCGCACATAACTTTCGACTCCCCAAAACTTGACTGCTAACAGCTTGCTGTTGACTGGAAGCATCATTGATAACATAAAGTCAGTTAACACGTATTTTGTATGTTATATGTATTACATACTGTATTCTTACAGTACAGTATGCTAGAGAAAAAAGGTTACAAAAATTGTAAGAAAGAAAAAATAAATTTATAGTACTGTACGTATTTATTGAAAAAATATTCACATGTAAGTTGGACTCGTGCAGTTCAAACCCCTGTTGTTCAGGGGTCGACTGTACTCTCAAGGGATTAATGGCTTCCGTACAATTTATCCGGGGATGCTGGATCCACAGTGTGGTGTCCTAGAATGCTACTTAAGCGAGGATAGAGATGGGAACAGGGAATGGAGGGGGTTTCAAACCACAAGCTCTTAGGTTCCTCTCTTTAAAGAGATGCTGACCCCCACCCCCTCCTGCGCCCTCCACGCGAGCCAGTCTGAGCCGAGTGTCACTCCCCGTTACGTGTGAGACAGTGCTGAAGAGGGCATTCTGTATGCGTAGCAGAAGGGGAGCTGTGGAAGACCCCTGGCACGTGGAAGCATCATGGACTTCACAGTCAGCCCGGCCAGCCCCTCGAGCGCTCTGCACGAAGTGTCAGAATGTAATGAGGATTACTTGACTCTGCCTGAATCATGATTGGCATTAAACACTAGTTATTTAATCCTTTTTAAATATATGTAGGTAATTTTTAATTTAAATTTTATTGGAAAGGAAGTAATAGAGCTGTCATAGATGATGCATAGTTTTTCAAAATTAAGTTTTTACGTAGGTATGGAATGTCAAGTGATTTTATTCACTTTTTTGCAACAGAAAGTGCTAATTCATCCATCCATGATAATATTCTAAAGCAGTATAAAAAAGAAGTAGCAGAGCTAATTTTGGTTTTGGTGCTGTATATTGAAACATTCGGAGACATTTATAATCTGATTCTGGAGGTTAGCAGACTCTGGTAAAGCCTGGGAGTGGGGATTCTGAGCCGTGTGGTGCTCAGGTTCAAATCCTGCTTCACCAGAGTTTTGTACAATGTTGGGCAAGTTACTTAAATGTCATGTTTTGGTTTTCTCCTGCTAAGTGCAGCTAGAAGGATGTCTGTCCCATAGTAAGTGCTCAAAAATTTAGCCTTTATTATATGGAGGATGAGAATTACATATAATTTTGTGATACACCTGCTATTACTGGATAGATTTAAAGAAATTCTTTCCCAAATTTAGTTTATATTCTTTATTTTAAATCGCATATTGCCACTGTAGAGGTATTTACATAGTTTGGTAGAAGATATATCTAGTTTTCCTTTATCATGGTGAAGCTGAACTCAAGAAGTAAACCCTTGACAAAGCAGACTGTCAGATTTTGGTTTTCATCATTTTTGTACTTTATTATGAATTCAGCTGATTTGTTACTCTTAGCCATTTAATGAGAAAGCATGCCATTCTCTTCCATCATTGGGAAGATGGTTTCAGGTTGCTGACTAACGCTAATGCGACAGACACACTTTGATCGCGCGTCTGTGGCTTCAGCAGTTTATCCTCAGTTCCCCGAGCTCATCCTACACAGCATACTCCCCTCCCCCGACCCTGCTGCTTCCCACGTCAGTAGGGGAGAGAATGAAGTCAGGGGAAAGCAGAGATACCTAGTGTTGTGTCACTGTCTTCGTTATTGATTTACAAGGCTGTGCTGTCATAAATACATTTGAGTTTGTTTGAATCACTAAAAATGCCTAATGTAATAACCATGAATGTCTGTGATTGAAGATTTGCAGTCCTGCTTGATTTGTGTGGCAAGAAGAGTCCCCATGAAGGAAAGACCAGTTCTTCCCTCATCAGAGAGTTTTACTACTCGCCAAGACCTCCAAGGTAAATTTTCTTTCCAAAGAGGGCTGGAGAAAGCATTTCCGAACACCCCCAGATTTCTAAATGCACGGAGTATGTTTAGAAACTGTAAGAAGCCGGGAATAGTGGCTGCTGCCGGGGGTGGCAGCACTGAGCAGCTGGAGGACAGGACAGAGGGGGACACTCATTTTCACTACCCCTTTGGTCCGTGTACTTGTGCTACCTGTCCTAAACGAATGTATTTTTATATTTTAATGATTTGCGCAAGCACGGGCTCAGCGTGTAGGGGTAATGCTTGCTGCTCTCCCATAGGCAAGATCACTTCGCTGGACACGAGCACCATGCGGGCAGCGATGAAGCCAGGCTGGGAGGACCTGGTGCGGAGGTGCATCCAGAAGTTCCACGCGCAGCACGAGGGCGAATCGGTGTCCTACGCTAAGAGGCATCACCACGAGGGTGAGCGTTGCTAAGGGCATTTTTCTCGAGGTCGATGTGCTAAATCACTGCCTCCTGCAGAGAGCTTTCTCTGAGACAGTGATCCCCGAAGGTCCACCTCGGGGCCTCGGGCCTGGTCATTCTTCGTGTACTCGCATTGCCTCGCCCCGCCCGGAAGAGGTCGCCGTCTGAAGGAAGATTTCGTAGGGGAACCTGTAGGCAGAAGCGTGTGGTGAGGGAAATAGACTTGGAGGTGATAATTTCACAGACGGATGGGAGGAAAGGGAAGGAGGCCATTTTCTTAGGCCCTAAGGCTTCTAGATGTATGAGACAACATAGTAAGGTACCACCTAATATCCAAATAAATATCGTCTAAATCATAAATAAAATCTGGAAATAAGAATGAAATGATACTTGCAAGGGCAAGTGAATTTTCGATTGAGGTGTCAGTGAGATCCCAAGGCCTCCTTCCAGATGATGACCTCTGAGGGCTGCTCAGATGCTTCTGGACGGCCAAAGAGATGAAGTGACTCGTCTGAGGTCATGCAATTAATTAACAGGACAACTGGAGCTAAACCCAAGACTTCAGACTCCTATTTCAGTAGCAATAGCCACCCTTACTGAGCACCTGGTCCTGTGTGTCTGGCGTTGTCCCTCCTCACAGCACGCCTGTGAAGCAGGCGCTGTGACTCCCCCGCTGTACGTGGGAGGCCGACGCAGGTGAGGGGACTGACTCGTGAGTTTTCAGTTAGTGTCAGCGCTGGAGGACAGTCTCAGAGCCATCCTGGCAGTCACTCTTCCTCAAGTGCTTTCTGCTTTTTTGTTAAACTGGCAAGAATGAAGAAGAAAATTCCTTTCTTTAGCACCTGCTAAGTGAGGGAAGGAGGCACTTTCTGCTTCGGGTCTTCCTGTCCTCCACGGGCACTTGATGTCCTGGCCGGTGCGCTTGGGCACCGCGGGGGCCTCGGGGGCTTTCGGAGGGGGCCGGGGGCACGGCAGCGTGCCTCGTGACTCAGTCTGACAAATTCGCCGCATTTTTGCAGAGGAAAATTGTAACTCGTTATTGAAAATAGTTTTTAGTTTATCATTTTCCATCTAATGTGCATCTGTGACCTTGGCATTTTACCAGTAGTGTTTATATGTTTAAACTTTATACTTTTAAGATCGCTTATGAAAAAGTACAAATCATAGCAAATGACCTCTGTCCTCATTCTCTTATTTTTTCCCTTATCTTACTCATTCTTTTCTTCTTATTTATTATTTCTTAAAAATAAGCACATAATCCAACAATTTGTATCTTCTAGCACTTTTCTTTACGTTAGAAAGAAGAGGAAATAAAGATGCTGCATTTGATAGAAGTTAATATTTAACCCGCCACTTAATCTCACTACACTGGTTTAAAACAAAAATAGTAACAAAAAATAAGAGATCGCGGTGAGCAGACGAGTTCGCTGTCCTGGGGCCCGGAGCAACAGAGCCCTGCCTTCGCTTCTGTGCTTGCTGGTTCCTTACAGAAGGGCTCAGCCAGCGGTTCCGGGCACTCCGCTGGGTTTAATCCGATGGGGCCCACTGAAAGGAAATACATGAAATACGTTTCATCTAAATGTATGAAATTAGTGAGTAAAAATCTGCTGGGAGGCACTGTTTAAACGTGCGTTCGGGCGCGTGCTCACGAGGGCCCACTTAGTAAAGACGTTCCATGTGGACCAAGTGGAAATGGAAAAATCTTACGTGATCACATCCAAGGTCAGCTATCATTCTGAAATTACAGGCCATTGGAAGATGAGGCCTGCGATAAAGTGGTGTTTGTGCTGCCTTTTAGGAACATACTTAGTGTACAAGGCAAGATGCACGTGTGTCCCGTAATTCATTTCCAGTTCTGCCGCTTCAGAGTAACTCACGCGACGGCAGTGGAGGCCAGAAAGCAAAACCTAAGTCATGCGTGTGACTGGAACTGCAGAGGCGGTTTCCTTAGTGAGATGCTCACAGCAGAACTGACCGAGAAATCGGTCCA
>NW_024350926.1:4358140-4412120 GCF_902729225.1 Pteropus medius | reverse complement strand
CCCGCGCCATCTCTCTCTCCCCATTTTTGTGGAAAGGCGGATGTGCTTGGTCACTTCGGAGCTAGCTATTCAACCACAAAATTCGTGCTGAGGATTATGTGGGAAAAGCATGGTAGTCTTCTTAAAGTGGTTTAAGAGGTAACTGGATCATCTGGCTACTTTTTCTGAATCGAAATGTTCTTTTTTAATATGTAGTATTTGACAGATTTAAAATACAATTGTTTTAAAAGACAAATCATGAAGTTTTATTTTAACCTAGTTGATTTGCTGTTGTCTTGAAAATGGAAGCACCTGATTCTTTATCCAGGCATTAGACCAATTCCATGTCGCTAAGATTTGTACCTCTATTGTTTCAGTTTTCTGTTTAGCCTTTTTTCTTCTGGAAAGATTCTTCTGATTGTTTTTCTTTTACTTCCTGTTGTCCTAACCACAGAAATAATGCTTCTTACACACTGAGAAACAGAATTGGGAAATAGTAGTGTGAGATGATGGATTGAACAGTACATAACTTTGGGATGAATATTCAGGGAATATATTTACTGTCATAAATTTTACTGAGATATTTGTATTAGTTTAAAAGGAAATTAAAGGCAAATTGTACATTTTAAAGGTATCATATTTATGCATTGTTTTCTAACATTTTAAATCATTGTAAAACTTGTTTTGAGGTAATAAATTGTTTACCCTGTTTTGCCGTGGTACTGAAGATTTTAAAAAGAACATTGACTGAAGGTCTAAGCTTCATTTTAAAAACAATATATTGAATTGATTGGTATTCGAGTGAAAAATAAATGTGCTTTAAAAAATGTATAATGCCTTAATATCATGAAATATTGCAACTGTTTTTAACTGCAGGTCAGAAAATACTAAACTTAATGAAATTTGTTGCTGTTATTGTCGTTTTTTGCTGACGTGCGTTCTGTCCCCTTGCTTGCCGCAGTGCTGAGACAGGGCTTGGCATTCAGTCAGATCTATCGTTTTTCCTTGTCCGACGGCACTCTCGTTGCTGCTCAAACGAAGAGCAAACTCATCCGTTCTCAGACTACTAATGAGCCTCAGCTCGTCATATCTTTACACATGCTTCACAGGTAAGCTTAGTCCTAAGACATCACCTTCCCACGTTAAGAGGAGTTTTGCAAAAGCTCCCGGTTATCCTGGAGCTTTTCAGATTTGTTAGATTTCTCTGTTGATCACCCTCAGGCTGTAAAATATAAAATTAAATTGCTATTAACCGTTGGCTCTGGGCTAAGAAAGGCTATACTTTGAATTTTAACCTGAGTACTAGTGAATTTTAGAATCCAGCTGGACGAGCACCGGCTAGCACTAACTTTGACACAACTGTTCCATCAGAAAAGGGAACTTGACCAGTCCCCAGTGGTGTCACAGCCGGCCAGGGATGTTGAAGCCACTCGCATGATTTCTGCTCCTATGTGTTTAGATCTAAAACTTTCAAATATATATACTTTTAGAAGGAATCTTTTAGATTTTTATTCTCAGGGTTAAATTAACTTCTTGACATTAGACGTTAAATTGAAGGGCAATAAACATTTCCTTAAGAAACGAACGTAAAGAAAACTGAATGTTGATTTTAAAATAAATGTCATGAACTATATTGTTTTAGAGCACAAATTTAGGGAAATGATTACATTTTAAGTTATATAAATATTTATGTGTGCTATATAAAACTTTATGAGGTACTATCAGAAGATATTTAAAGTGGCTGTGGGTCAAGAGTCCCTTTTTATTACATTTCTCAATTATTTACTTTCTTATTTTGGAATAAAAAAAATCAGGCAGCCCGGATTGCCAACTGTTAATAATTCTGACCTCAAACTGAAACAATTTGAAAGTGATTACAGATGTGCCAGATTTCAGCCCCTGACTGAAAGCTGATGTGTGGCAGTTCCTGAGTTGTGAACTCATTTGGTAACTCATGAGTGGCCGCCAAGGCTGTGACTTGAAGCTCGTAGGGCTTCGAAAACCATCTCGCTCAGAAAACCTGCTTTCAGGCCTTGGTTTGGGAGTGGATTGGAGTTGTCTACAAGTTGGGGAATCAGGTCACAACCTAAGGTCATGGAAGTCCCCTCCCGTGCTCTCTGTTTTGGAGGCTCTTGCTTTGACTTGCAGAGGGACCTGGGCAGGGGACCTGTTAAAGTGACGTAATTCTAAACAGTTTGGGTAACTCTTGGCTCTAGAACTTACAGAGTTTCTGATGGTGATGGGCAAGTGTTTTCCCCCAAGTGTGCTGTTCATCTTGAGCCAAGCAGTGCACAGCACGTCTTCGGGCTCACAGATGTGACTCCCTGGCAGATAAGCGAAGACGGCCGAGTCATTCCTTTTAGACAGTCCAAGCTCTTGGTTATTCACAATAATGTGCCATTTAATGAGAAAGAAGTATTATGTAATTGGAGCCCCTCTAATGTCTTGTCTAATAACTACATTTTCAATATGGTGATAGTCAAACTTAAACACACCCCGTCTGTAAAACCGCAGACATCTTAATGAGTTGACTGAGAAACATCCCTCTCGGTCCCAAACTAAACATGTTCAGTCTTGTCCATAATTGCAGATTGTTTCATCAAAGTATTATCTTTCCTTTAAGTGAAGCCTGTTCTTTTAAAGAAAAGAGGCCATTTCATTTTTTTAAATTAATAACAACTTGTTAAATGTTTTCCCTTTTATCTTATATTTCCTTTCTCGTTATACAGAGAGCAGAACGTGTGTGTAATGAATCCGGATCTGACTGGACAAGCGATGGGGAAGCCGTTGAATCCAATTAGCTCTGGCAGCCCCGCCCACCAGGCCATGTGCAGTCAGGACATGACCCTTGGTAGCAATATAAATTTTCCCATAAATGGCCCAAAGGAGCAAATGGGCATGCCCATGGGCAGGTTCGGTGGTTCTGGGGGGCTGAACCATGTGACGGGCATGCCGGCCACCGCTCCTCAGGGCAGTAACTATGCACTCAGAATGAACAGCCCCTCGCAGGGCAGTCCTGGCGTGAACCCGGGGCAGCCCAGCTCCATGCTGTCACCACGGCACCGCGTGAGCCCCGGACTGGCCGGGAGCCCCCGAATCCCGCCCAGCCAGTTTTCCCCTGCAGGAAGCTTGCATTCCCCTGTGGGAGTCTGCAGCAGCACAGGAAATAGCCATAGCTACACCAACAGTTCCCTCAATGCACTTCAGGCCCTCAGCGAGGGGCACGGGGTTTCGTTAGGGTCGTCGTTGGCTTCGCCAGACCTGAAAATGGGCAATTTGCAAAACTCCCCAGTGAATATGAATCCCCCCCAACTCAGCAAGATGGGGAGCTTGGACTCCAAAGACTGTTTTGGACTCTACGGGGAGCCATCCGAAAGTACAACTGGACAGGCAGAGAGCAGCTGCCATCCTGGAGAGCAAAAGGAAACAAATGATTCCAACATCGCCCAGGGTGTGAGCAGCGAGCGATCTGACGGACAGAATCGGCTGCATGACAGCAAAGGACAGACCAAACTCCTACAGCTGTTGACCACCAAATCCGACCAGATGGAGCCTTCGCCCTTATCCAGCTCTTTGTCAGACACAAACAAGGACTCCGCAGGTAGCTTGCCTGGGTCTGGGTCGACACACGGGACCTCGCTCAAGGAGAAGCATAAGATTTTGCACAGACTCCTGCAGGACAGCAGTTCCCCCGTGGACTTGGCTAAGTTAACCGCAGAAGCCACGGGCAAGGAGCTGAGCCAGGAGGCCAGCAGCACAGCTCCTGGTTCGGAAGTGACTGTCAAACAAGAGCCAGTGAGCCCCAAGAAGAAAGAGAATGCACTACTTCGCTATTTGCTAGATAAAGATGATACTAAAGATATTGGTTTACCAGAAATAACCCCCAAACTTGAGCGACTGGACAGTAAGACGGACCCTGCCAGTAACACAAAATTAATAGCTATGAAAAGTGAGAAGGAGGAGATGAGCTTTGAGCCCAGTGACCAGGTAAGTTTTGTATTGTGTTCCCCCAAGTACACTGACCCGTTATCCATCAAAGATTGTCTCCACAGGCATTCGGAGGCCTCAGGTGACTGGATAAGAGTAAGTCTTCTCTTTTGAAATGAGTTCATTCTCACGGAAGCTGCGTGTTCTAAATACTCTGTCTATAAAGAGTGACGTAATTATGGGAGAAGTCAGCTGCCTTTTTTTTTTTTTTTTTTTTTTTTTGGTAAAGAGCCAAGTGATAAATATTTTAGGCTTTGCAGGCCATGGAGCCTCTGCCACAACTATTCAGTTCTGCCATTGGAGTGTGACAGCAGCCAGACACGATGAAAACAAGTGTGCCGCATGTTCTGGTAAACTACTTGCAGGCACTGATGTGTGGATTTTATACAGTTTTCGTGTGTCGCAAATACTCTTTGTTGTTTTTTTGTTATTATAAATTTAAATCCATTCTTAGCTCATGGCCCATGCACAAACAGGTGGTGGGCCAGATTTGGCCTGTAGGCCAGCTGGCGTTTGACCCCCTGTTCATAGAAGATGCCTGAGTCGGAGATAACCGCTTCCTCGAAACTCGGCTTTGTCAGGACAGGCTTAATTAAATTATTTCTTACTTACCTCTCTTTAAGATCAGAGTTTGACTGGTTTTCAAACCCAGTGAAGATCATTGTACCTCTCATTCTCAACCAAAACTCTGATTCGTGCTAAAGAATTTCTTAGACCATCGGTATAGAACGCATTTAAGAGGAAATGGAAAGTAAGAAAGGAAGAGTAACGTTTGACTTGGTGGTGGTGTGTCTGAGCCATCACATACAAACGCGGAACTGAAATGATCGTTCGTAGCACCTTTGTCCTTACGTGAAGATTTAATTCCCTGGAAAAATCCAGGACAGCTGAAGTGATATTCAAAGTCATTCTAGATAATGCGCTAAGGAAATAATGATGTTACAAGGAAAACGTAAACCATTTAGTATTTTCTTTATTTAAAAAAACGAGTTACTGCTGACACGTGGCTTGGATAAGGTGTTTCCTGAGGAGCCGGTGACTGGCAGGGTTAACACCCCGCACTGCCAGTTCTCTGATCCCTGAGCTCCGCCCTGAACTTCTTTAAGACACGATTGGTTAAGAAGAGAAGAAGCTGTATATCTGCTTAAAATGGTTCACTAATTTGTCCTTGAAATTTGCTTTGTAAGTGGATAGTATATGTGTCACCGTCTTCAGGGACTAGGTGTGGATGGGGAGAAAAGAGAGTAGCGCCCCTTCCTGTAGCCTTGAACTCCGCTGAGTCAGCAGCAGAGGCTGACCCTGAGGCAGGTCTGGGATTGAAAGCGGTCATCGGGAAAGCCAAGGCCACACGTGCTCCTAGAGCTGGGCTGTGCCCCTGGTCCTGAGTGAGCACTTAGCTTCCTTTATTTCTTTCACTGTGATGTCTTGACAGCTGCTACATTCCTATACGGCAGATCTGATTTTCAACATTTGTGCCCTTTATAAGAGAAATAGCCTAATTACATAAACATCTTTGGTAATTAATCCTTCGACGTAGATGCCAGTGCGGAATTCTGTACCGGCTCTTCCGTAATGCGGTGAAATCGTTAGACGGCGGAAACTGAGGGCTCAGCACGGAGTTAATAGCAACATCTTGGGTGCAGTGTAGTGTAAAGCCAGGTGGACAACTGTAGATGTTTTACTCTTTTGAGCTTTATTTACTGAATTAGACTATACAGGGCTAATGGCAGTCCAGAGTGACAGGCACCGATAGTGTCACTCAAGTCTCTTGACACATGCTAGAGGGCAAGGTGGTGACTCATGAGGTCCACGTTAGTTTAGTGGCTAAGTGGTTGGCCCCTCCCTCCATAAACACAATTTGTTTCTATCCCATGCCTGAGGCCCAAGGGATTTAGAGGGCCAGGGAAGGGGACACTGTGTGGCATTTCTGTATTTAGATGTATGATTACACTACCTTCAGACAAGAAACTGACCAAAAAAAAAAAAAAAGTTTCTTAAAAAGTCCTTGGGTCACTTGCAGTCTCTGATTGTTTTTTTTAAGAGAAACATTTTCCTAATCAAAATTGTCCCTCGTAGGGCCCATAAAGCGCAGAGGGCACCGGCACAAATCGGTTAGCATTTGGGCGGACCAGAAGGAAGTGTACGCAGGCACACGTACGGTATTTTCCCCTTAGTTAAACCCAGCCTGTGTCTCACCCTCCATCCACTCCCATTTAAAACTCCACCGAAAAATACTGCTTAAGAGCAATTGTAACATCAAAAACATTGAAACTTGAAAAGAAAAGTTACCACAGGAAGTAGGCATTACCTAAATTTAGATCAAAGTTAGAGTGACGTGCTTTAAGAACAGTGATTCTTTCTCCTCCCGCTCCCCCTCACTGTCCCGGGCACAGATTAATTGTATCTCCTATTAACTGCTGTGCACATTTATTGAAGACTTCGCTTTGATTTCAAGGGAATCCACGTTTTTTATTTAGTAAGATGAACTGTTGGCAAGCTTTAAGTGCCCGGTTAGCTGTCTTGATGTTTCAACTCAGAAAAAAGCCATTAACCAGTGTGTGTTTAACCTATCACTAACTTATTAAGGGCAGGAAGTATTTCGATGGCGCTATTATACCTAAAATAGCATTCTTTACTGGGTAGAGTATTTAAACATCATTTGTTCTACGGCATTTCATAACCAACAGGAAACAGTGACAGCAAAATTTCCAATATGTGTACCAACTTTTAAGGTATAGACTTATTTATACAGCGGAACCTGTCGATCCCTAATCAGATGATACTTACGTTCTTTCTATTGCTATTGGGTTACTTATGATAAGGGTTTAGAAATAGTCTAAAAAGAATTTCTTGTTACTTGGCTCCATTAGAAAGGCAAAACCATATCTTATACTAGTAACATTTCGCTCCAAATGTGGTAAATTATACTGCCACCTTTTAATAATTTTATATTACGCAAACGTGGTAAAATTATACTTTGTATTAAAATTTTGAAAAGATATTTTATAATCTGTTAGAATGCTTATGTTATAAAATGCATGTGCTCTATTTGCTTCAGAGAACATGTAGATTTGACACATGAAAAATTCATAAAACCAGAAAAATGAAAAATTAAAGAAATCAAGTTCAATTTTCATTTTGTAGAACTTGTATAAAAATCTTTCTGACTCATTTTCTGCCTGAAATAGTTTAAACTAACTATTCCAATTGATGTGGCTAATTTGAGCATTCGAATAGATGCCTGAGCAAAACTTTGAAGTATCTTGGCAAAGCGTTTTAAAGGAAGGCATTAATCTTTCTGCCTAACAGAGTGGAGAGGGCCTGGGAGAACTTTGGATGAGAATTAAAGCTTAGGAAAATTTAAGGAGAGGAAATGTTCAATCAGAAACTTCATGCGATTAAACCCACCCCTTCCAGAACTTACATGATTACAGAAGAAAATACCATATTTGTCAAATTTTATTGCTGAACAATCACAGGGGTGTAGAGATTTTGAATTTTATCTCCTTAAAGGACAACGTTTAAAGGAAACTTAAGACGATTAGATTGAGGTTAAAATGTGTGCTCCAGAAGTTGACAAGAATAAACACAAGCAAACAATATCATCTCTAGGAGGGAAAATTTCATTATGCAGTTTTCTGTTGATAAGCCAAATGAATTCGAATAATGTCCATAGTTGTGGGTCTCCAAACAGCCTCTTCCTTTTGAGTCTAACACAGTAATTTCCTACGTGGCTTTCTTGAGACAAGTGTCAGTTACTCGTCAGAGCTGGACTGGTCCACAGTTGTTATTTGGCCAGTTCTTAAAATGACAAAGATTAAAATTTGAAAATTAGTTTTCATACATGCTTTTTTTTTAAAATAAAAATCAAGGAAAACAATGGGTTTTAAGTTTCTAATTATTTGAAATAAAAACAATAAATCCAATAAATAGATATAAAGCATCCAAATGTATTTGAATGTTATGTGTAGATAAAACATTAGACTTATTTTAAACTTATTTTTATATTAGACACAAGAGTAGATTACAAAGGAAGAATCGTGAATCCTGTTGTTAGAACGCTTTGAAACTATATTTTTAGTTTTTTGGTTTTTTTTTTTTTTAATTTTTATTATGGTGACATTGGTTAATGAAATCCAGTAAGTTTCAGGTGTACAATTCAACAATGAGGCGTATATATATTACCTTGTGTGTTCACCGCCCTTTTTTTCGTTTTCGAGACAGCTTAAAGCGTAAATTCATTTGCGTGGAAAGAGTAAAGGGAAAAGGGAAAGGAGCAGCCTAGACCCCGACTGTAGTTAACCGACGCCGTAAAAACTTTCTTTTACAGGTACCTAGGGTCAGGGGCAAGGATAAGAGCATCCACGGAGGAAAATAATATATGTTTATGACTGTTTATACAAACTTATTTATTCTGGATGATTCTCATCCCGGGCAATCTGCAAATCTTTCTCAAGAAGCAGCTCGTCACTCACAACAGCCGCCCTCCCTCACCGCCCCCCACAGTGAGCGAGCCTAACGGCCCGTCTGAAACTCTCTCTGCACAGAAGGCTTTAGAGCGGGGACATGGGGGTTCCTGGGCAGCCGGGCACCTCAGAGTTTGTTAGAGCCTCTTTCTTATCTCCGTAGCTGTTTTCAGGGTACAGCTATAAGGTTATCACACATTTTTTATCAATCATTTTTCTGGGAAATTAATAGAAATCATAGGGATTTCTTTGAGAAATTTAGTCGAGCCTGGGAGGATTTCTTAGATTATAAGTTCGCGAGGTTAAAGGCTGACTGGGTGTCCCTCGCTCCATTCTGGGCGCTGTCTCTGGCGGGCGATAAATGTTTATATTGATGTTCATACCTTACGTATTGAGCAAAATACGATAGAGATAGGTTTGCAGTGGAGTCGCTTTACTTGTACGTTAATTAGACTTGCACGAAATCATAGCTACGTGTTCAGGAAAGAAGACGAGGCGGTCATTAGCTGGTGATTTCAGCAGCGTGAGCGGCGTCGCCCACCGTGCCCTAGCAGAGTGGTTTGACGTGCGTGACACGGGTTTGCTGCATTGGTTCCCTCGTCCCTCAGATAGTGAGAAGATGTAGCTGGGGACTTGCACGTGCAGCTGGCCGCTGCATCAGCTGCGTCATTTAGGACTCAGCCCAAGAAACAGTAATGTGCTTCCTCTCTGGAGGAACACTGGCCTGCTGCCCTTGGAGCGGGTACAAGTGCAGTGAGGTGCCCTCCTAAGGAGTTTTAAGGACCATTTTGTGTCTGTCTATACTGGGGGATGCTAACTTTGGAGCCTAGCCCTCCCCTAAGGTGTATCTCTCCCATGTTTGATGCTTCTGTCTTTTGTTAGAAATAGATAGCTAAACCAACTTAGCAAGTGGTCTCGTAACTGCTCTAACAACGTTAGGAATTCCTGGAAAATAGAGCTCTAACTTATCGCCAAGCTATTGACTGAACAAAGAATCAAACAAAATGTCACTTCAGTTTACCCTTCTTAACTTGAGAAATGACAGGTAAAAAAGGGCTTCTTGTAGAGATATTACATTTGTCGTAAAGTGCAAAAAAAAAAACTTAGCAAATCCAACCTCTACGTGGACGATAGAAATTGTATGTAGAATAAAACTAGAGGCCATTCTCTGTTAAAGTATACCTCATATCGAGTGTAAACGATTTCATTTGAGTTGCCAGTGTAGACAAAAAGGTTAGTCACAGAGAAGGATCCAAAGTCTATTCAGCGACTTTGGGGAAATTGCCTGTTTTTCCACCTACATATCATGAAAATCATTCTAACTACTTTCTTTACTTTCTAGTAAAGTAATCCTAGCATTTAACTTAGCCATTTTCGTGTGTGGTTGGCACTGTCTGATTTTAAATATGTGGCACATACATAGGTTCTACTTAAAAGAATATAAAATCAGTTGAGCTTTCTGGAAGGAAAATACTGAGTATAAAATAGTGATATTTACCTTATTATTTTAATGTTGGCAATTGAAATGAAATTATTTTAATATAAAGAAAGCCCTTAAAAATATATATATATATATTTTTTTCTTTTTTCTTTTATGGCTTCTGTTAAGTCGAGTCGATAGATGCTAGGTCTGGAGGCAACCTGTTTTTATTTCGCTCCCCAATAGTGTTTTGTCACCTAAGCCGGTGAGTGACTGAGAAAGCCAGTGTCATTCGAAACTGAAAGTACAAACAGGAAAAAAACACCACTCAGATTGAAAAGGCAATGCTTAGCTAGTCATGGTTACTTCAGGCTTATTTTGTGCTTTATCCCCTGCTCTTCAAAATTTACTAAATAATGATTTTAGTGTATATTTGGATCATATTCTCTACCAGTGTTTTCTTGTTGTTATTTCTTAAGGAGAGTTAACCACAAAACCTAGACCTGGACTGTAAGTCATAGTATACCCGTGGTTAGTTAGAAATTTACATAGTCGTGATTAAATTATGGCCGTAAAATTAAGGGGAATTTATAAATTGCCGGTGAATCACAATGCTGGAGGAAAGCTTTCCTTCTAATTCAGTCGTCTCGCTTTTTACAGATGAGAAAATTGAGGACCAAGATTCAGTTGTGCGTCCTTTGTCAATTTTATTTTTTAAAAGATGACGGGTTAATTGTTAGGCCCGAGGTGGGCATGTGTCCACATCTTTCATTTGCGCGTGGAACCTCATACCAGTGAGGGCTGTAATTGCAGGCAGGCCTGCGGGGCCCTCACCGTGGGGCTGGATAAACTCTCTGTTTGTTAACTGCAGCCTGGCAGCGAGCTGGACAACTTGGAGGAGATTTTGGATGATTTGCAGAATAGTCAATTACCACAGCTTTTCCCAGACACGAGGCCAGGCGCCCCTGCTGGATCAGTTGACAAGCAAGCCATCATCAATGACCTCATGCAACTCACAGCTGAGAACAGCCCGGTTACACCTGTTGGAGCCCAGAAAGCGGCATTGCGAATTTCACAGAGCAGTGAGTATGAGATATCGATGGTTATACCAAGAAATTCCCATATAATCACCATCAGAAACAGGGGTTATTAAAATCTGATGCAAACAGCTTAGTCACTTCAAGGTTTTTATGGTCAGATAGCACCATCTACTGTTCCGGTCCTTCAAAACAAAAACAGTATTGAAAGCGGATTCTCGTGAACATGGCTTCTCGGCAGGCTCTTGTGTTCGATTGAACCAGCGTGGCATGTGACCTAGGTGGAGTTCTCTGGATGACTGCCTTATTTCCCTGCATTTCAGCCACTGCCTTCAGAAGTGGAGTGTAAGACAGACTTTGTGTTTTGATATGTAACTGAATACTGAAAATATAAAAAATTAGAAAGTTATGCTCACTTTTTAGGAATAAAATACTATTTAAAGAAGTCTTGAAATATTTAATCCTTGTACGTGAAAGGGACACATATGTTTAAAATATCTTGTCCTGCTTCTTAAGAATCCTCATGTTAACACCAGTTTTACATGGAGCTCTGTCACGTACATGTTCTCTAGCTGCATTCTGTGTCGTTAGTTCGGTGTAAAGCTTGACTTCAGAGGTTTAAGGTGAACTCTTCTTTCCCTACCAGCACTTAGTTTACAGATTCGATAGTTGCCTGACGGCGTCCAGGAACTCGAATGGAAGAAAACATTTGTCCTGTTCCAGGAACGTAATTTATAGAAAGACAGATAATCTCTAGCATTAACTTGGTGAACAGAATAATTTTTTTCCTTCTTCGAATACGTTTTGACCCAAAGCTTAGCGTTGGTTTCAAACCAGAAATGGCAACAATCAACCAAATCACAAAATAGCTTTAATTACTAGATCTTTTCTCAACTAATTTCTGATCATTCCGAAAAGGGTAAAACAAAGTAGAATTTTTGCCATTACCTTTCAGACCTGCCTGTTTCTTGGGGTGTGGAGGGTTACTATGGGCCACGGGGGTTCAGCTGAACCCTAACCAGAGGAATTAACGAAGGGCAGCCTGTGTGTGAGCACGTTGTTTCTCCTCTACCTGCACCTCCTAAGAGTTTTCAGATTATCGATTTTCGTAACCACACAACTAACTCTGATTCGGAAGTTATGGTCAGTCATGAACATAATTTCTATTCCAAGCTCTGATTCTTCTAAATATTTTGTTATTGTTAAGAACCTTTCCCTTTAAATGATTTATTTCATACTATGTTTATATAATTCAGAGAAAATAAAGTACTCAATTTTATTTAAGGAATTAGCGCTGTAAGTTGTAATTTATAATATATTTGTACTTTTAAAATTTAATAGCATTGATATTAAATTACTGGCTGTCTATGTGATAGTATAGTACACTGATATAGTGGTTATTACACAATAAATTCTTGTGAACTGACCATAAGAATCATTTCAAATCTAACTGGAATTTTAAAAAGCTGTATTTAAAACATTAAACAGGGCCCAAAAGCTTTAATAATTACTTCAGGTAACAGAATTCACACTTAAAGATTTTAACTTCCAATGAAAGTAGATATTTCTAACCTAATTCTGCTCCTAGGAAAGTCTGGTTAAGATACGATGCTCTTAAAAGAAAAAAAAAAGACGTGATGATCTAACATTCAAACCACATGTTTCTGTGTTTGCTGCTCGATGCAGGAGATGTTTATAGCTTCATAGCTGTGACAAAACAGTACTCCTAAATTCAAATAATATAACATATAAAGAAAACCACATTAGTGGTTTACTTAGCAAATACGATTGCATATTAGAAATGAGTGTTGGGGAGAAAAAATGTGTTTTCTTTTTTTTGCAAGAATGTTAATAATTAAACTAGAGGCCCGTTGATTAAATTACGGGTCTGCATTTTTCTGGCTCTGCATATGTTTTTGTCTGGATTTGTCTTTTATGTGGGCACTTGTTCCCTGATGTGCATCTTTGCTATTTTACAGGTGATATTTTCCCTAAACACTACTTCTATTACTATTCTTTTCCATTATCCTATATTAACCTTTAATTTTCATTTGTTTTCTCCTTAGCTTTTAATAACCCACGACCAGGGCAACTGGGCAGATTATTGCCAAACCAGAATTTACCACTTGACATCACATTGCAAAGCCCAACTGGTGCTGGACCCTTCCCACCAATCAGAAACAGTAGTCCCTACTCAGTGATACCTCAGCCAGGAATGATGGGTAACCAAGGGATGATAGGAAACCAAGGAAATTTAGGGAGCAGTAGCACAGGTAAGGGCTCAACTGCACTCCTGCTTTACTGGGTTACTTAACTTAATGATCTGTTCATCCACATCCAACTAGTAGAATTTTTCAAGTGAAATTTTCTATGTTAGAAGCTAACATTTGAACTTAAGTCTACAAATTTTCACCCTGAGAGTGGCACATGAAGCACCGGAGAGCATTCCAGTAAGCCGGCTGTTTATTTTCTGTGATCATTACTTTCACAAGGTTTCTAATCGTTAATGCCATAGCATAGGTTTATTTCACTTCTATTTCAGTTACTGTTCTAGACATTGGAGTGGTGTATGTAAAATAATTGGTGGTTGCTAGCTTTTCATGATAATCCGAGATAATCCCAAAACTCCCTATTAATTGATGATTTGTGTTCGGAGAATTTCAGAATGAGAGTTTAAAATTCAACCAACCTTTTTTTTCGATACTTATAAATGATACAATTCTCATTCAGAGAAATATTAATTAAAAACAAAAGACTTAAACCAGTAGTGTGCCTGTCCTGATAGTAACTGCGGGTCCAGGGCTCCTTTTTGAAGATGGATGAAGTTGCCTATGATCTGGTTTGGACCTTGACCTGCTATAAGTTAAGGTGTCTGCCACGTTGCCCAGGCACACTCGTAAGTGGTCGTCACTGAAAAGCTCCCGTATTCCCAAACTTCCATCTGATTTGGGCCAGAAATCACTGCAGCAACACTGATCGCTGTTGCCACCACGCCCCGAACCCTGTAATGCCTGCTTCATAGAGATAGCAGCATGCTAATGAAGAAGAGCTCACAATTTATAGCTTTCTTCCTTTGTCGAAATGAGGTTCTAGAGACAAAGGCGTTGAAAGAATGGATGTTATAAAAAGAACCTATATTGGTGGGTGTTTAATTTTTGTTTTTTGTTTTTTGTTTTTGGCAGTTTATAATCCCTGTGTGCACTTGCCATTTAGATAGCTACCTGAAAATAAGAGTTTAATTTAAAGAGAAAAGATGGATTTTTTTTTTCTTTCTGTTGTTGATAAGCAATTTATGGGAAACATGAGCTATGCTGTATTAAAATAGTTTATTTATTCAACAAACAGATATTTATTGGGTGCCTATTATAAGTGCCAGCACCTGACTGCTTCACTAATTTGTATATTCACAGAAACAGTGTCGTATTAATTTTAGTTTTAAGATAAAGTATTGATATATATTAATAAAATATTAATTTATATAAAATTCTAAAATAGAAAAGGAGTCAGTGACTTATTAAAAGTGGCTTCTTACTAGAGAACACAAGGAGATCTGAGTTCTCGCAGGAATCTTAAGGGAGAATTTGGGGTACACCTGTATTCCAGTCTGGGCAGCCTGGCATCACTAATGTCCGGGCGATTATCATACCAACCTGTGCTTTGTTTCAGAAAAGTAAAAGAAGACTGAGAGCTACCCCAGTTATAATTGCGTTAATATTGTTGAATTATGAATGATTTTCCCTTCTGCTTTCTAGACTTTTTCTAATCTTGTTATGTTATTTAGATGATAGATTTTTGGAAAACTAAAATGCCTCTTCTCCCATAATATCTTTGTATAGCTCAAACCGAATCTTAAAATGGTTTATAAAATGTATCTTACTCTGATATCGTTCTCTTTCCATCTAATTAATTAGCCTTCACTCAGTCATCTCAGAGCAGTGCATTCTCATCTCACCAGTAAAAACCCACCCCCCGAGCATGAGCTCTCCATAACTGAATAGGCTGTTTTCAGTCGTTTAAAAACATGAAAGTGAACGAAAGCAAGCCATGTGTTTGAAAGCAGAACTTTTATGTATCCATCATTAAACATTTCAAAATGAAAGTTCCTCACTTGGGGTTTTTCCAGAAGCCTTAGACTGTCAAGTCTTAGTACATCTCTGGCCGTTGCCGGCATCCCAGGGGCCAGGCCGAAGGGAGCAGACTCGTGATCCTGTTTGCCGGAGTTGTGTTCTTGTTGTTCTGTGTGGTCAAATCACTATTAGTATCTCCAGCATAAAAGAATTTTTACAGCTCTGTCCTAACCCATTCTGGGTCTGAATAGTCAGGAATGCGGCTGAAATAGTAGGCATGCCTTTTCTTTGACTAGAAAGAAGTGTAGCAGAAAGATCCGGTAATTTCTCCATGCTCTAGAGGCTGCCTTGCTCAGTTTTGAAGCTTACCAAATTATGATACTCAGAAAAGGATTCGAAGATTTAAAGTCTGGCATAGGCTTCACGAGATATTCTCCGTGATTTTGGTTTGTCATTAGAGTAATAATTATCAGTTTGTACCTTGTTCCTCTTAGCCTCACCTCCCTTTTGGAAAGTAAAGCATTGACGTGTGTATCATCAGCTAATGTGATTCACTTCCTGAGGAAGGAAGTTGGGGTTATCCACACGCCACAGCACCTGTGTCTAAGTGCATATGGGAACAATTTTAACTGCTTTTCTGAACTGTAAAGAGTGGCAAGTCCTTGCTGCGAAAAACTTTGTAGTAATTGCCAATTCTTATGTCTTAGCCAGGGCCCACGTCTGTCCCAGTGAGGGCGTTAGCTGTCGGGCTGACTGCATGTTACTGGATGGTTACCTTGTACAGAGTAAGATCATCTGGTGTTCAGCGTGCTGAGTATGCTTCCAGTCACTGCAGCTCAGTTTTCTTTGGCTTGCCTGCAGGCATGATTGGCAGTAACGCTGCCCGGCCCACTATGCCATCTGGGGATTGGGCACCACAGAGTTCCGTGAGAGTCACCTGCGCCGCCACTACCAGTGCCATGAACCGGCCAATCCAAGGAGGTATGATCCGGAACCCAACAGCCAGCATGCCCATGAGACCCAGCAGCCAGCCCGGCCAAAGGCAGATGCTTCAGTCTCAGGTCATGAGTATAGGTAAGGTCTCCTAGCGCTCTTGACTTTTAATTTCCATGCTTGCTTAGACGAGAGTCACCGTTCCGTAGGCCTTTCCAGACAGGCGCCCAGTCTGCAGTTCAGGTCATCCCCCCACGCCGAGTTGCCATAAGTGGGGTCTGGCCGGAGCTCTTTAAAATCATAGACTCTCAAAGGTTTCCAGCTATGTGAGAGAATCAACTACCTTCATGATATTTTATTTTCATTAAATTATCTACTTCGGCTCTGAATTGGGCAGTGAATTAAGTGCCACAATGTAAATCTTAGGTATACGATATTTTAAAGAAGTATTTCAGTGATACAGCAGTGGTTCCTAACTGGGTGATCATCAGAATTATCTCAGGACCTTAAAATGCAGATTCCTAGGCCACTGCCCTAGGCTTTTAAACTAGACTGCGGGGTCCTCACTGGAGAGGCAGGTCTTACTGAACATCTTGTAAAATGTGAGGGTCGGTAGAATTCTGTTTGGATACAATTTATGTCGTTAAAGTTAATGGTCTGGTACGTTGCTGCATGGCTCCATTCATATGAAACGTCCAGAATAGGCCAACCTATTAGAGAAAGAGTGTTACTGGTTGCCTAGGGGTTGGGGAGGAATGGGGACTGACCTCTAGTGGTAACTCTTTGGGTTTCTTTTGGGGGAAATAGAAAGTTCTGAACTTGATTGTCGTGATGGTTGTACAATTCTGCACATAGAAAACCCACTGAATTGTACACTTGTAAACAGGTGAATTGTATGGTGTGTGAATTATATCTCAGTAAAGCCATTCTTTTTTTAAAGAATTAATGGTGTGCGCAGCTCATACTCAAGATTATTTTGTCAGTCACTGACATATTAACCTTCTTTTTTCGTACATTAGCATAACTCAGATAAGTTCATGTTCATATACTTTTTCATGTACCTAGATGTTGTGCCACGAATAAAAGCTCAATCATTAGCGGAAAGGCGCCACTGTTGTTTTGAGAAGATAATGCAGAATTTTCTTCCCTAGCTGCTTAACTGCTCAGTGCAGTTTGGCATATCGATTCTGGAACACGACATTCTAATGCCTTCCTACAGAGAATGTACTTTGGAGTTAATTAATGGGTGGTCCCGAAACATAAATTCATGTCATTTGAGGCTTGCATGAAAAATGCTTAAAATGGCCAGAATCTTATGAAAAATTAAACTGGGAAATTCTTAAGATATCAATTCCTTCATTTTAAAATCATAATAATAAATTCGTTACACCTAGAGATTTAATTTACCTTCACTGAAGGGCACCTCACCTGGCTTTTGAGCTTGAAATAGGGCTCTGTGAGCTTTACTGTGTAGCTGAATTTCTCCAATATGTAATAGACTCAAAAAAAGCTGTGAACTCAACAGAAAATCTATTGTAATGGAAGATAGGTCTACAGATAATGATAACAGTAAAATCATTTAAACCCTCATATTTTCTATTAGTCTGAAACCTCTAAAAAGACGTCTGAGAACGAGCACCCCTGAGCCGTCTAGGCCCCCCTTCTGTACCCCCTACTCTGGCGGAAGGGGTAGCAGCTATAGTGAGTAAGGGTCAGGAGCAAGCAGCCCAGACCAGCACTTCTCAGAAGTGCCAGTGCCCCTCGGGGCGTCTGCAAGGCCAAAGTTCTAGAAGGTACGTGCTGTGTTATGTCACAGTGTATGGGATGCAGAAGCGGACAGGAGATTCTGGCTGTCTTCTGTCAATCCAGATGGTTTGCAAACCTGTAAAAATAATGCCACTAAAACATTTTTTGTTTTGTTTTGTTTTTCATTTTAAAAAAGTCTTGTTTGTGTTAACATATAGTGAGTGGGTTTACTATGATGGTTTTAAATGAGTTAATAATTACTTTTCTATTTGCCGCTTTCAATTTCCAATAACAATAAATGTCAATAAGGTATAACCCACATAAACAAAAGCCTTTTAAAAAAAAAAAAAAGAATATAAAGGATCTTGAGTGCAAAAGATCTAGAAGTGCTGCTGTAGATATTCCCTAAAGCAGGCGATTAGCCTTGATATTTACTGTCTTTATTTCTATATCAGAACAAAAATTCAGTCTTATTATTTTCACCTAATTATTACTGCTTCTGTCTTTTTCATTTTCTGGAAACCAGATATTTCAGTTTGTATTACATAGTAGAAATAGATACTTTCGTGATTACAAGTTGTAAGATTTTGGGGTTCTTGTCTTTTTCAGGGCCATCTGAATTAGAGATGAATATGGGGGGACCCCAGTATAGCCAACAGCAAGCTCCTCCAAATCAGACCGCCCCATGGCCTGACAGCATCCTGCCCATAGAGCAGGCATCTTTTGCCAGCCAGAGCAGGTGAGTCCTGAGCTCTCAGATCAACAAGCAGTTCTTCATGAGTTCTGTAAGCTCTTCATATGTGCCTAAGCCAGAAGTCAGTCTTTTCCTTTTGAATAGTTGGTGCCTGACCACTTCTCATGTATTCAAACTGTATCATCTACTGGGCAGGGAGTTTTGGGGAGGGGGAAATCCAAAAATCAGTTAGAGCTAGGGCATGCCTTTAAGGAAGCTACAGTTTACTTGGAAAATAAAATATGTACACTGATAACTGTAATATGAGGTAGTGGGCACTATAAATGCCATAAGAGAAATAAACCATTTTTCAAGAGATCATCCAACTGGGATGATCGGGAAAGGCTTCAAAGTCGTGAGAAATGGTGTAATTTCAGGAGATGGAGATGGCGGGAAGCCAGTCCACCTGGCAAAAGCAGCTTAATCGGAGGACTGGATATGACAGAAGCAACACAATATGTTTAGGGTAACAAAACCGTCTAGTTTTATGTTATGTATATTTTGCCACGTTAAAAAGTAAATAAAGGACAATATCAAGATTTGGCTGAGAGAGAAGATTAGTAAAAGAATATATTTATGGAAGGCCTTAAATATCAAACTCTAGAGAATTCAGTCTTTGTACATTAAGCCATGAAAACAGGTTTTTGAAAAAGGAAGTGGCATATGAACAACTTTAATGAGTTCTTTGGTTCTGATTATCGGTCTACTCATTTTTGTTTCCTTGTAGGTGATCTTTTCTCTCTAATTGCTTTTGAACAATTTGTATTTGCTGCATCGTAGCTTCACTACAGTGTGTCTAGGTGTGGGTTGACATATTTGTACTACTCAGCATTTGGCATATGTTGTTCATTTCTAAAAGTTGTTTTTCTGGTTATTTTTCATAGCCTCTTTTCGTTGGCTCATTTTGGTGACTCCGTGTGGTTAAATATTGCATTCATCATTATTTTCTAAATTTCTTTATTCAGTAATGTCAATATCTGGATTTCTTGGCATTCCAAATCCAGCGATAGACTCGCCCGTGGTGACCTATTTTCCCGAGGACTTTGATACTCTCGCATTGTGAGTCGTAGCTGATCCTAGTCAATGAAACATCTGCAGTTGAAGTCGAGGACACTTTTCTTGAGGGGGAGTTTGCAGGGGTCTCTGCCAGGGGGCGGGGGGTGTCACTCCTGACCGGGTCACTCCGGGTGCCCTCAGCTCAGGCCTCAGCAGGCTTAGGGGAGCTCTTCCACTGCGCTGTGGCTTATGGATAAAAGCGCACCTGTCGCCAGTGGCTAAGGGACGCTCAAGTTTCAGCTCATCGGCGTTGCTGGTTTGGTGTTTGCCTCTGAGAGTTTGTTGTTCCCTGCAGGGGTGCGTCCCCGTGCGTTACATGCATAATCTCGCTGCCGTGTAGCAGAGCACTGGACGCAGATGTTGCACGGTGACCCTGGGGCCTAGGTGACAGCGTTGCTCGGCTGGTTGGGTGAGCGAAGAGCCCCCAAGGCAGGGAGAGACGGCGTGGGAACTTGCAGGCTGGAGCGTTGTTCTCCAGGAAGCAGACTTCCTAGAAAACCAGCCTGGAGAGACGAGGCCTCGAGGCGCCTGCGTGAAGAGCTGTGGTGAGAGGCTCGGAGAGGCCTTGCGCAGACCGAACGGGCCATCCCGTGGGGTTTCCTAGTCTAACGTGATGTAGTTCTCTTATCAAATTCTCAAATGATGACACTCAACAAGGCTTCTGAAATTTCACTAAGGTACAGTACATTTTCAGAGCTACTCATTTGTTCTTTTAAAAATACAAGTTTCTGAGGGAGTTCCACTCGGAGATGTAACGCGTTCGTCACAGTCAGCATCGCACGGCTCGGGGCTGTGTAAGTGCCCCTTTTCCTTCCTCTGTCTTAAGGGTGTAATAAGGGACTCAGGGGATCCCGTGAAGTTTTAAAAGTATATATATGAGAAGATGACTATGAGACCAACGATAGGATTTGTGAGAAAGAGTAGGGAGCTGGTTATGTCACTGAGAAGAACGATGAGGGGACTGCGTGATAACTGTTTGAGGTAGATGAAGCAGGAAGGGTGCTCTCCACTGTGATCCATTCACTTAGGGGGAGAAACGAAGGTTTCCAAACCCAACTGCCTGCGAGCCACCCCCAGGGCCTCATTAAAAGGCAGGTCTGGGCGGGGCCCAGGAGTCTGCATTTCTCACAGGCCCCAGCTGACGCCCGCGCCACAGTCCTCGCCCTGCACTTTGAGTAGGAGTGAGGCGGTGGGAGAGCCGACAGGGAGAGCCGCGGTCAGGCCTGGTGGCCCTTCCGGCCTAGCGTCCACGGCCGAGGAGCCACCACCCCTGGCTCGCAGGGGCGGGCGCGTCGTCGAGCGACCACTGCCACCGTGCTCAGACGCCCTGCTTCGTCTGCGTCCTTTGTCTGCGTCTTGCCAGCTCTTTGAGTCTAATTTTGTGGTGTCGGGGTGTGTTATATTCTTTCTACATGTTTATTTGACACGTTAAAAACCCACCCATTTCCATGGAAACTCACACATAATGAAAATATAGTACAATAATTAAATCCAGCACCTGATGGTTGTTTTTGAATGAAATGTCAAAGATTCGTTTCTAGGGAAAACCGGGCCCAAAGTTAGGATTTTCACTGTTGCCCAAACAGATGAGAGTTCTGTTTTTTTGTTTTGTTTTGTTTTTTAAAGAATCCCAGATTTTAGTGAGTCCAGTTCCAGAGTAAGCTCGTTGGGTTTGCCACGTGCGTTTCATGACTCAGCACTGGCCCTGCTGTGTGGCGGCAGAGCAGGGTACTGTCCGTCAGCTTTCTTTGTCTAAGAGCTGTGTAAACAAAACATCGTCACCACTTTGAAAGGCATTTCACTTTTTCCAGCCACTTACCCCCTCCACACACACACACACACTTCTTTTATTTTAAATAATTCAGTTCAGAAGAAATTTACAACAGTAATCTTATTGTCATAGAAACTCAGGAGTGATAGATAACGAAGGTTCTGACCAAATCTCTTCTGAAAGAAAAGCAGAGCTTTTTTTTAACCCCCTTTATAAGTGTCACCATTAATATTTTTAATTTTTACTGCCGACCTACTTAGGGAGTAGGATTCTTAATGTTTTACAAACCCAGCATTAGTTTATGTACACATTTCAAAAAGACACGTGGTCATTTTATTGATGGCTGAATTTCCATTTTCTGTGGTTCCATTGTGGTTTTTTTCCTTCATTCATCCGGTATGTAAAAACAGATATTTAAAATACAACCCACAGTTTATAGACGATTTTTTTTTTTTTAAAGATTTCTGTTGGATTTACAAAAGTGATTTTCTCTTGAAATACAGTAGCTGCCTTTCACTAAAGACTTGCTTTCATGTTAAGTTCAAAATTTCTGGGTTAGTTTGGTTTTCTCTCATTGGAAATCTGTCTGAGTAAAGTTTCTTCTGTTAACTGTTCCTCATCATGTGGTAGCTGCTCCTGTTTTGCAGAATTTTGAAAATAACGTGTGAAAAGTGACGGCAGTGGTATGATTTCTTAAGCAAGAGCTCGGAATTACCCTTACTCCCCTCATTGCCGTCCTGTGTGTCCTACTAGTCCATAAATAAAAGTGCGGATTTCAAGAAATGAGGTTTCCGTTGATGACAGGTCTGCCTTCTGCTAGTTTACTGCTTGCCATGTTACACCAGCCCGGGGCCTGTGTGTGTGCACCCCTCCTTCCTCTGAATTTCATCCTCCTCTTAGTGTTAGGCATGTCTGTCAGATACCATCTAAATTGTAACTATTTTGTAAGTGCCCAAAACGTAAGAAATAATTTCTTCATTATTTTGGTGGCCATTTATAAAATTGAGATTGGAAATCTGAATCAATATTTTTTTCTACAAGCCAAGCATATTATGACGTCTTTAAGGGAGGTGATATAACTCATTGTATGTCTAAATGTATAAAACTAAGCCACAATGCAATGTATTTTTCTGATTATAAAGTATGATATTCTGGCTAGATCAGGAACCCTTTATTTTCATCAGCTGATAACTTACTGAGCTAGTCGAAATCCTAGGCCAACACAGAGATTTAAGATATCCTCCCTAGGTTCTGTCTAAAGTCGGCGTTTTTAACATAATTGCTGATATTGGTTTAGCTCAGCACAGCAGGTGGAGCTAGCGTTGGGAGGAGTCTGGTCGCAGTGGCTGCGAAGGAGATGCATCCAGCCCTGCCCTGAGGCAGGCAGACTCTTCCACGGAGCCGGGAGTGGAAGTGGGGAGTGATAACCCCAAGTGTTGTGGTGCGCGTGGCCTCTTCTGGAAAAAAGATCAATTGCCTGGGATGGCTGGGCCTCACAGGGAAGTTGTGGGCGCTAAGTTTAGACAAGTTCAACTTGACCAAAGTGTGTGTGTCCTTGAACTCCACCGCTGCCCGGCTCAGTGAAGTGTGTTTTGGGACAAGGAACCCGACAGCATCGTGATAGGAGAGCCGGAAGGTGAGCAGAAGGGAACTGCGTTGAGTCCCAGCTTGAGTCGGGGAGGCCGCGACCAAAGTGGGGAGCCCTGGGGGTCCTGTTTCACTTGTCAGTCTGTGTCATGCATTCGTTTGATTTTCTTTTTAATTAAAAGGAAAACGCATGTAACGGAACTGCATTGATTTTTTAGGAAATTGTTTAAGCGTGAATGAGTATTTGCATTAGGTATGTTTGTTGGGCTGTGTCTCTGCTGCGGCAGGTTGTCTTGCAAACAGGAAATAGCGCCTCCCCTTCCTTCTGACGCCGGGTGTCAGATTCCAGACTGACAGGTGTGGGTCCACGCAGTGCTGAGTTAGAAGAGAGCAGATTTCACTTTAGCCTGTCGTCGACGGAGGGAGGGGGTCGTCGATGGCGGGGCAGGGATCGTAGTTATATAGGAACAAAGCTTCTGGAGAAACAAAAGTTGAAAATTATGAAATAAATCTAGACAAAATACTCGATGCCACACTTAACCAGCATCTTTGGAGATGAGGCCTCAGGCCTAAGAGAACTTGGCACACAGATGACACCCACTCTCGGCTGTGACTTGAGTTTTTTTTTTTCCATGAAGCTGACCACATCCAAATGCTGGCCGCTCTTCTGTGGGGAATCTCCTCCTGTCTCTGCTTCCGTGATAAGCAGTCCTGCGGTTTTTCTCCTTCTCGTTGTTGCTTTTCGTGTGTCCTCCTCCTCCCCACTCTCTAAGTGTAGCAGAAGTGGAGTGAATCTGTCCACAGCTGTGTTTAAAAAGTTAACTCTGAGAGAGTGCGGAAGGTCAGTTAATTTAAATTAGAAGACTTTTATATACCACAGAGTTTGGAATTTAGGGTTATGGTTTTATCACCTGTTACTTCATATAGAAGAACAAATACGATGTGCATATTTGTGATCTACTTTCCTCGACAAACTCAGGCAGGCTAAGAGGCACACTTCTTGAGGGCTTTAGTGAATGTTTACAAGTCCTGTTTATGCATGACTAAGGAAGTTCCTATTAGTCCAGTCAAGTTTAGTCTAGTGACAGCTGAGTTAAAAAAAATGGATGTGGATTTTGTGCCTGTAGTTCTCTAGTCTCCCCCAGGTAGGTCATCATGGCCTCATGTGAAATAAGACTTCTATCAGTTTGTCTTCCTTGGATGACTTCAGTGCAAACGGGTGTGCGCGTGCGTGTGTGTGTGCGTGCACGTACGTGCTTGAGGACTCAGTGTAGACTTATGGAAGTGAAATGGCCGGATGCACCCTGCACTCGGTGGCCCTGTGTTAGAGTCCCAGCCTTGCAGTGTCCACCTTGTGAGCACCAGCAAATGGTTTCGCCTCTCAGCCGCAGCGTTGCCGGCTCGCAAGTGGGGACGGGGTACAGTAAAACAAGAATCCTACATCAGATGCCTGGACTGGTGCCTGGCCTGTGTCAGGCACTGAAAAAGCTGTATCTGTCATTTTGGGTTGTCATTTTGTTCTGTGTCCAGCTGTTTTTACTATTTTACTACAAAGGCCCTGGAAGTCAACTGATATTTTTGTCTTTAAGGGGAAAAAAATGTTCTCTAATCAGCCTGCATTTCCGTGGGCCCAAGGTGAAGTTCGTCTCTTTACAGGCAGCCGTTCGGCAGCTCTCCGGACGACTTGCTGTGCCCACACCCTGCGGCCGAGTCTCCCAGCGATGAGGGAGCGCTCCTGGACCAGCTGTACCTGGCCCTGCGGAATTTCGATGGCCTGGAGGAGATCGATAGAGCTCTGGGAATACCCGAGCTGGTCAGCCAGGTACGCCCGGAGGGAAGCTGGCGGGGCCAGCAGTGGCGTGGGCCTGAGGATGACCATTTTCTTTTGCTTACAGGTAATCCGCAGTCTGCTTATTAGAACACTTGTTTCCCTCATCCCAAGCCAGCTCCATTTTCTTTCTTCCTCTCTCCTTCCTTGTGACTCTCACATAAACTTTTGCCCAGGAATGGAAAATACAGAGAATGAGCTTTACATATAATTTAGGTTATTGAGTTGAAAGGCAGAAACTCTAGCCCAGCTCACCTAATGGCAGGGAGGGACAGGCAAGGACAGAGAGACCAAAGACGACGGAACATTGCTGCCTCGATGACCCAGAACCCGTTCATCTAAAACATCAGTGTCCGTGATCACCATATTAATCTTAGATTCGTGGGCTGGTGATCGGACGCCCTTTGTGCTAAAAGAATGCTTTGCACATACGTTAGCAGAAGTCATTTTAGAGGTAGCTGTAGTTCATTAGTTATTTTGACCTTTGTGTGGGTGTAGTTATTTTGACTTTTGTGAAGTCATTTTAGAAGTAGTTGTAGCTTATTAGTTGTTTTGACAATTTTGGGGATAGTCGAGCATAAATGGGAATGTAAAGAAGTTAACTAAGCTTAGTGTGCTTTAGTTAGTTAGCATTCCTCCTCCTGGCAGTTAGTTGGTTACTTAAAGTAAGTCTCTACTTTAAGAGTAATTTATAGCGGTAATATCATAAATAACCTGACCATCTCATGAAATAACAGTACTTTCTGAATGTGGCTACCCAGCTAAATGTGTGTGGCAAGGCCATCCTGGTTTGCTGTATGAAGAGTAACCTAGAAAAAAACCCATCACAGTCCCACTGCTGTCTCCTTTCTTCTCAGCTTGAATCATCTTTATTTCTTGTTACTAAAAAGCGCTTTCCAGTGTCCAGTCTACCTCTCGGACATGTCATGAGAGTCTGTGATGAAGGTGATGCAGAGTCATCGGAGACTCTGAAGCATTAAAAATAGTCTCGTCACAATTCCCACAGTTCAGCAGACATAAGTGGGAGTTAAGACTGTCGATTCATATTGAGAATGGAAAGAAATGACTTGAGGTTTGCGTGATATAACCTGAAATAATCAAGAAAGGAAAATGGAGTTTAAATGTTTCCTGTGCGGCTGTCGTGCTTTGTCTTTGGTGGTGGTTAGAATTTAGCATTCAGTGTTATTCCCCTCGAGTTTTGTTTGAGTAACATTTATTTGTTTGTGAAATTTATTGGAGCGACATTGGTTAATAAAACTATATAGGCTTCAGGTGTGCAGTTCTATTACACAGCATCTGTATGTTGCATTGTGTGTTCACCACCCAAAGTCAAATCTCCTTCCGTCACCATAGATTTGACCCTTCACCCTCATGTACCTCCCCCCGTCCCCTGGTAACCACTACACTGTTGTCTGTGTCCATGAGTCTCCGTTTGTCATGTTCGTTTGTTGCTTTCAGTTTTATATCGCACATTTGAGTGAAATCGTGGTTCTCAGCTTTTTCTGTCTGACTTATTTTGCTTGACATGATAATCTTGAGAAAGCACCCTCATACACTGCCGATAGGGATGTAATTGGTGCAGCCACTATGAAACAGTATGGAGGCTCCTCAAAAAATTAAGACTAGAATGACCGTGTAACCCAGCAAACCTCTTCTGGGTCTCTACCCCCAAAATTTCAGAACATTTATCCATAGAGATATATGCACCTCGATGTTCATTGAAGCATTATTCTCAGCGGCCAGGACATGGAAACAGCTGGAGCGTCCTCCTAAGTGACATTTAAAAATCTGATCCTCGGGGTTGTTGAGTGACTTATAGCATTGTTTTGATCAAAACTGGTGTCATTTCATCATTTAATGTTTTTTTAGTCTCCTTTTTTTCTGTTTATTTGTATTTCTGTTTGGTCTCATCACATGTATCACTCTTCTGCCATATTAAACGATTGTAGAGCTGTGGCTGTCGGGTGGAGTCGGGAGTGCAGGTGAACTTCATTTGTACTCATCAGAGTTGTGTGTTTTCTTTGAAAATGGAAATTCATTAAATTCTCTCTCTGTTAAAGATGGGCAAATATTTAAACTTCTGAGATGGTTTTGCGGATGTAGATAGAGCAGTAACTCAGCAATGAATGGGTTCGCCCACATAGACTCCATTCACATTTTTACAAGTATCGTGGGGTGGGTAATGGGCCCAGTTCTCACGGGCCCACCTCAGGGCGATGCCAGTCTGAACCCCGGCCGGCTCCAGGCCCCTGCTCCAAGGCGGGTGGCCTGGTTTGAGAAAGCCTGGGATGTAACAAGGCTAAAGAAAACCTCAGAGGTGTTTTTGCTGTTGGGCTCTTTCATCCTATATGTCGGGGGGCTTGTAGCGGTTGATCCTGGAGGCAGAGCAAAGAGGCGACTTAGCCGGGTACACCTTTCCGCGTAGACACGAGGCCAGCCGGCCTGCGTTTTCTATACCTGCCCCATTCTGACCCAGATACATGGGGGCGGCCCTAAGAAGTCAAGAATGACAAACACGTTAAATATGTCTAGTAGGTAATAAGATGGGGCAAAATGTGGGGTGTGTAGGAAATTCTGACAGCCACAGAAAACAGTTAATAATAAAGGCAGCGTATCACACCTGTGAGGAGCGTGGGTCCTAAGTCACAAACTGGGGCGGAACCCACTACTTACCAGCCAGGTGGGCTTGCAGCAATTTGCTTCATGTCTCCAAGCTCAGTTCTGTTATCTGCAAAACGGGGATAATGGTGGTAGGGACCCCAACACTGCTGCTCACAGCTAAAATGAATTACACAGGTACGGATTACCAATCAGAAAACTTTACACGTCTAGCGGACATCTGCATTTTAAAGTCCAAGTCCGTCTCTGATTGGTGGAGTGTGCAGGTGGCATTCCGTAGCTGTGCCCCGTGTGTCCCTTCCCTCGGAAGAAGTGTCACTGCAGTCAGGCCTGACCCCTGTTTTTTTCCCTCATGTAACTGGATCTACTGAGCAAAGAGGCTTTTCTGGGAAGAAAAGTGAAGTCAAGCTAAACGTACCTTTGCGTAGTGAGTACGGTATAAAAAGCTTCAGCCTTACGTTTACCCTGCCGTTTTTAGTGGTTTGATTTGTCGCTTTGCTCTCTGGGGGCTCTCTCTTCAGAGCCAGGCAGTGGATCCGGAACAGTTCTCAAGCCAGGAGTCCACCATCATGCTGGAGCAGAAGGGCCCCGTTTTCCCGCAGCAGTACGCGTCTCAGGCACAGATGGCCCAGGGTAGCTACACTCCCATGCAAGACCCAAACTTCCACGCCATGGGACAGCGGCCCAGCTACGCCACGCTCCGCATGCAGCCCAGACCGGGCCTGAGGCCCGCGGGCCTGGCGCAGAGCCAGCCAAATCAGCTGCGGCTCCAGTTGCAGCACCGCCTCCAAGCACAGCAGGTGTGTTCTTTGCTGGTGCCCGGAAAGTTGGGGTGATGGGGCTGAGTGGGGGGGGACATAGAAGACTATGGGTGATGATGCAGGGTCAGGTGCTCTTTGGGGGCTTAGGTCTCATTCTGTCCTTTCTAAGAGGGCGCAAACTTTTCCAAGACGATTCTACAATTTCCATACTCCTTCCTCTCTCCCTCCCTCACTCCACTAGCTCCGCTTCGGCACAGAGCAGCTTTCCTTTCATTTCCCGGCTCTGTTGACTTGACGACGTTCTAACCTGGAGCTCATTGCGCCTCAGTTTTCATCTGTCAACAGGGCTTGTTACACAGCGCAGGGTGACGTGTAGCTATTTAAAGGGCCTCGCACAGCTCCAAGCCCAGAGCGGGCAGCTAGGGTGACGGCAGCTCCTGTCAGGAGTCCCATCTCATGACAGAAAGTCACCGTTAGCTGAATGGTGGCAAAGGGGTGTTCCTTATGGAATGCCTGTTTAGTGCAAGAAAACGTGATCTTGAAACAAGCCCGGACCCGTTTAGATCATACAGCCAGTAATAACGCTGCAGGCTTTCAAATCTCCTTTCGTTTTCGTGAGTAATGAATGCTGCCTTTTTCTAGTTTCCCTCTTGGCCTCCTTTTCTGGCCCTTCGCCTCCCTTTCTCCCTTGCAAACAGCGTGTTTTCCAAACAGTCCTAAATAATCTCCTGGCTATAAGTGAAAGTTCGCTCATAACTATCTTTGGGAATTCAGCTGCGAGCCACGGAGGTTTAGCATCCAACGGCACACAGATGTTGGGTCGGGAGGGCGATTTCTTTAGGAAAGCGATTTGAAATAAAATATATTCTCCTTTTAAAATGCATTCATTCTCCTGCGTGAATGCATTTAGAATCGCCAGCCGCTTATGAATCAGATCAGCAATGTTTCCAATGTGAACCTGACTCTGAGGCCTGGAGTACCAACACAGGTAAGGAGAGACCAGCCGCCAGCTTTCCCTGTGTTCATTCAACTCCTCTTGTCATTTCTTCCTCTATGATAGTCCGTGTAAAGTAGCTTCGAAGCCATACCGTCCGGGTCAGCACAGTGGGTCTGTGATGTCGCTCGGTTTTCCATCTGCTTCGTCGCTCCCTGCCATGTTTATTGCCCGGTGCAGTCAGTTCTCCTTACTCACGTCTGTCATGTTCTACAAACTCAGGGCAAACACTGACTGAGTAGCTACCAAACCACTGATGCAAGGGGAAGGAAAGAGTCGGGCTCCTGTGAGCCCCTGGTCGCAACACTTTCATCAGTCCTGGTAACATGTAACCCTGTTTCAGGCGTGTTTCTGTTTGAAGATGCCTGTTCAGTATTGATACATACTGTCGATTCCCCAGCACTGAGCTCACAGCCAGCAGCGCCGTGACTCCCGCCTGGAGGACGCGCGTCCCACACACGTTTCCTGCGCATGGCCCGGCACAGCCTCGTGCACTGGGCACTACGCAGCTCTGCAGCACTGCCCTCGGGAGCCATTTTACACGGCGGGGTCGCCAGCAAAAGTACAACAGTGTCAAAAACCAAATAGTCCACATAGGAGGCCCCTTATTTACAGAATGGAAGATGACAGGAAGGCGCGTGCCAGCCGCGGGTGGGAAGGCGCGTGGGGCGTCTCACACGCCCATGAACGGCAGCAGCACTGTGCATATCGATTTGGGGGTTACAGATACATTTTAGTGAGTCAGCAAGTTCACAGGAACAGAATCCACGACAGGAGGACCAGCTCTGTGTTGCCGGGGCCCAAAACCGGCCTCATGCCGCCTCCTGACGGCAAGCGTTGGTGCCTCTTCCCACACGCATCCCTCCCCCCATCGTCCCAGCTCCCCTGTGTGCCCTTGTCACCCTCCCTCCCCACACGTCCCCTTCCTTCCTGCCTCTGCCCAGCTTTTCCTGAAGTGCTTCAGGCCACCTTTGGGCGCATCGATTCGGTTCCCCTTTAGACTTGAATGTCCCTAGAATGAGACTCTAAAGTGCCATCCTCAAAGCTGACATCACAGCTGGGACAGTGTTTCTGTGAGGTCCTTCGGCTCGCTGTGGCCCATCTCACAGCGAGTCCCGAGCTGTCTCCCACATGCGTCCTTGCAGGGCTTCAGCATCGTCATCATCTCTGTAGAACTTGGAAGCTCACGTTCTCAACCACCAGTTGTTCAACTCTAAAATGTTCTTTCCATGTAAATTTATTTCCCAAATAATTTTGCGCGAGGCTATGCCATTCGTTACCGAGTTTCTAATGTGAGGCTTATTTTCCGACCCGTGTCCACCCCCGATGCCTCCCTCGTGTGTCCCCCCCTTCAGGCACCTATTAACGCACAGATGCTGGCCCAGAGGCAGAGGGAGATCCTGAACCAGCATCTTCGACAGAGGCAGATGCATCAGCAACAGCAAGTTCAGCAAAGAACTTTGATGATGAGAGGACAAGGGTTGACGATGACCTCCAGCATGGTGGCTCCTGGCGGCATGCCAGCAGCTATGAGCAACCCCCGGATCCCCCAGGCCAACGCACAGCAGTTTCCGTTTCCTCCAAACTACGGTACTGGACTTCTGTCCCCACCACCTCTCTCCAGCCCCTTCACCCCACTGTCCCCCAGCCCTGGGTCGCAGCTCCTCTCTCGCAGCTCTTTGCATGGCTCCCAGATGAACCTGGCTAACCAGGGGATGATGGGAAACCTGGGCGGACAGGTGGGGCCTGTCAGGAGTCCCCAGGTCCAGCACGGTACCTTCCAGTCTCTCAGCTCAGGTACCACCTTTTCTCTGAGTGCAGGTCTTACTTTAAGAGTGACTGAAGTAAGTGTGAGAGTGTGTGAGTGTGTGTGTGTGTGCGCGCGCGCATGTATGAATATGTTTATGTCAGTGTCTCAATATAGGCGAATGTGTTTTTATGTCAAAACCTCTGAGTCTGACTCAAACAAATCAATGGATATATACAAAATGCTGAAAGATTTATAAACGTAAATATTAGAGACATTCTGCGACTTTTCAAAAATAAAGACTTTCACGATTACACCAGATCTTGAATGGTTTATTCTTGAGAAGTGCTATGTAGAAACCACAATGAAAGACCTTAGTTTTTTCATATCGACTTGTTGTTTAATGTCAGTCTTAAGAGACAAAGGTATAATGTCATCAACGTTAATATTTGTGTGCATGTCATGTTCAATTAATTGAATTCTTGATAAAAGTGCTTACGTTAACGTGAATATTCAAAATGACTTTCCCTATCTTTTGCCAGCATTATCTATACATAATATCAAGTTTTTGTGGTCAAATGTATGTCTCGCATTTCTTTAAAGAAACAGAGATAATCAGAGATAATATGCAGCTTTTTCCCATGTGATCTTAAACTTTTCTTTTATAGCTAATTTAAGTATTAATTAAATATGCACATTTTACACATCCTGTAGGCAAAAATGTGCTTACCTTAACATCATCCTTGAAATTTTTTAAGAAATTGCCTCCTTTATTTTCAGGCTCCTTTCCTCTATTATCTTTTTGATGATTTAGAAAACTCTTCTGAAAGTTTCTTTTTCCTTTGGGTCTAAATGTCATTTGCCACTGAACTAAACAAGAAGCTTGCATTGAATTTCTTTTCTTATCTGCAAGAATATCATAGAGCCCTTTATAAAGACAAACAAGCCAATCATCAGTGCAGTTACTTGTTTTTAAAAAATGCATCTATCATATAGAATGATGGGTCAATTCAATAAAAATAAAAACTATTCAAATGTGTTGATTTTTCATATATAGTCAAACTTTAATCCAGTTTAAACTTAAATAGTCCCTAGGATATATAAAATTTTCTAGACTATTTCAGGGTCAAGTGAAATATATATATATATATGAGATCCATTTTTGATTTGGAGAAGGATATGGGGAAAAGTAGTATTTTCTCTCTCTGCCTCTAGCCATGACGTTTAATGTGGTCCCTGTCACTACTACAGGGGATCGGGGCCTGGAGATTTTTCTCTTCGTGCCCTTTATCCCAGCCTGGAATCTGTTTAAAATATATATAATTAACCAATATATGATCAGATATTTTAAAGTAATTTTCTATGTGTATTTAATTTGAATGTTCTCTTTCTTTCCCCCCAGTCTCTGCAATAAAACTAACAATCTCCTTTGGATTTCCGGTTTTGTGTTTTAAGGAATAAGTCAGCAGCCTGATCCTGGCTTTACTGGGGCTACGACCCCCCAGAGCCCTCTGATGTCGCCCAGGATGGCGCATACGCAGAGCCCCATGATGCAGCAGTCCCAGGCTAACCCAGCCTACCAGGCGTCCTCGGACATGAACGGATGGGCGCAGGGGAGCCTGGGCGGGAGCAGGTACGCTGCGCTTGTGTCTCTTGGACGGCGCCAGGGAATGTCGGGAGAGCACGTGCCTCTCTTCTGCAGTTTTCATAACTTTTTTGCTCAAGCAAGTGACATCGAGTGAACTGCCAAGCGAGCCAGTTTACCTCTCCTAGGGCAGAAGTTACCAGAATTTACAAAAGCTTGGCATAGTATCTGTTCCTTGGGAGTGAAAAGAACTCCCCTAAGAAGGCACCAGCCCCCCTGGTTTCTGATGGAAACTGCTGAGGACGGCGGTGCCCTAGGCGCCATGCTTTATCGGTGCGCGTAATAAAAGCAAACAGAAAGCCCGTCTGTGCGCGTGAAAGTGGGAAATGTAATTCCAGACCTTCGAGGCCACGTGGTCGCCCTGCAGCTCCGCTGGGCACGTCCCCTGCTGTTTCTGACCTCTCCTCCTTTGGTCTTCGCCGCCCCACCCCTCCCACACCTCCCTGTCCTCTCAGGCTGGATTTATGCATCCTGAAAGCAAATGCCGGAGAAACGTGCTCCGAGCTGCCTGCCCGCTCGCCGAAGGCTCTAACGCTTTCCTTCTCGTTGCGTCCTAGCATGTTTTCACAGCAGTCCCCTCCACACTTCGGGCAGCAAGCAAACACCAGCATGTACAGTAACAACATGAACATCAACGTATCCATGGCAACCAACACAGGCGGGATGAGCAACATGAACCAGATGACAGGACAGATCAGCATGACCTCAGTGACCTCCGTGCCTACGTCGGGGCTGTCCTCCATGGGTCCCGAGCAGGTGCGTGGCCCGGACCCCGTGTCCTGACTTTTTGTCTGTTTTCTGCAATGCATGTATGTATCTTGCGACATCTGCTGTCAACTCCCACCTTTATTTTGAAGTGTTTTTTTTTCACTTGTGTCAGTGAGATTAACAGGAGTACTTGTTAATGATGAAATAATGAAAGAAAGCCTGGTTACTCAAGGATCTTTGAAAATATTTAACTTCCTTGTCACTTAATTTTTTCTCCTATTTGAAGAATTTAGCAGTATCTAAAATTAATCTCTAAATATGGAGTCTTATATGAGCTTTAAATAGCTTTATTTTGGATTTATAGTGTAAGAACTGATTTGTTTTCTAAATGTAAAACCAGACAAATCACAAAGGCCAAACTTCTGCCATCCAGTTAGCTTTAAATGACACTTCATTTGTGCAGTAAGAGACTGACAGAGATGATCCAAAAACTATTCTTTATCATCTTTGAGATGTGGATGTCATGATTTTTTTTTTTTTTTTGGTCAACTTTTTTTAATAATTCTGTTTTTTGTTGAATAACACTACCATTCTACTACCCCTATGTACATACCAGCTTCACTGGTGGGAAAGAGACTCAAAGCTTCTGATATCTCTTATCTCACATAGCCATTCTGGAACTCAAATATCTGTGGTGGGCTGATCCACAGTTAAAGATACTTGTTAATAACTTTTAAATGGTATTTACAGGAGGTCTTAATTTTAAAGGGCACAAAATGTTTGGCATTCTACTATCTCAGTAGTTCTTTCAAAGCCCAGACGTGGCAAGGACCTGGAATCTTATGTTATATGTGGAGTTGCTGTGGCACGGGAAGCTTAAATGGCTTAACCGGTCAGGCACTGACAGCACTGAGTCTCAGATCACAGCTGTGAGACGGTGCCAGCCGGAAGCCTCGCTTCGGTCTGTTTCATGCTAGTGCTGGTACACCACCATTTGCGCGAAAATTTGCTGAATTTTAGTGCTTTTACACTGTAAACACTGCTTACCATGTTTTATTCTGTAAAAAGATATTAATAAAAATGCATAGAAATTGTAAAGCCCTTTGCAATTTAAGAAAGCTCTATGCATGTGTGTGATAGTAATTTGCACTTCTGTAGTTGGATTGATGGTGGCTAAATGCTTATTTGGGTAAGTGAAATAGACATGAATTTAAAAAATACAGACTTTTAGCTTTTCGATGGAGAAAATGTAGTGTTGATGAATTTTCTACAAAAACGGGCCGTGAGTGGTTCCTGATTTGCTCTCTAGGGAAAGTGTACCAGGTAAGGGCTGCTAAGGCGGTCTAGGCTGGCGTGGGTCCTAGTCGGCCTACCCAGAGGTGAGTTGGTGCATTTTAACAATCCAGATTGCAAACTTTCTTATAGATTTAAACCTTTTGACTATCAGAAGCTCCCAGATAACAAATGCACTGTGTATCTTCTGACACAATCAATCCTGTATCAGCAGTGGTACATTTCCTTTGTAATTTGTGAAAGAAATGTACAAATGCTGATGAGTAGTTCACTTGGTCATAGAATAGTCACAAAATCAGTGCTGATGTGGGTCTTCACCCTGCTCTTGCAAATCGTAACTTGCCTGAGCAGCAAAGATATTAGGAGCCACTCAAATGACCTCAGAGCCCCAATGTGAGCGTTGGCCTAATTCGAGTCAGCCAAGAAGGTGAGCGTGTGGCACGAAAGTGTTTCTAGTGTTATCGTCTCTGTTGAATTTTTGTACAGGATGCAAGTAAAATTTAATTCGATAGCAGCTTATATATGTTTATAAATAAGTATTTGTTTTCATGTGCCTCTGTGTTCTCCCCGAAGTATAAACATGGGAGACCAGATTGAGGGGCGTAGCCACTTTTACATAGTCGTCTTTCCCGGTTACTCTCGTGAACACAAAGAGGAGGCAGGTTGACGGCTGGTTATTTCTGGGTCACTCTAAACAGCCACTGTCCTGTCCTGTCGCCTTCAGGTTAGTGACCCTGCTCTGAGGGGAGGCAGCCTTTTCCCAAACCAGCTGCCCGGCATGGATATGATCAAGCAGGAGGGAGACGCATCCCGGGTAAGAAACAGCGAAGAAATGCGTGAACAGGGTCGAAAAGTGAACATGAATATTTTATAGACCAAAATTGGCAGGTATATTGTCAGCCAGTAGATTGAAGATCGTTGTAATGCTTGTAATTTTTAAAAATGTCTTCTAATTTCATCTGACATAAATGGTTTTGTGTGAATAATTATTTCTTTGAGCCGATTTTAATTGAACCGATGGTGGCATGTTAATTAAGAACACTAATTTTGCTTCGGAATGATATTATTACAGCAAAGCAAAACATAAAGTAGCAATGAATTAGTCATGTTTGGGCAAACTTTGATTTATTTTTGCTTTTCCTAAATTGTACTGTTAGATTTTTAGGAGGGTGAAGAACCAATTTATGATACTGTCTCTCCTTTAATTAAGTCTATGTTTATTCTAAGTGTTTGTCTGTGTTTTATTTTGTTTGGGCAACAATCTTATATGTTATTCACTTGTCACCTTAAACACTCGCTCTAAGGAGAGTAATAGCACCACGTTCGGCCAGATCTTGAAACAGTGGTCAGTACTCAGAGCCCAGTGAGCGTGTGCCTGGCAGCAGCCGTTACAGGGAGGCTCTGTGAGCCCCTTGAGGCAACAGAAACAATCCCGACCCTTTAAGTTACAGGCTCTCTCAGTGGAGGAAATGTAGGATTGATATTGAATTTCCTACCAGGAAAGGCTCTTGGATGGTTTCGTTGACATTACCATTCAGGTTTAAAAAGTAACAGCATAAACTCGATCCAGATTTTAACGACATAGTGTGCGAAATTTCTCTGTGGCTTCTCCTGTGCTCCTGTGGGCGGGAGTCGCGCGGATGTTCCCCATGCGCTCAGACGCGCAGCTCGTCTGGATGGTCAGGTACTGACGGAGTTAGCCAGACAGCAAGAAGAGTGTGTTTCATACTGACGTGTTTAGACTCTGTGTGCCATCACTGAGGGCTGAAGGCCCTCGGGGGGCTGCCCCGTCCTGCTGCCAGCCCTGGTCTCCGCTCCGCCGCGTCTCCACAGGTAGAGGCCACATGACTCAGGACGGCTTATGTGCAGAACGGAGGCCTGACCCTGGGAGGGACTCCCCAGGGGGACGATGACTTAGCGATAACTCGGCTTCCACAGAGGATGCTCATTTTAAGCCCAGAGAGCCAGGGGCTCACCCTCTGAGCACGTCATCTCTCGCCACGTGCAGAGAAGAATGTATTTGGGAGGCCTGAGTCACACCTCCCTCTCCGAAGCCACCGCGCCAGGATCAGACCTCCGTCCCTCACCCTCCAGGGTGACTGTGACCCGGCCCAGACCAGGGCTCCAGCAGAGCAAGGCTTCTGCGAAAGCCACCTCTGAGGGCAAGGCCCTCGGGAGAAGCGGCCCAGTCTCCCGCTGCCGTCTTCCCCGAGCCAGAAAGGGACTCGCCTTCTGTCCTGCTGCCTGTCACCTCTGAGAAGGGAGACGTGCCTGCTGTCAAGCAGGACTCCCGGTGGTCACGCCATCTTCTTGTTAAACAATTACAGAAACAGCCGACGTGTACCGAGCACCTGCTGTAAGCCTGGTTCTCTGCTAAGAGCTTTATTTAAATTTTAACGTCCTTTAAACCTCAGCACAACCGATGGCAGAGCTCCCTTCCTGAGGCTTCAGCGCCCAGCGCGAGGTCCCGCGGCCCTGGGAAGCGAGTCCCGGCAGGCCGGCCCCAGGCGCGCGGTCTCAGCCCTCGTCCGCCCCTGCCCGCCTCCCCGGAGGGGCATGGAGCCTTCGTGAGGTTTTCCTCAGCGTTTGACGCAGGTCACGTTGGAGGAAGCCGGAAGGGGACAGATGAGTCCCTCCTTGGCTCCGTTCCCTTCTCCCTTCTCGTAGCTCCGGCAGGGACGGGAAGGTGCCCGCAAGGCCGGCCTCAGTCGTCGGGAGCTTGGTCTCAGCAGGGAGGAGCCTCTGAAGTGAGGAAAGGGCTGTGCCCGCGGGCGCAGATGCGGCCGGCAGAGGCAGTTTGGCCTCCCAGCCTTTCTAGACAAGGAGACTGGGCCTCGGGGCCAGCGTCACACAGCCGGTGAGCGGTGGCTACGTCGTAGGGGGGAGGAAGACCACCCCGAGTAGCACCAGAGAGAGGCAGGGACCTCCCAGCCTCGACTCGGCCTCAGAGCTAGCGCTGGGCGCAGTGAAGAGGGGAGCATTAGGCGGACGAACCCTGAGAACCAAGGCGTTCGCCTTCACGCGTGTCCAGGTGCTCACTAAAACGAAAATGGGGCCGTCAGCGAGCGTTAGGGTCACGGAGAGCAGCTGCAGTAAATGTCGGATGTTCTCTCCATCGATGGGGCCCTTGGGGAGCCATGGAGAGTCTCCCTGACCCCCATCATTAAGCCCCGGTCATTTACACCCCTCTCACTTTCTCTGTTTCTTTCAGCTTTCTCTTAAATCTGGCTTGTCCATCTCTGCTTCGTTTATGCTGAACGTTAAAGCCAGGGAACAGTCTGTCACAGGCACTCTCGTTTCCTTTGTGAATAATATGTACAGTATATCCCTTCTAAGCCATGAGTAATAACCGATTTGTCACCATACTGCTGATGTGTGCACAGAGAGGGCTTTGAGCATTTTTGTTGTCCTGTGTTTCTATAATACTCTCTGCTGCTGCTGAGAGTCAGGAACTTTTTTCAGATTTTTATTGGTAATCTGGTTCTGTTTGTTGAGCTAGAAACCTCCGTGATCCATCATTAATTGAATCTCCACTCCATTTATCTTGAAGCGGAGATTAAAATTGTACCTTGCTTAAGCAGAGCTAGTGTATACTAGATTTACCAAACTGGATTTACCAAAAAACTATTTAGAGGAGGACAATAACTTTATTTAACCAAAAGATTCTTCCTTTTATGGGAATTATAATATCCCTTTATATTGTATATACATTTAAACATATTAAAGTTGAGTTTACGGCTCAGCCTCGTGGCTCTTGTATGAAGTATAGTTGTAATTAGTTGTATTAACTAGTTTTATGGAGAGATCACTAACTAGGATCTGCTTTGAGTTGGTGGTGACATTTACTGAGCACTTACTATAATCTTCACAACAGCCCTAAGACATATCATGTGCAATAAGATTAAGTGACTCCTCCCCTCCCCACAAGTGACACAGCCAGAATGCCAAGCCAAGCAGCGTCACTCCAGAGGCATAGGCCATGCTCAACGTTCTCTGTCCCTAAACTGACTGTGGCTAATAGCTACTTGCTGATGTCGGTCCATGTTAAAGATACTGGCTTAAAGTTTCTAAGGACATAAATACTTCTCAGTAGAATTTTTCTTCAGACTCCTTGGAAATTGAAGGATTTTTTCCCATATTTCAGTCCAAGCCATGAAGTATTTCCATGTAAAATCATGTAAGTGACACAAATTAGGAAAAAATATATTACAGAGAAAAGTTCGTTAAACATCCTTCTAAGAGGACATGTCATCAGAGGTCTCCTAAGCTAGTCTGTAAGCTGGGGAGAACTGTGTGACCAGGAGCGTGACCCCACCTCCGACCACTGGGGTCCGTGATCTGGCGAGTGTCCCCAGGTCCCTTTCAAGGTGCTGGTGAACTAGATGGTTTGGGGCCGACTTGCTCTCTAATCTTACTTAAACTAGATAATTTTTAATGGCCCCGATGTGCTAAAATTATGTGTCTAAATATCTAAATCCCAGAAGCAGTTGTTAAATGTTCCCACAGAACTCGGATCACACTGTTGTTCAATCATCTGCCTGGCCTGTTCGGCAAAGTTTTCTAGCAGTGACTGGAAGTGTCTTGTTATAATTATATCCTCAGTACCTGACACACAGTAGATGCTCAATATTTGCTAAATGAATGAAAATTTTTGCGGGGAAGATAGTCACTAGCCAAAGAAAAGTGTTGACTGATAAACTTGCACCAACCAAAGAAACACCTGCACGTGCTTCTTGCTCACTACAGAAAGCGGACAACCCTCGGTGTCCATCATCAGCTCATAGCAGCCAGAAACAAACAAGGATAGCGTCGAGTCAGAGCCCCGGGTGATTTCACATGCTGAAGCGAGGAGCACACACTCCCTGGGGGTATGGGAGGCACCTCAGTAAAGGAGAGTCAAGAGGGACATGTTACAGGAAGTGAGTTCGATGATTTCGAGGAAGGGTTGGGAAAGCGGCGGCCGCTCCTGGACTGGATGCTGTCAAAGGCAGGAGCAGTTCAGCAACTGAGAGTTTCAGTTATGTTTTTTGAGAAGGTGGGAGAGATTAAATTGGACTGGGATGCCATCGCTCAGAGCAGCAGTCATGCAGGAGAGGCTGGCAACGCATCGCAGTCTGTGTCCTTCGGAATAGCGGAAGGAATCTGCTGGCCTGTGCAGACGGTATTTGTGTTCACTCAGAAACGGTGCCCCCCGCTCGTCTGCATCAACATCAAGTGTGACTCATCCAGGGGCAGCCCTTGTGGTCGGCATTATTTAAAATGGTAGAGGTCTTCGATGTGTTTGTGATGGGCTTTATGATGGTTTTATCAGAAATCAGAGATCTCTCACAGCTTTCTCTTCCCACAGAAGTACTGCTGACACCGAAGGCAGCTGGCTGCTTCTTTCTTCAGCCGACTGGGCTCACTCGCTCGAAGCGCCTCCCAGTCTGGAGAGCTGCGTCTGTTCGTTTCGACCCACCCGACCTGCCGGCTGGTTCTGCCCAGGCAGGCCCAGCGGACGGGCCTGGGCCTGGCCCCCAGGTGGAGCGGGCTGTGGCGCGAGGAGCTGCCTCTTCTCTGGACAGTCTGAAGCTTGCGTCCAGACAGTCGCTCAGTCTGTTCACTGCATTCACCTTAGTGCAACTTAGATCTCTCCTGCGAAGTAAATGTTGACAGGCAGATTTCATACCCGTGTCAGATTGAATGTATGTAAATGTCGTATTTAAGGAGACCTGCCGCACGCTCGCTCTGTCCCGTGTGGTTCCAGACGCTGGTTTCTTGCTTCGTTCCTGGCTCATCAGTCTAGTACAGAAGATTCAGATTTCATCTAGGGGGGAGAAAAGAATTAAAAAAAAAAAAAAAAACTCCAGGTGTTCTACACTAAAGCCTGCATTTGGGATCAGAGCAGGGCAGACACCATGGACAGCGCTGTTTGGACAGATGCCCGAGGGCGAAGAGCAGCAGAGTCATGGTCGTGAGCTCTCAAGGCTGAGTTGGGACATTTCCAGTTACTGAACAGATGAGAAGGGGCCTGTGAGAGGGCTGTTAATGTTAACAAGTGCTTTCTCCTTTTCCTTCCACGCCCCGCCCCCAGCCCCGCTTTTTATTTGTTAAAACCAGACTGGTTCATCTAAATCGTGAATCAAGAAGAAATATTTCTCATTTCCGAATTTAGTTCCCTTTCGATTGATCCGATGATCAGCTTGGATCAGCATCTCCTCCTCCTACCCACCTGACCCCGACTCCCCATCCCTCTCCGCCTGCCCCAGTTCTCCCCACTTTTGTTCATTTAAAAATAATAATAGTCATAATAAAAGCAACAGAAACCAGGTAAACCCTTTATTTCCTAAATGTTCTGCCAGCCACTTACCAATTGCTAACGATTAAATTTCAGAAAACCACATTCACTGGCAAGGAGAAGAGCTAAGACCAGACACCGGCCACACCGAGGGTGCCCGCTTTAGAAGCACGTGCACTGTGTCCCCACGACGCTGGCCTACAGGACAGAAAACAATGGCGTGTTTAAAATTGACAGCAGATATCACGACAGATTTAACCTCCGCCGTGTGTTTTTTATTTTGTTTTCTAGCAGTGCTGACTAAGCCGAAGTTTTGTAAGGTACATAAAATCCAATTTATATGTAAACAAGCAATAATTTAAGTTGAGAACTTAAGTGTTTTAATTGTATAATTTTTGTGAGGTATACATATTGTGGAATTGACTCAAAAATGAGGTACTTCAGTATTAAATTAGATATCTTCATAGCAACGTCTCCTAAAGGTGTTTTGTAAAGGATATCAATGCCTTGATTAGACCTAATTTGTAGACTTAAGACTTTTTATTTTCTAAACCTTGTGATTCTGCTCATAAATCATTTATGTAATCTATATGATATGCAGCCGCTGTAGGAACCAGTTCTTGATTTTTATATGTTTATATTCTTTCTTAATGAACCTTAGAAAGACTACATGTTACTAAAGCAGGCCACTTTTCTGGTTGTTTTTCTTGCTCACTCCAGTAGGGGAATAACCTTTTATTAATTGGGGTCAGTTTCAGACAACTGCAGTACCAAGAAACTGATGACCTTTTTTGAGCTATTTCTCCCCAACCCCTATAACACATACTTTCTTACCTAAATTTCAGAATGATGTCCTTTTGATGTCTAAAAAGCAGAGCATTTTATATCTCACTAGCCAGGCTTTTTAGGAACAGAGAGCCTTTTCCTTGAAATTTGATTATTTGTGGCAGGGTGAAAAATGGACAAGCTACCCCCATTTATATTTCTGTCTCTCCCTGTATATACAAATCACGGCTTATAGAGCGAGATCACCCAAAGATAAATGCTAAGTAGACAGTCTGAAGGTGTTGCTCCATACTAAAGAAATTTTCTGGAAATTTGCATTTTGATACCTTTTTCCACTTGAGAGGGGTCTCACTACAGGGAGGTGGCCAAGGAACAGCACTTCTCAGCGGCCACCAGTTCACAGGTCCCCCTCTGCTTTTTTTGGCTCTGCTTTTCTCAGCCAAACCATTGGTTTGCCCAGCCGTGACGGGAAAAGCGAGCAGATGTTGGCCCGAAACTCCGTGACCTCGTCGGCGCGTTGAGGCTTACGTCATACACAATTCATTGTGACCCGTTTCAAGTTGCTCTTTAGAAGTATGTGACTTAGAATGACTTTAACTTCACACAGCACAAAAGAGAAATGGAGTTTAAACTGGATTTGTTGTTTTGAGTTCTGAGTTCCTTTTCACTATAACCGTGTCCAAAAAAATACCTGTGTATCTTTTATTGTTTCTTCATCTGCCCACTGTGTTTCAATGTCAATCCCAAGTCAGACAGATCTGCAAACCTGTGATGCTGGTCATTCCCAACAATTCATGATCATGACTGTTTTGAAGGAAAAGAGATGATAAAGTCTCTTATGGTTCAGATCAGGTAATGGAGTTTGCTTTACATCTAAGAGAAGAAAAGTAAGTGAAGGAATCCTCTGATCATATTGATCACTGTAGAAGCAAAAGCCAAATCGATCCCCTTCATTATCAGTATTTCTCACGCTGTGCACAGTAAATTCGTTAGGCTGAGTCCTCGGTTTTTGTTTAATAGAACAAAGAATCAGTGTTTTACTTATATTACTAAATGTGAAAAACACAAAATGTGAAAAGTATACATACATTAACTTGGTCGTAAGACTCATTTAAGTGTTCATGTAATGTGGTAAGTTGACAAAGTGAAGTGAAACTGTTTTCCAGCAATGAATTCGTTTGACTCGAAGATTAAAATGCCCCCCCCCACGTGTTTCTCTTATGGCCTGTAATAATTGAAAGCAATGTTTTTGCAGTTTATATAATGCAATTTTTAATCTGTGTTTAAAAATGGAGTCCACATGGGCTGAACACATGAAATGGGTGGCCCAGATCCACTTGTAGAACCCAAAGATACACAATCAATTTTGAAATGCAACTTAAGCCATTAATTGTTGGTGTGAATTTAAAATTTTCTAGTATTTGTATGGTAGTATGCTGCCTAAGAGCAAAGCATTCTCTGCACAAAAGTAAATTACTGTAGTGGCTTCGATTTTAATTAGAATTTTCTCCCTGGTGTTTCTTTATAGACTAAAACAAAATCTTTTAAGTTTCTTACTACAGGTAAAAGCTATGTGCAAGAACCTCAAAATGCTAAAATCTAGCATAATGCCTTAGATCTGTTTTTAAGTCTTGTATATTCCTACATAGCTGTCCGATGTATTATATTTGTATAGTGAATTGTGTACAATTTTTGAATAAGTGCATCATCACTTAACCTTTACGTTGTTGAATAGTGATGATGATACATTTCTTCAAACATTTAACTGTCATTTTTTTCCTTTGTCATTTGTGGGTTTTATTTGTACAGTTCCTCATGAAGTTGCATCTGAGATGTGTGTATATGAAAAGATTATACAAGGGTAAAATTAAGCAATATATTAACTATGGTTCTTCAGGAGAAAGCTTACAGTGTTTCAGGTTGTGATTTATTTTCAGAATGGAGTTGACTCTGAACATCACTTTGTTCACCTGCATTGATGTTTGTATTTCTAGTGTGAGCAGTTTATGCAAAGGTAGATATATTCAGAGAAATTTTAAATACATTTATGCAAGTTAATATTGCTTTGCTGATGCTCTTTGCTTATTTGATGTTAAATAATGCTATTGTAAATAAAGAATTCTGTTGTTATTGCATCATTTAATAAATTTTAATGCCTTCGGGTTTTACATGGCTTTGGAGCTTGTAATGTGTTTATATCGTTCTCTTCACTTACAAGTGCATTTCAGTTCGGAGCGCCGTGCTCCGAATGTAATACCGTCTTGCAGTTACGCAGCAGTGGGCGCTGTGCCCACCACTTGGACCCCGGGTCCTCCTGGTGACCTGCTTTACAGGTTTTTAATTTGAAGCCAAGAGGGATGATTCTTGCCGAAGACTGTCTCACAACCTCATGGCAAACGCAGGCCGAACCTAGGTGCACTGAGTCCTGAATGAGGGCACTGGCGCCTCTCGCCAGGCTGTGCCACCTCTTAGCCCATTCCTCCAGAAACGCTTATGAGCGTAATGTAGGCCTCCCGACTGACTGAAGCTTACATGTCAAACATCAGAATATTCATGGGAGTTTTAATAGGTTGATTAGTTAATAGTTGATAAACAGTGTTAAGTACAATATACCTAAACCCCAGGTCATAAGCTATATGAAATACTAGTAAATACAATCTGGAATTGTATCTTTAAAAGAAATCGGAAACAAAATGAGTGATTGGAAAACGTCAATGCTTTTTTAACTATATTAAGAAGTAATAAGAAGGGGGGAAACATGATTAATGTGATAGATGCCATGTCATATATTTGAGTAATGACTACCAGCCTCCATTTATGAGAAAATAGCAAGGAAAAAAGGAAACCTTGAGGAAAAGTAAATGTCCTAAAGTTATTTGTTATCAGATAAAATGCAATTCCGGTGTGATGTAATCTCAATTAATGGTGAAATGTTCAAAGTATTCATTAGAACAAAACAAAGAGGCAGGCCCACTACAAATGCTAAAAAAAAAAAATGGATATTGTTACTGAACCAGAAGAGGTGAGACATTTTTAGCTCATGTGACCATCTCTGGGAAAAACCTGAATGAATAAAAAAGCTCAGAGGCATAGAATATAAAAACATGTATACCTTCTGTCCACACTAAAAAAGATTTTTAAAATCTCCATTTGTAATAAAATGACACAATGCATATAAAATAGGATCATACCTAACACGAAGTATGAAAGACCTTTGTGTAGAAAACTATAGTTTTACCAAAAGACAAAAGACGATAAAACGGAGACGTGGCAAGAACCGAGAAAAGGGAGGACCGATGTTAGAAAACCATCAGCTCCTTCCCCAAATCATTGCAATTTCGATCAAAATCCAAAAAGTAAAAGCATTTGGAAGTTAAGGTACAGTAATAGAAATTTCAAAGAAGAAAAAATGATGGACTTCTCTTGATTATTGTAAACTAGCTACACAGAAGTGGACAAATATATCAGAAGAACAGAATAGAGCCCAGAGACAGAGTGCTGTGTACATGTCGATTTAACATATAAGATGGCATTTCTAATCAGTAAGAAGCTCTTCAAAAAAATGGTATTGAGACAATAGGAGGAAATACCAAGTTAACTACCTCACGATACTGACAAATCCCAAACGCATCAGGGTTATAAACAACGAAATGTAAAATTAGAAGAATATGTATACATTGCTGGAGAACTGAAGGCGTTCTTTAAGAGGCAAAAGTTACTAAGAAAAAGGATGACAAAAATTTAATATTCTACCAACAAAGTTCAAAGAAACTGAAGACAGGGTGTAACAAGGTGATGATGTTAACATAAGGTTTACAAAAATTAAAAACAGGAAAGAGCAAAGAGTGTGGACAGATAATGAAAGTCCAAAATGGCTACTAAATATCAAGAGATTTTCCATCCATTTGGCAAAAAATTAAGAGTTTAGTAATAGCCATGAATACTTCTACAGACTTCAGTGGGAATATCGATCCTTCGCTATCCAGAGCAGATGTTTGTGTAAATTTGGTGAGATCGGTATTTTCCCTGAATTTTGGGTGGTACACCAAAGCCGTATGGCTGGAGTCGTCTGGCAAATTGTTCAGAATTTAAGTCCAGAGCATCCTTTGAAATGTCCACATTCGCATAGTTGAACTTATTATTTTTCTTTCCTAACTTATGCTCACTTTGCATTTATTTTGGTGGGGTTTTTTTTTTCTAACTTCTTGAGGATTATGTGAATACTTCATCAAATTTCAACCTTCGTGCCTTTCTAATATATATATTTCGAGCTTATAAATTTTCCTGTTTACCGCTTTTAGCTACCTCCCTCACATTTTGCCGGCTTTCTTATCAATTAAAATCTCCAATTATGGCTCTAGGGTTTTTTCCCTCTCCCCTTAGTTGTGTCCATTTTCGCTTACTGTATTCAGAAATGCTATTAGGAGCATATACATTTCTCCAAGATGAACTGACCATTTAAATCATATATTGCCCCATTTTATCTCTGGTAATCCTTTTTTGTTTTCATATCTTTATTCCTCCTTTTATTTTCAACCTTGGAAACAGCATGTAAGTAGTTCCTTACTAACTTTTTATCTAGTTTTATATCAGAGAAAGCTGGTAAGGTCTCCAATGATGGTTATAGATTTGTCTCATTCTCTGTTTATATCATCTTTGCTTGTATATTTTTGAAACGCTGCTATTCGGCACATAGGTTAGAAAGAGAGATGGGTGATAGATGATAGATAGCGGTTATAAGTCCTTTTGATAAATCGACCCTTTACGCATTTGGTCAGAGGCCAGAAGGTGAGGAAGTGTGACATGTAAGAATCTTGGGGGAAGAATACTCCAGCAGAGGGAACGGCAAGTGCAGGGGTTATGAGACACACCCGCTTTGGTGTCTGAAGGGCAGCAAGAAGGCCATTGTGGCTGGAGAAGGTAACTGATGGGGACTAAGAAGTAGCCAGGGGCTAGATCATGAAAGGTCTTCCAGGCCAAGGCAAGGAATTTGGAGACGATCAAAGCCAATCCTTAAGGGGGACTGAATGGGAGCACCCGGGAAGGTTGACTGCTTTTTCTTTATTTCTTAGGGTATAGACTAAATGTGTCTTCCTAAAGTTTGTATGTTAAATCTCAATCTCCAATGCGATTGTGTTTGGAGGTGGCCTTTGGGATGGGATTAGTGCCCTTATATTATAAAAGAGACCCAGAGACCCCCTTCCCTGCCACCATCGCGTGAGGACACAGGGAGAAGATGGCCATTTATGAACCAGGAAGTGGGCTCTCGCTGGACATCGACTCTGCTGCACCTTGACCTTGGACTTCTCCAGAGCTGCGAGAAATCTCTGTTTTTAGCCCCTCAGTCTATGGTATTCCACCATAGCCCCCCTAAGAGACTAAGACACCTAACTCCAGTAGGGACCCATAAGATGAGCCACAAATCACAATAGGCTAACCATATTCACCCACCCACTCACCCTCATACACACACACCCCAAAAAACTCGAACAATTTTAGCAGGCTTGAACAAATGAGCAGAGAGTGAACAAAACTTTATACACACTTGCTTTCCAAAGACAGACAAACACTCGTGTAACAGCACAGCTAAACTAATAACAGGAAAAAAGTGGACGAGAGGAGATCAGCACTCAAAAAGAATGGCGAAATGTTAGAATTAAAAGAAATTTCAAATTTACATTACCCACAAAACAAGGAAACTAAGGCCAGATTTGCAAAAATGAAAGGCCTGGATTTCGTCACCAAATGGACTTTGTTAGTTATTAACTTATTTCCTCTCAGCCCCAAATTCACTCTGAGTGCCTTATGAAAATGAATCAGTCCTTTAAATAAGTCGCCTGCTGGCACTGAAGCTTTGTCAGTAGAGGGCGCTGGAGAGTCGTTACAGGAGGCGGTCGTTTCGCTCCCCGGTTCTGGTGCCGTCTCAGCTGCGTCCTGCAGGGTGCGCAGCTTCCCAGTGCCCTGCCGCCGCGCACAGCGGCCAGCAGCTTCTCAGGTGGTTTTGTAGCAGTGACCCCAGTGACACGTCTCCCTGTGAACAGCTTTCCCCCCAAGCACACTAGAGGGCTGATTTCCAGTAAGTTCCAGAGGGTGGCTTTCCGGCAAGCGCCACCAGTGTGGCACCACAGCAACCTGTCTGCCATTCGGTAGCCACAGCTGAGTCTTCCCCAGCGAAGTCTGCATCTCAGCCCACCGGGTGTGCGTGGCTAACAGACGCAGGATTGTGTAATATATGTTATGTCTTCCTACGTTCTGTAGGGGTCTCTTCTTACTAGCCAACCCCTGGTCACTCCAATCCCCTGTCCCCAGAGATAATAATTCTCTATATTAAGCTTTCCCTGTTCAGATTACTGTACAGTTTCTCTCTCCTGATTGGTCCCAGACTGACACAGAATTTTAAACGAAGCGGGCTCTCTATCGTGGCTGTCTTGGAGCACAAGAAATCCTGCTCTTTGAAGGTAAAAATTTTGTACACAGGAGCAATCTATTGTATAAGTTACAAATTATGGAAACTGTAAAAACTAATGAAACCATAGGGATGGTTTACAATTTCTGGTTTTCTTATGTGCTTTCTTTAAGAAAAATTAACATCTTGAATTCCCCCCAATGAATGACCTAAGGCCAAATTAAGAGAGTGGATGGATGAATAAGTATACCTAGAAAGAGAGCATTCGAGTTAGACCAGGAGGCAGAAGGGAACTAACTCAATCAGAGTCACAGACATGGCGGGGTTTCCTCATTAAAAATAGATGTTTTTAGAAGAAAAAAACAAGATGCACTGAGGAAGGAGAGCAGGCGACTTATAGGACATGAGAAAATTGGTGAAATTTATAAATTGTGAAAACGAGCATTTTCTTTATCTTACAGAAAAGATTGCAACTTTTTTAAATGACTTTAAAAAAAAAAACAATTAGTAGATGCTGGGAGGACGGTACCTAAGTAAGCACGTGGACTCCTCTTTCTCTGGAGAGCAGAGAAGCCCTCGCGCGCCCTTTGAAGCAGTCAGGAAACAATTCTTCACTGGCCTCTCTGCCCATCTTCTGGGCAAAGCGGACTGCCCTCTGCTCCGGACTATGTTTTCAGCTACGTTTGGATGGCAAACAATCTTGGGTGATAGAGATAGTGTCCCCTTTCAGAGCAAAGAGCAAGTGGCTTACTGTCTTGGGAGACAGGGCAAAGTACAAGCATGGTCACTGCCCGTTATAAAAGGTCCCAGTTCTCTGCACCCCTGAGACATAACCCACTGGGAACCAGAGTCCTCGGACCCTCCTTGCATTGCCCTGTGGAACTGAGACTTGGAGAACCAGTACGGAAATGCAGATGCTCTGGCTGGTTGGAATGCAAAGTATTCAGTTCTGTATAATCCTGGGAAGGTCTGGCCTCCTGCTTTCTAGCAATTCTTCCCCTGGCCTCACGTAGGTCCCTCTCGCACCTGCTCAGGTGGGTCTTCAGTCACAGACTCCAGGAGAACCCTCTGCAGAGCTCTCTGATCACGTCACTCCTCATTGACATCCTGCCCCCCAAATTCCAAACACACTGCTGATCTGTATATCTTCAACGCATTGAGGCCACTGGGCTTGGACTGGGATTCCCCTTCCTGATTTGGGGTTCCTCTTTCTTTTTGGGGTTCCCCTTCCTGTTTTGCATGTGGAAACTGCCTCAAGAAGGTAAAACGGTGCTCGCTTCGGCAGCACACATACCAACATTGGAACGATACAGAGATTATTAGTACTGTCCCTGGGCAAGGATGACACACACATATTTTTGGACACCGACAGTGGATTAGTGGTTACCAGAGGGAAGGGGGCAGGGGAGAAGGCGGAGGGAGGGAAAGATAAAAGGGGTCAAATATATGGTGATCGAAGGAAATCTAATTTTGGGTGGTGAAGGCACAATGTGAAATATATACGACATACTGTTAAATTGTACACTTGAAACTTATTTGATTTTATTAATCAGTGTCACCCCAATAATTTTTAATAAAAAAATAAAAAAGGTAAAACGCTCAAGCATCGTAGCACTCGTCACATTCATTTCCCTTTCTGGTGTCACGATCCTGTGCTGTTGCCCAACGTGTCCAAACAGTGGATTCATATTCTTTGTCCTGTGTTTGCTGTTCGCAGAAGCGCCATTCCTGTGGCTGTTAATCCTTCCCAGACACAGGAGAATCCTGCATGATAGATTTTTAATATACTGTAAGATTTCAGTATCTCAATTTACTTGCAATTTTTTGAGCTCAGGCTTTTAAAGCTTTCTGTCTTTCCTGAACATAAAAGCTCACACAGACATCTCTAATAGTTATTTTAAGCTTCTCTTCAACTATGGTTATGTTTCCTTTCTCATTCGCACTTGGTCATGCTTGCCAGACAGAGGTTTGTCTATTCTAATGACCCTTCCAGAGAAGCAGCTAAAGTTTTATTTACCTAGTCCATTATTTTTAGTGTTTCGATTCATCAAGCTTAGTTTTTACCTTTTATGAATTCTTTCCTCCTGATTTCGTTAAGCATATTTAATTCTTCTTTTTCCGGATTCTTATCTAGAATTCTTATTTTGTTTATTTTCTATCCTATTTAAATATAAAGACATTTATGGCTATGAATGTTTTTCTACTTATGGCTTTGACTGTCACAGTTGGAAACAATAACCCCCATCGCTTGTGTAAAATAGAACCAGAAAAACAACCCTATCGGTTACTCAGTTACAACTGCAATGTTTTGTGCTTCGAGTATCACTTCTTTCTTCAATCCGTCATCACTCAGCAGATGAAGTTTGCCTTGGATAACCCTCTAATATTCTTATGAATCTCTTATTCCTCCAACCTATCTTTATTTCCCCCATATTGGTTTGGGAGAAACAGATCTCCAAAAACTGACCAGTGAGGCTGCAATTGTTTGGTCTGTGGTCAGAGACAGCCAGGCTCTGTCTGGCACTGAAGTCAGAGGTGCACAAGCAACATATCTGACTCATTTTAAATTTTCATGGGGCCATCTCGGTCCAAGGCCAGGCCTTCTGTAGGCTAAGCACCTATTTCTTATCTATATTCTCATTAAAATTCAAATTCTTGAGTATATCTTACCAAAAACAACAACAACAACAAAAAACACAACACAATTTATCAATTGTGGAACTTTCAATATAAGAAGCTTTCTTTTTCTTTTTTTTTTTTTTAAGTGATATGGAACCATTTTTAGAGTTCTAAAAGTCCGTGTGGCAAGCGTCACTTAGGAACTAGGGTTTATTTTTTACATTAAGCATTTGGAAACTAAGCAGTCCCTATCAGAGTTCTACTGCAGTGGGTTTTTTCTTATTTTATTTCAATGATATTGAGGCCAATAATTCTTTCCCTGCGTTATGGGCTGAGCATTAGCTACTAAGATATGAACTTAATTTGTAACTCTGGAAAGAAACAAGTTGTACTCAGTTCCAACATTTTGAACGACTTGCCTTCCTCTACTCCAGGAATTCCAGTGTGCTGCTGGAAGCCACGAATTTGCCAAAAAGTAATTTAGTTGGAAAGAGAAACAGTTAGCATATAGGAAATACGTGAAATAAACTGGCATTGTCCTACTGCTCTGCACAGTAGGCAAAATGCACAGGGAAAGCCTATTCAACGTAGGGGATATAGGACCAGGACTCCGGAAACGTGGTAAAATTTTGTTATAAAACTAATGAATCGATGAAGAAAAACACTTTGCCTTTCTGAAGATAGCACCATGTGACAGTCCAGGGCTGTGATTTTCTTATTTATTTATTTATTTACTGGCGGGGGTGGGGGGGTAGGCGGTGAGGGGCGTGAGGGGCTGTGATCTTAACCCACGGTGCACCTGTGGCTCAGTTAGGCGGGCTGAAATAGAGTTAAATCCCCATCAGCAAATAGGCAGTGAAGTCTCGGATCTCAACGCAGTCTTGCTCCACGTCCTCCTGCAGGACGGAACTGTGTGCGCTTACCGACTCCACTCTGAACTCGGTCCAGTTAGGCCTTGGTCCCCGCCACTCCACTGAAACAGTTCTCTGTCGCGAGTCCCCGATGACTTCTCGGTGGGCGACTCGGTGGTCAACTTTCAGTCCTCATTTCACTTGACCAACTGTTAGTATCTTAAGTGGTTGTTCTCGAAAGCTGGTTTCCCAAGATCTGGGGGTGCAGCTCTCTCTAGGGTTTCCTCCTGTCTTTCTGCTGCTTCTGAGTTTCCTTCGTTAGCGCCTCTAATCCTTGCAGCGACTAAGGGTTCGGATTTGAACTTCTCTTGTTGATGCACACTCACACTTAAAGTGGCCTCATCCCGTCTCGTGGTTTTAAATACTAACTTAACTCCCAAATTTGTATCCACCACACCTTCTATCCTGAACTCCAGAATCATAAGTCTAAAATCTGTCTAATATGTTCACTTTATTATACAATGGTCGCCTCAAACTTTCTAAATCTAAACTCCTGATTTTTAGAAACGCATGATGGCCGTATCTTCTAAATATAGACCACTATTCGCCACCATGCTGGTACAGGATGAGTTCATCTCTTGTTCTAGTTTCGTTGCAAGAGCTTTCAATTTTCAATTTGAATCACTTTCCTTATGACCAAAACTGTTCATCTCGGAAGCGCCTTAAACTAAGGGGCAAAAGATGAGGACAGCAAATTTAACTATTACTTAATTGAATAGTCAAGGGCAGCCTTCTCTTTATTTTCTTTTATTTATTTATTATTATTATTTTTTTATGCCTACAGCACCTGGTCTTTCTAGGTGGTCTCCCATCCGAGTACTAACCAGGCCTGACCCTGCTTAGTTTCGCAAGATCAGGCGGGATCGGGTGTGTTCAGGGTGGCTTGGCCGTAGACCTAAGATCAGCCTTTTCTGACTAATAGGAAGGACCTTAGAATTTAAGGTAGTACAGGGAAGCTATGAGCCCAGCCTCCCTGACCTACATCAATAAGCATGTGTATTAACAGGCCCTTCAGATGATCAGCCTTTGCTTGAAAGTTTCCGTTGAAAGGACCTGGGAAGCAGCCTGTGTATGCCTGAGGTCCATCAAACAGAACAAGGACTAAAGAAAGCACAAAATGTGACACCATCCTTACTGAAGGCAATATCTATTTTATTTTGAGGTAAGATTGACTGGATATTAATCCTATATTCTTTAACAAAAGCAAATTCATTGAGGATTTTAGTAATCACCTTCAAACGACAATCAGGTAGATCAATAGATAGCTGCTTTTGCCACACTACCCACATTTTTTATGAACAGCCTTAAGCCAGAAACCAGGCATTTGATATTCAAAGGCTAGATGTGGAAATAACTCCTCTGATGGATGTACAGCATTTGCCCAAACATTTTAAGAAGATCAAAGACCCTAAACAAGTTCATGGTTTTTCCAGTTAAAATGGATGACCCCAGAAACTCCCTATGCCTCCCCCCAGAAATGCCCACTGATAAAGGTACTTGATGCTACTCTGAACAAAAAGGATGCTGGAAAACCAACGGTCCCACTTTTAACAAGGAAAATTCTAACAGATAATAAGAAGAGAAGGCAGTACTCAACTTCCAAGTCTTCCCTGAAAACCCACAAGAATATCGTGAACAGTTCTGGGCCACAGTAGCTGTTTCCTTAGATCTGCAGAGGACCCTTTCAGTAACAACCTGCTAAGCTCACCCCTCTCCTCTAGAGTCAGTGAAAAGCCAAGAGGCGGCTGCATGTCCGAAGGCCCTTGCACACTCTCTGCGCACCAGCTGCTGTCATTCTTGGTCTTTTGACTAAAATGCTCTTCCCCTGCGATAGCACACCAGCCTAAACCTAACGAGAGAGATTTATTATGGAAATGGAATGGCCAGAATAAGATTTCCCAGAAAGGTTCTCTTCTTTGAAATTCCTGAATCGTACCATAGCTCATTTGGAGTCAGACACAACTTGAAGATCTCTGTGAGGAGCCAGAGTCCTAAAGGTCCAAAACTTGACCACTGTTTTCAGGGTTGCTTGGGCTGAGCACACCACGGTTCAGACTGGTCCATCTCAACTTCCCCCAGGCTCGCCGAGCACCCATGAGGCTGGAAGGAAAGGGGAATTCAGGCCATAGTAAAAGGACTGTCAGACAAAGTCCTTGTTTAACCTGACTATGAAATAACTCAGTAAGTGGGCATGCAGATTCACTCGCCATCTCAGGTTATTGTTAAAGTAACTGTACCCTGCATTCCAGTGGTGCCAATTCTAAATACTTTCTTTCCCCTAATCCCACCCAAGGCCACCTGCTTTACAGTTGTGCATCTATGGTTTGCCATCTTGAGAGTCTGTTCTTTTACATTCAAATCACCAATACCTATTCACCTGGCCTGGGAAGAACCCACAGTATACCCACATGCATCATTACACCTCAGAGAGCCACCACTGCGATTCCTTACTTAAATTCTTAAATCGGGACCTTGAAGCTTCCCTGTAGGATGAGCTTTTGCTAAGTCCTAAAGATTAGGAAAGCAATAAAATGAATTCTACCTACCTTCTGACCTTTAGCACAAAAGGACACTGTCAAAACAATTGCAATTATTTTGGCAAAA
>NW_024350926.1:4293619-4356348 GCF_902729225.1 Pteropus medius | reverse complement strand
GCAACTTAAACACCTTTCAAGAGGCTAAAAAACGAAGGGTACACCCATAAAATGAATTTCTGTACATGCAGCCATTATAAGGAATAAAGTTAATTCTAATGTACTGATAAAAACGATGACTAGTAGAAAGTGAGAAAAATTGCATGAAAGTGTAAAATATAATCCCATTTTGTTTTTAAAAATCCTACCTATATATAAACATAATTTAAAAGTATGGTATTTTTTTTTTTAAAGAAATGGGGGTAGGGAATAAACCAAACTATTAATCGGTGTTACCGCTGGAGGGTAGGGACTTTCATTTTTATTTTATCGATTTCTCCAAGCTATTTAAGCATGCAAGTTTGTAATTAATTTTTAAAAAATACTTAAAACTCTGAATTCTCTGCAGAACAAGACTTGACGATAAGGTTCATGTTGCTTCAGTTAAACTAAAGCTACAATCAGTGAGTGACTGCACTAGACAATGGCCTTGACGTCCACGGACGACCCAAGGGTGGGCACATCAGTCTTCAAATGCTGCGGGTGAGGTCTGGGGGGCTATGACCAGGTAGATGGAAGGGGGTGTAGGAGTCCTGGGGTGGGCCCGTTCCGGAAGGAAGCCGCGGCGGAACTTATTCTGCTTTTCCAAGTACATGATCCTTCCCAGAGGCGTTGGCCCTGGGGACAAGATTCCTCTTCTTCATCCTATATACAAGTCAAGCTCTTAAGCGCGGGGTGAGGCGCCGAACAGGGCGAGAAGGAAAGCCTGGGCGCCTGTTGGGGAGATAGTTGAGGAATCAACTCGCCGCCCCTCATCACGGCGCTCTCTGCGACCGGGACATTGGCTGGACGCGGACAGCGCGGGCGTCACGGCGGCGTCGCGGGCAGAGACCTGGCCCCGCACGGGGAGCGGCGGGCGGCGGGGAGGGCGGGGGTCCCGCTCCTCCTTCCCTCCTCCCGCTCGGCCGCGCGGGAGGCGACGGCTGCAAGGTCACCCCCCCACACACACGCCTCCTTTGAGACCTTTGGCGGCGTCTCTCGGAGGGAGGGACGTTTCCTTCTTTCCTTCCCTCCACGTCTGGTGACCAAGCCCGGCCGCGCGGGGTCGGAGTGTGCGCCCATCACTCTGGCCCTCCGCGCCCGGAGGCGGGCAGCGCTCGCCCCATTTTGCAGATGAGGCAGCGGCGGGGGTGGCGAGGACTCCGGCCAAGGTCACCCGGCATCGCAAGGGCTACCCCACCCTGCAACTGTGAATGTGAATGCGCCTAAGTGACCCTTTCGTTCCCTCGATGGCCGGCCCGGAGAACACGAATGTGGCCTTGGAGCGCCGGGCCTGGGTCTGGACCTGGCTTTTCAGAGCCCCGCGCGTCCGAGGTCGCGAGGGGGCCGCTCCTCCGACTTTGACAGGGACTTGGAGGTGAAAGCCCCGAGCGTGCTAAACGACCACCCGAAACCTTGGGAGCGTTACGGCGTCGCCGGGTCTCCCTCGAGGTACCAGGGACAAACGTCGTCCTGGCCCTTGGGGTTTGCCGCCGTCTTCGGCCAGGCTCGGCTCGTGGGAACTCGAAGCCGAAAGGCAGCGGGGCGGCCCCGGGGCGCGGGCTCCGGGTCGGCGTGCCAGCTGCAGGGGGACTTATCGGAAACCCCTGGGCAACGCCTGCCGGGACTTTCGGCTCCGGAATCCGGCACTAAGGCGGCACCGCCCGACGCGGCGCTCGCGGCGGGGTCCCCGCGGAGGTCTGGAGATGACCTGAGGACTCAGGAGCGCGACCCCCTGGTGGCTGGCGAGTCGAGTGTCAGCCAATGGCTGCTGGGGGCGGGGAGGAGACGGGCCTGGGGACGTGCGTGGGCCGCGTCCCTTCCCCACCCTCGTCCTCCAAGCTGCCGGGCCCCGCCCGCCACCCTCTTAAACCCGGCCGGGCCCGCCCGACCCGCCCGGAGCCCCCCGGTCCCGAGCCCGCGCGTGCCGCCGGGGCCCGGAGGCGCCCGCTCTGCGGTGGCGCTCTCGAAGGTGGGTGCCGGTCCGGGGGCGCTGCGGTGGCCTGGGCTGTCGTCCGCCGGGAGGGGTGGCAAGTGCAGGCAGCAGCGGCTGGCGCAGCTCGTTTGGGGAGGTCGTATTGCCCTCCTGGACGTCTGCTCCTTAAGGGGCTCCCACCCCCGAGTCGCAGGTTTGGGGTGATGAGGCGGCCAGGAGCGCAGCGCCCCAGGGGGCTCAGGAGCCAGGCGGACGCCTTCGTCGTGGCTGACCTCTTTTCCTGACCCCGTGTTCTTTAATTTCTGAGTCACGACCCTGCTCTGTTTCCTATTGGGCTCATTGATCTTTCCCTCAAGGCCCGCCGGCCCTGAAGGCGCTGCATCCCTCAGCCTCGGCGAACTGGTGTCCATTAAAACTCCAGCCTTTCGGGGTCGCGGCGGCGCGGGGGCCGGAGGGTCGTCTCCCCGCGAGGCTCCTCCCTCCCACCCGGCCTGGCGCTGGCCCCCGCCCGCTCTCGCGGGGCGACCCCAGGTGGGGTGCGTGGGGTTACCCGCGGGACTTGGGGAATGTGATGGGACTCTGCCCACGTGGGGGACGTGGCGCCGGCTGCGGAGCTCTGAGGAGCCGAAGGTGGCGCCCTTCTCCCGGCAGCCGGACCGCCCGACCTCCGGGGTCTACCGCGGGCTCCGTCTCTCGGCGCGTTGCGACCCGGGGCCCTCGGCTCTTCCCTCTCTGCCGGGGGCCCGGAGGCGCCCGCGGCTGCCACCTGCCCCCCGAAGCCCAGTGCGGCGTCCGCTCGGCTTGCGGCCCGGCCCCGGGCGCGCAGTGCCGGGCGCCTCCCCCGACCCTGGAAAGTTTCCTTGCACCGAGAGGACGGCCGGAGAGGGAGCTGGAAACGGATTTTGCAGGAGCCGGGTTTGGGGCGGGGTGGAGATGGTGCGAGTCGGAAACCAGCCGCGCTCGGTCACGGTGTGTTAGGAGAGGGCAGGCAAAGGCGACGCCCACCAGGAACCTGGAGTCGGGCCGGGTCTCGGCAGATTTTCGTTCTGGATTTTTGGGGCTGCGTGTATGGCTTTGTTCTTATTGGTGGTTTGGTTGATGGAGTAGGGCTTGCGGGATCGAATTGCGAAGACATACATCCGTTTTGGTGGATTTGGGGAGTGTCTGTTTCATTGCTGGTTTGGTTTTGTTTCGTTGTTTGGTTGCTTCGTTTTGTTTGTAGGACTTGCGGAATCGAGTGGGAAGTGTCTCCGGTCCCTTCGACCCGGGCTGGCTTGGGTGGCGGAGGCTCGTCCCGCGCCCCTCACTCAGCCGCGCTTGCTCTTCCGCAGACCCGACGCGCGCTGTGGCCCGGGATGGCTCTGCGGCCGCCAGGTGAAGCCGGCCCCCAGGACAGGATGTGCTTCCCCCCCGAGAGGCTCCAGAGCAGCCCCCAACACTTGACCCCCTACTACACGCCTTTCCCATCCTATGGGCCCTACGGGAGCAACCTGATGGCCGCCGAGGAGGATTTCCAGTCTTTCCTGCAGCTGGAGGCCTCGGTGCCTGCGTCGCCGGCCATGCCCCCTTTCGCCTTCGGGACCGCGCCTCCCTTCCTGAGCCCTGGCCTGGCCCTGCAGAGGGAGCCACTCTACGATCTGCCCTGGCATGGCAAGCTGCCACCGTGGTACCCATTTCCCTACTTCCCCAAGGAGCTGCAACCATTCCCGAACGGCGGCCGCGAGGACAGCCGTGAGGATCCTGGCGCCACCGGTAAAGACTTGGCCTACGCTGGTAGTCGAAGTGACAGTGGCCACTATTATGAACCTGAAATTTTCAATCCGCCGCCCCCTGTGGATACGTCCCTCTTACCTGAGGGGCCGAAGACCTCCCAGTTATTACCGTGCCTCCCCAGCCAGCAGTCTGAGGATGGCCCCAAACTCCCGAACGAGGAGAGGACGTCTCATCGTTACCACTTCACCCAGGAGGACCTGCATCTAGTTCTGTACGGGGTCCTTCCCAGCCAAGAGCGCTCGACGTCCCTGCACCATGCGGCTTCAGGCCTCCTGGTCCCCACAGACCACTCTGGTAAAGGCGCACTTCTGGGTGCGTCTGAGTCCGGGGGCGGGGGTTATGGTGTATGGACTTCCATCCCGGATGGGGCCTGTGGAGGCCAGGCTCATGTGGGCGGCCCTACTTGCTTAAGTGCCCGACTCCTAAGGTGGGTTTTAGTGAGATCTGTGGGTGAGGCGAGAAATGGTTCATGCAGTGGACTTGTCAGCTGAGCCTCAGATTCGACCAGGACGCCGGAGAGAGCTCCTCCAGAGAGCCTCGTGTAATTCCAGGGGCCCTAGCTCGGCCACCTATCTTGACCTAAGTCTAAATCAGCATGATCTCAGATTCTCAAGTTTTTAAATTTGCAAAATGGGGTTCATTACATAACCTTGCAAGGATTGTTCTGAGTCTCAAAGGAGAAATTGTATATGTAAAAGAAGCAGGAAAAATAAAAAACATCAAACTCAAGATAACTGTTATCTCTAGGGTGTAGGGGGGACATAAAAGGATTTCATAATATTTTTTAATGAAAAGTAAAATTTTAACCCTGCCTTTTCGTAGGATCTAATTCTCTCCCTCCAACTCTGGATCAAAACTCCCTTCAGCTACCAGAAGGTGGGTGCAGGGCTCCTGGCGTGGGTTTCTTTCCTTAAGTGACTGCAGTCAGTTTCCTCACTGACCTTCCTTTTTGGGGTTTCCCCAGGTCTCTGCTTCCGGCAGATGCTGTTTGGCGAAGTCCCGCATTTTGGTGTCTTCTGCTGCAGCCTCATTGCCAAAGGAGTCAGGTTTGGGCCCTTTCAAGGTAAAGTGGTCAACGCCAGTGAAGTAAAGGCCTACGGGGACAATTCTCTGATGTGGGAGGTAAGTCTGTTTCTGGTGGGCTGACTGAAAGTGGGGAGGGGTTCTGATGGGGACCAGTCTCGGCCTGCACCCCCTGTGGGAGAGGGGGACAGATGCTCAGGGCAGTAATCTGTTGTCCCTTGTGATTTGCGGTGCCTGAAGCCATTTTAGTCTGTGAAGATTAGCCATGGCACATACATTTTAAAAACTCTCATACCGTTTGTTATATTTATATACAGAACCAATTGATTTAAATATGGTAGAGGGATGCTGAGAAAGTGCCAAAGAAAATGAAAACAAATGAAAAATTTTTTATATCATTTATCTATGAAGTTGGCTAAGGATTTGTAAAAACGAGACTCCTGACTGTGTCCGGGGCGTACTGGCAGCAGGGCAGTGTGTCAGAATTTATCGGCTACTCCCTCTCTCGACCCTGAATTTCTACTTCCAGGAATATAGTTTAAGACCGTGTGGAAGATGTTATTCACAGGGTGGTTTATAATAATAAAACGTTGGAGAAAGCGGAATTGCCAACAGCAGGGAAAGAATCAAAGTGTGGCTCCATGAGTATGCACGAAAGTCAGGTTGGGATAAAATACGAAACTAATTGGTGTCTTTAAGCGGTAGGAAATGTAACCTCTTGTTTCCCTTATAAATTCGGAAATAAGAAAATTAATAAAAATAAGAGTCTAAAAATGCCACGCCGCCTGTAAAAATATCCTTAAGCTAGTAAACTATTTAGGTTTGACAATAATATTAATAAATATACTCAGTGAACTCAAATGTGGAATTTGAATTTTAAATTTTTAGCAAGTAAATTTATTTCACAGGTTACGCAAAAAAAAAGTAAATTCCAAACTTCATGTCTTATTTCATTTAGATCTTTGAAGATGGTTATTTGAGCCACTTTATAGATGGAAAAGGAGGTGCAGGAAACTGGATGGCCTACGTCAACTGTGCCCGTTTCCCCAAAGAGCAGAACCTAGTTGCAGTGCAATGTCAAGGGCAAATATTTTACGAGAGCTGCAAGGAGATCTACCAGAACCAAGAGCTCCTTGTGTGGTATGGAGACTGCTATGAAAAGTTTCTGGACATCCCTGTGAGCCTTCAGGTGACAGAGCAGGGGAAGCGGGCGTCTGGGCTCTCTGAAGGTGAGTGCACCCCTTTGCCTCGCCCAGTGAGGCGCTCCTCGTGGAAGCACTCGGCTCTTTTCCAAACACGAACACCTTCCTGCAGCTTCTCAGCTGCTTGTGGAGCTCTTTCCTCCCAAAGCTGACGCAGGAGACTGAACCGAGGGTGTCTCTAACCAGGGGCATTACCCAGCTGCAAGAAAAGGCACGCAGCTTCCCAAAGCTGCCGAGCTGCTGAGATTCAGAAGGATGCTTTTTCTTGTACCCCTTCCTCCCTCCTAGAGAGCACCCTGAAAGCGAAATAAATGGTGGCAACCTCTGCCTTCGGTGAGCCAGTTTCTGGTTCATCTCTGCTCAGGCTAACACAGCTGATGAAGTCACTGCACTAGAGCGGTGTTTTTCCAATGGTGGATTGCAGTATCTTAATGGGATAGGAAATCAATTCGGTGGTGGAGACCAGCATTCAAGAAATAAAAAGAGTGAGAATAAAGAAGGATAAATAATAATGATGCAGGTTTCACTTACGTAACAGCTAGAATTGTTTGCTAAAGTTTCAAATGGATATCAGTGTGTTTGGGTCTCAAATAGAAAACGTATTTATTACTATGGGTCTCAGTCGAGTCTGGAGAAGCACTGAGCTAGACTCATTATTTTTCAGTATTTTTTATTAAATTTATTGGGATGACTGGTTAATGAAATTATATAAGTTGCCCGTATACAAGTCTGTACTACATCATCTCAGAGTTTAATGTGGTTGTGAATATCTGGGCATCTTGGGAAAAGTGCAGATTCTCTCTAGCTTCCAGGGAAGGCTTCTGCTACTGATCCCTCGACCGCATTTTAGCAGCAAGGAGCTAGAGGACCACCAACCCACTCTGGGAATGAGCCTCTAGAATCTGCATTTGAAACAAGCTCTTAGTGATTTTTATATACACAGAAGCTTGGGATCCCCTGATCTAGGTGGAACAAGAAAAATGCAGATTACTATGTGTGTCAGGAAGGTGACCACCTTATTATGTTATAATAAGTGCAGCAAGCAACAGGTAAAAAAACGTGAATTGCATTCATCACAGGGTGCAGAGATTGTCTTGCATGCATGTCTGTCTCCCTACTAGAATAAGTCCTCCAGGGCAGGAAATAACCCTAAACACCTTCATATCCCCTGCTCCTGGATCCCAGTGTGGATTGAAGGAAGGAGGAAGACAGTACGTCTCAACGGGGAGAAGCTGCTTGGGGGTGAGATGAAATAAGGGATTGCCAGGCAGGGAGAGGGAAGGCAAGAGCAAGGCCACGTTCAGCAGGGATTAGGAGGTGAATAATGAGCTTCTCTTTCTGTAGAGTCCAAACAATCAGGGCCTGTTGAATTGTTCTGGCGAACTATGTTCCTCCTACCCCCCAAGCTGTGGATGGCCTGGGAGTAGGGATGGGGTAAAGGGTCATAGAACCCGGAATCAGCATATACTTAGCCAAACACATCTTTTTGGTCACTTCCAAACATGTAGCAATTGCTTTTGAAATAAAAATGAAAAATATATTTGAGGAAAAAATACATGCTTGACAACTCCCCAAATTTAATCATTGTTCTTTTGAAAAATCCTTTAACACAATGTATCGAAGTATGAAAATATTCATGATTTTTGATGTCTCAGGAATATCTCTTCTAGAAATTTATCTTCAGTAAATAGTCCAAAAAAGATTACCAACCGTGTACAAGTGAAAAATCACAATGCTCAATAGTAGAATAATTAAGTAAATGGTGATGTACTAGCATGGGCTAATACGCAGATATCAGAAACCATGATCATATAATAAGCAACAGGGGTGAGGGCTTATGGTGCTAAGTGAGGGACAGCCTTAGCATGGCATGCAGTCAACTTTGCTCCAGTTCTAACCCGGATTATATCCGATGCTTGGGGCACTGTTAAAATAATGTGTGTATTTTGGACACTGTGGGAGGGAACTTGTAAAAACTTAATTTTGGGGGAAGAATTTTAGACAAATAATTTATTTTCTGTTATGAATGTTTTTGAATAAAGTCAAAAGGAAAGAAAAATCAAAATTTTTCTGTCCTCACAAAAAACTTTTTCTCAAAGGCTTTTTGTGAGGGTTGGTGGGGGCCTGTCCCCCTCTCAGGTCCTGAGCGGGAGGGAAGGGTCTGGACCCTATGTGGGCGGGTTATTTGAGTATGCAGCCTGCCGAGTGTGTGTTTTGGGGGCTGGAGGTGTGGAATGTGAAAACAACTCTTAATCCTTCCCGAACCGTCTGAATGTATGTTTGTGGTGGGGCAGGAAGCATCATTATCAGGATTGAGAAACCCCCAGACTAAAAAGAGCAGTCGATTGAGCTGAGGGAAGGAAGAAGGGAGAGAGAATAGGATAAAATTAGGTTGAGATAAATTTCCAAAGACCTGAGCAGAAAATGTCAACAGCCGAAGCCTAATTAGTGAAGGTGCTGTGTCATTTCTCCCTAAGTAAGTGGTGATTCTTATGTGCAAATTTACTTTGTACCCAATTGTTTGAATTTTGGTGTGCTTTAGTGCTCCTCTGATTTGTAAGATCGCTGGCTCTATCTTTTAGACTCCCTTCTTCCAGCCAAGGAAGCAGGAAGGCCCGGTATTTCTGACCATGGAAGATCCTTGCTCTCAGCAAAAACCGGTCCAGCAGGGGGATTCTGAGAATATTAGCACCTCAATGAAAGTGGCAGACAGTGGCTGGGCAATGGATTGTCCTGGGGTTGGAGATTACCTTCCCGGTTATTTACTTAATAAATGGTTTATTTCCTTAGCTACTTGTTAACCGTGCCTGGGCCTAGTTGTCAGCTAACAAAGCTCCTGATGGATATAGCTTCCCTGCTGTCCTGATGCTAAAGAGATTTCCATGTCCAGATTCTTGCATCTACTCACTCCCTGCTCCTTTCTCCCTTTCTGGGGCCAGACAGTGAGGTCTTCGGGATGCGCGCACCATCAGAGCCATTTTATCCTCTGGAATCCCAGGTGTCCTGAACGGGGATGCTGTCGTAGGTGGCCCCTGTCCTCTCCCCTCCCCCCAACACATACACACACCCCGCTGGACCTGGCATCTCCTTTGCTAGAGTCTGCAGCACCCTCTCTAACCTCTCCTCCCCCTCCCTCCTCCATTGATAAAAACAGATTTGCCTTTCTCGGTCTTATCTATCACTCAGTGATAGTATCACTCGTAGTGGTAAGAACTCAATAAGTGTTAGATTTAAATTAATCATTGTGATCACCCTTTGTGTTATGGAAGGCAAGATACTGTCATCCCTCCTCTACAAATGAAGATTCTAGCTCTGGAATCTTCCCCAAAATTCAGAGAGGTGAACGATCAGCTTAGAGGGTGCCTAAAAGACTTTGTAAAAGGGGTCAAAAGCAACAGCACTTCGAAAGCCTGTGACCTAAGCTGCAGATATCCATCAGTGTCCTGGGTGAGCTGCTTTGAACTTGTAGCCCAGACTGACAAAGAGAGTAGGTATGTTTTTGTATATCGTTAGCCTTGTAACGAGTGCCAGTCAGGCGTGTGTGAGATTATGGTTTGTGGTATTTATGAACCAAATGATAAATTAGCATTTCATTATTGAGGAAATTGCTATAAATGAAAACTAAATTGGCCATGAGTTAGTTGGTCATTGTCAAAGCTTGGTGTTGGCCGCGGGAGGGCTTATTTTATTATTTTGACTTTAATATATGTTTAAAATTCTCTATAATGAAAAGTTTTTTTAAAATTGCCTTGGAAGAGAGTAAGAATGAGGGAAAGTAGCTGACAAAGCCACCGGCGCTTCTCTTCCTGTGCTGGACAGAGTCTGCAGAAGGTTACAGATGTGAACGATGTGGGAAAGTATTTACCTACAGATACTACAGAGACAAGCATCTCAAGTACACCCCCTGCGTGGACAAGGGCGATAGGAAATTTCCCTGCTCTCTCTGCAAGCGGTCCTTTGAGAAGCGGGACCGGCTCCGCATCCACATCCTCCACGTTCACGAGAAGCACCGGCCTCACAAGGTAAGCGTTTCGGTGCCGACTGACCCTGCCCATCGCTCAGGCTTCCGCCGTCTGTCCGCAAAATCCGCAAACCGCTCGGAGGCCTCCCGCGTGCAGCGCCTGCTGTCATTTGGGGAGTGGGGAGCGGAGGTGGAGGCGGGGCGGGGGGCGTCTGATGCACAGGGCGGCCAGGGGTGGTTTTTACTTAGCAAACCTTTGAAATTTTGATTGCCAACTTAATTTTTTTAACATTGAGAAAACAGGATTTGCTTGGTAAATACAATATGGAGAAAAACAAAACAAAAACTGCCTGATACGTTCTGGCCCAAAGTTAATAGATATGATTGTTTTCCATCTGTATGCATGTTTTTAATATACTTGGGATCATACTGAATATTATGAGGCTACTTTTCTGATTTAGGATTACATCACAAGCTAATTTGTAAACACATGTGGCTATATCAGTACTTTAAGTAGTGCTTTTACCATGTTAAAGTAGATTTAATTTCCTCAGGAAGCCCAAAGGAAACATTTAATTTGACTTTAGAAGAAAAAGAAGCTCAAGTGTAACAGACATATAGAACTTCAGATAAATGATTTTTAACAAGAATAATCGGTTTCTGAAAGAGGAAAAATTTTTTGACTGATAAAAATATCAGAAGGTGCTGGGTGTACAACCAACAGTGAAACCCCATACTACCCTCCTCCTTCCAACATTCAAAACATAAGCGTACCTCCTTTTCAGATGAATCAAGAGAAATTACAATGTCAGGGGAAATCCTTGGCGCCCATAACAATGAGCCAAGAGTTCATGCATAAATTCAGAATGCCAGCTCCATCCAGCCTTCTGAGACACCTGACCAATGAACACAGAGGGCTTGTTTTTTCAGAAAGCATTGTTTCCTACATGCCGTCCATAGTTCAAATTTTGCAAGACTTTAACTTGTTTCATCTTTGACTTCCTTGTAAGCTTTTGTTTTTGCTAGGGTTTCTAATTGCAAGACAGAAATCTAATTTCTTAATTGTGTAATTGTATAATGACATTTACATTCTTCATGGAGCTTACTCTGATTCGAACCAGTGGTTTCTGGGCCCGTGAACAGTCAGATCTGGATATTTTTCATCACCTTCTTGCATTAGTTCCCCTGATTCTTCCCCACTTTTCCCTCTTGATTTCTTTTTTTGGGGGGAGGGAGTGGGGAGGTATTACTGGGGCATATCTTCAGGTAATTGTGTTTAAGGGTACATAGCGGAAAGTTTTCTGAGTCTTATCAGGATATTTTACTCATATATCCGATAGTTTGACTAGATACAGAATTGTAGATAGAAATAATTGTTCCTCGGAATATTCAAGGCATCATTCTATTTTCTTCTATCGTTTGACGCCAATCCGGTTCTTGTTTCTTTGTAAATAACTGTTTTCTTCTTTATGGAACTTGTTCTCTGTCTTTGAAGTTCTGAAATTTTAACAGAATGTGTCAAATTGGATGTGGCTTTTTTTCTTTCTTTTTCTCCTACTTGGTATACAGTGGAGTACAAAGTACCCTTTCTATATGAAGGCAAAAGTCCCAAGCTCAAAGGAATTCTCTTTTTCTTTCTTCTTGCGGGGTGGGGGAGCTGATTATCTGCCTTCCAGATCTTTGTTCTTTCCTGGAACTCCTTTTGGCCAGATATTAGGTTGAATCTACCTTCCTGTGCTTAATTTTTAATTTTTTTTTGCTTAGCCTTCCCAGAAAAATCAGAAAAGTTCCCCAACTTTATTTTCCAAATTGTATTTAAGTCTTTACCAGTCAGCTGGGTCCGTTCAGTTACATGGCATTTCCATTGAGTACTTTGTATTCTTGTTTGTTTTTCATTTACAAGAGCAATTTTTTAAAAATTACTTCCCTCTTGTAATTGATCTCTTCTTTTTGCAATATTATCTCAAACATTTGACCTTTTTTTTTGCTTTAATAACAATAATATATGCTTATTAAAATTTCGAGCAGTACAGAAAAAATAGGGAAGACTTTTAAAATCTACCCCAAATCCCACAACCTGAAAACAACTGCTCTCCTGTCTGTTACCATTAGCACACCTGGGGAAGTAGCACAGGGAAACTCAGCAGTTTCCTTTACCTGGCGCAGAATTCCTGAGATTTGACAGGAGTCACCAGGGCAGAGAGCACAGAGCTGTAATGTGAACTAATACAGGGCAGGTGGCCGTACCATATGCTCTCCCTGGACCCCCAAACTATAACCCTTATTGTGTGGGTAGAATATGTCTCAGGTCATCTGCTACCTGAGTTGCCATTTTGGTCTACGTATTCATCACCATCCCCAACTAGATTTTTAGTTTACTTTCTCTAGCACAGTGCTAAGCACATAGTACGTACTCCATAAGTACTTGTTGAATTAATTGCACAGTGCTTGCAATTTACTCACAGCCCTCTGTAAGGAAAACAGCAGGTATCTTGCTGAAGAAAATCAGGAAACAGATTCCACTTTTAACTGACTTGCTGTGGTCACTGCTTGTTGACGGAGCAGGACTAATTCAGGCCTCTCTTAAATGCCATGATCCTATTCAATGCCCGCATTTCACATCTGAAGCAAATGACACCCAAAGACCTTAGATGAATTATCTAAAGTCACAGCATCTAGCAGGCTCTGGACCAGAACCCGTTCTTCAGTGTGGTTCTGGCATGTGTTTGTACTGTTGGCTCGCTCTCAGCCCGGCCTGCTTGGTCCTTCCCTACAGGTATACACAGAATAAATATACTAGTAGTTCCCTCACACCCAGGTAAAAGTCATGGTGAAATGAACTTGTTAGAGGAAACGTGAGTTCAACTATATTTTTCTTTTTCGCCTTAGTGTTCTACGTGTGGGAAATGTTTCTCTCAGTCTTCCAGCCTAAACAAGCACATGAGAGTCCACTCTGGAGACAGACCCTACCAGTGTGTGTACTGTACAAAGGTAAACGGGACCCCCTTCTGAGGGACCTGCTTTGAGCTCTGTTCAAGTGTCCGTGGATGAGAACTTGAAGCGTAAAGCCTAGCTTATAACAAGTTCTTGCTACCAGCCCCATCCCTTTTTCTACCCCCAAATGTGCTCACGTTTGCTTAAGATGGCCTGATGCTATTACCTGTTGCCAACTTGGCAGTTAGGGCACGTGCAGTGTAATAACCCCAAATTAATAAGGACCTGATGGTTGCAGACAGCACTCTTTGGTTACATCACAGACACTAAAATGCTGCCGATCCAACTTTCTAGAGCACGCTGACATGCGATCTCATCCACATTATATAGAGTATAAAGTTATAAAAATGAAGAGATAGATACGTGGTTAGGGGTTGCTGGAGTAGAGACAAGTTTGACCTTCAGAAGCATTTTACCAGAATACCTCGGGTCCTACTTTGATGATACACCTCTGCTGTCTAATGCAGAGTTAGCCATTAACCATACGTGGCTATCTAAATTAACAAAAGTGAAATAAAATAGAAAATTCAGCACCTCAGATGCTCTAGCCACATCTGAAGTAATCGGTACTCCCATGTGGTTAGTGACCCCCCGATCGGATGGCACAGACCATTTCCATAGGCACAGAAAGGTCTATCGAATAGAATGGACTGTGTCTATCATAGTCGTTTACATTTTTTTTTATAATGAAGCCATAAAAGAAACAGGCTATCTTAGCTAGGGTGACTTCTAAACCTTCCACAGAGGAAGAAAGCATTGAGTCTACAAGTCTTAGGGAAGCTAATCAGCCAAAGAAATTGTCAATAGAATGGAAATAATCAGCATAGAAAAATGGGGCTGAGATCCAGCTGGACTCTGCGGAACCAGCGCAAACCAAAGGAAGGTGGCTCTGGGTTTGTGCGAAAAAGCAGCCTCTCCCGAGGGATAATGCTTTCCTGCAGGGATTTCCAGAGCGAGGTCAAAACCCCTCATAACCCATCCTGTTTCTGGAGTTCTAATTCTCATTCTCACCTTGAACTTCGAGCTGACCTGAAGGGAGAACTAAATCCACTTAGGACCTAAGTTCGTTGTCTGGCATTCTGGCTTATGGAGCGGACTCCTGTTCCTCAGGCTGGTGAAGACCGGCCATGTCTGGCTGTCTACGCAAGGACAGCGCGTGCACCTTACTAAGCAGTGACCTAACCCTGCGTATGCCCAGACACCCCATTGTCGAGTGCTTTTCTCCCGGCCCCCCAAATCCGAGGTCACCAGTTTAACCTGGTGTTTCATATCACTGCCAGTGGACCCCACCCCGTAAAATGAAATGGTTACATTTCTAATACAGTACCTGGAAGTGACAAAGGGCAGAGCATGGTATTGAAATGAATGAGGGGAAAGGTTATAAGTAAGGGAGATGAAAAGAAGTGGCCACGAAAAAATATGTAAAAACAGCAAAGTACTTGGGAATCTAAAATGTTATAACCACTCATAGTTCAGCAATGTCTCTAAAAACTAAGCTTATAACTACCGTCCAGCAATTGCATATACATTCACACAGAAACCTGTACACAAGTTTGTAGCAGCTTTATTCATAATAGCCCCAACCCAGTGTCCTTCAGTGCGTACGTGATGACACAGAGCGGTGCATCCACACCGCGGAGTACGGCTCAGCAGTCAGAGCGGGGTGAGCTGTCATACGCAGCCACCTGGGCGAGTCACCAGACATGCTGAGTGAGAAGTGCCAATACCAAAAGACTATGTACTGTATGATTCCATGCACACAACCGCCAATTGATAAAATTATGGCGAGAGAGGACAGCTTAGTGGTTGGCACGGCTTAAAAAAAACGGGAGTGGAAGGGATGGCGGAGCGGGCGACGTGAGGGGCCTTTCTGATGAAAGGTCTGTATCTTAACTGTCAACACCAATATCCTGGTTGTGATATTGTACCCTTTCCCCTTGGGAACCTGAGTAAAGGGTACACAGAATCTCTATTATTTCTATGAGTGCATATGAATCTACAATTATCTCAAAAGGTTTTAAAACTAAGAAACCGGTAAGGTGCTGCTATTTATGCAGACACTGGCCAATATTAGCTACTCCTGTAATGCAGCTAACCTCAGTGTGGTCCTAGGAGCCCCTGTATGAGAATTGCTTGTTAAGTGCAGATTCCTCGTTGCCTCAAAGTGTGTGCTTACTGGGTACACTCTCTGGGGTAGGGTTGTCGATCTGCATTTTTAACTAGACCCCAGGTGATCTTCGCCACTGAAAGGCCACTGCCCTAATAGTCAGGGCTACTCAAGACCAGCCAGAAGGACACATCAGTCGTGCCTTTTGTTACTAGGGCTACTCCTGTCGGCCAAGAGTCTCGATAGCCTTCATACCCAAGGTTCAGCTACTGGAGAACTAAGGGCGACATAAGCGTCAACGACATTAAACGCTTTGCATAACTGGTCTTCCGGCTGACGGAAGTTCACTCTTCTGCTTTCTGTCTTCGCAGAAGTTCACCGCCTCCAGCATACTCCGCACGCACATCAGGCAGCATTCTGGGGAGAAGCCCTTCAAGTGCAAGCACTGCGGTAAATCTTTCGCGTCCCACGCTGCCCACGACAGCCACGTGCGGCGCTCACACAAGGAGGACGAGGCCTGCTCTTGCAGCACCTGTGGGAAAACCTTCCCGGATCAAGAATCCTTGGACCCCCACGTGAAGGTCCATGACGACTGCTAGCCCTCAGTCTGGGGACCGTGTGAAAACTAAGGACTCAGACTCCGTCTTTATTTTTCTTGTGTATGAGAGTGTTGTATGAACAAATGATAAGAAACAGAAAAATGGAACTGACCAATTAGCTGATTAACTGCATTTATCAACTGTGGTTTTAACAGCTCTCGCAGACATGTTTTCCATGATTTCCAATAAGAATGAAATTTTGGTGAATTTACCCAGAAATAATGAAAGCTGTTAATAGTTCTTGAGGGTCTGGAAACTCAAAAACCCTGAGAGAGGGGACAACATTGAATTTCAGGGACTGAGTAGAGTTTAATTTCGTGATGAAAAAGAAAAAATCCTTTACGCCTCGGGCCCCCATTATCATATGTCTGTGGCCATCACCTGCTAATATTTCTTCACAGAATAAATTCTTTATAAATTTATTCAAGCCAGAGCATCATTAGTTGTACCTAAATGTTCAGATATGAATTAACCGCCCATCTTTATCTGGGTTCATTTTAGACTCTTAGTTCCTACCCCTCCCCCGTCACGTGACAAATGTCTGTTAATAGTTTGTTTAGCGCCACACAGAATTACTTGGAGGACACAGAAATTACTTATTCACCCACCATCTGTGACCTTTACCGATTGGGGAAGAAAAATTACCAAACCGAGAAAGGCTAAAAAATTGCAATAGACAAAATAAATGTATTTCTATTGCTCTAGGTCTAAACTGGATTTCATTCCTGAATAATAGACGGGTGGAATTTTTGAGGTCTCTAATTAGCCTGTTCATGATAATATATGTAGAGTGTAAAAAAGACCCACTGGAGGAAAAAATGTGCCATATTAGTTGTCACAAGGCTGATGCAAGTATGTAGGGAATAATGTCTTATAATGTTCAGGAAGACAGTGGACTCATCTTCGGGGTAATAATAGCCAACACCTACTGAGTGTTAGCCCTGTGAGAGAGTACCACGAATTCACCACCTTACAAATGGGGAAATGGAGGCTGAGAGAGGAAGAAACATTCACACAGAGAACTAGAGATCAGATACGCAGAATAAAAGTGCTTCATAGGTGCCCATAGCTACTAAACTGCTATGTCACATCACCAGCTATGGTTCTATTGATGACCTGGGATTTCTCTTCACCCTTTAGCCATGGTCCAGGTCTCTCAAAATGGAGCAAACTCAATATGGAACAGCTGCCCCCTCCAGAGGGAGGCTCCCAGCTGTGGCAGAGTCCTTTGAGACAAACGCAGTGGCAGTGACAGATTTTCCTCTAGGGAATTCTGTGCTGCGGTGACTAGGTCTGAGTAATTTATCCTAATGGGCATGTGCCCTGTTGTTTTAGGGGTGTTTTAGTTCATGTTAATTAAGTCAGAACAATGGTCTTTTGAAACGATTGGATCTCATCTTGTAATTAGGCAGCCTTTCTTTGACTGCTAGCTTAAAATGTATTTCTCACAGTTTATGGGTTTAAATGTTATTTTAAAATCAAATGGTAAAGCAAGACCCCAGAAACTGGTGTGATGCCAGTTTTTTCCACTAGTTGAATAATTCAAATGAACCACTGTGTACTTTGAACCAGAATAGTAGCAAAGGAAGGTAACTATTTTCCCTTATTCTAACAATCGCTGCCCAATGCGTGATGGGGACTAATACCTTACATGGATCCTGCGTGCCCACTGGAAAACTGGAAGACCCTGGACCTGTTTCCACAAAGTCTTGGTCATATTGATCAGGTGACATACATCAATTTTTGGTTTGGAAAATGCAATCAGTTCGTAACATCTTTTCTTTGGTAATTACCTTAAGCTCTCTTATGTTTATTTAAAATATGTATCTCGGCTATTTCTAAAGATAACTCGGATCAGCTTATAACAATAATAAAAAAGGCTGAGACAAAGTATAAGACAAACCACCACATAGAGGAGAATGGGATTAAAACTCTGGGTTAATGTAATTATGCGAGCTGAACATTGTTGGAACGTAACAAATAGAATATAGATTTTGGAGTTGGACAAACTGTCTTTGTCCACCACGTCCTCATGGTCCAATGTTGGGGAAGTGTTTCATGTCCGAGGTTTAACGTCTTCACCCACACAGTAGCTATAGTGTAGGGCATTGTGAGAATGAAGTAAAATGTAGTGACTTGTGTTCTGGATGATACTTAATCCATTTTCTTTCTCTTAACCTGTCAGTCAAGACAAAATTAAGACAATTATGCAAATTTTATATTGACAAATATGATTGCTTTCAGTTGTTCTCACAAGTGTGGTTCCTGGACCAGCAGCATCAACACCACCTGGGGACTGTTAGGCAAATTCTCTAGCCCTACTGGATATCTACTAAATCAGGAACTCTGGGGACGTGGCCCAGCAATTCGTATTAAGGTTTTCGAACCATTGCTTCATTCGATATAGTCTTCCAGTACCTGCAGCATACACAGCAGGAGGTGAAACTGAGTAGCTAGGTGACTTGGCAAAATTACAAAGCTGTTCATTAGCAGAAACGATTAGAATAAATTGCTGGCAGAATAGTGCTCTTCTTGGGACTCATGGATGCCAATAGAACACAGTCCTATTTTTCTGTTGGAAATATGGAACTTCGTGCAGCCTGGTTGATGGAATTTAGAGACCTTCTCCTAAGTGAGTTTCTCTTACATTTCTTTTCCCTACCTAAGTCTATCTGATGATAAATATCATCAGTTTATTCATTAGAGTAAAAAAAAAAAAATGCATAAAAAGGGACATCTGAGCCCTGCAAAAATAACTAGGCTCAAAGTAAAGTGGCATCTATGGTATTGATGAAGCTGTTCTAGTTCTCAAGGGAACTGGGCAATTCCAGTGAACAAAGCTGTCAAAAGAGACACTTGGACCTCTACGGAGCCTGCAGTAGGCTCGGCATCGTGGCCATAGAGGCATTGTTCCCACAGTGCAGGGCAGATTGGGGCTGCAATGAACTGCCATTCGCAGTATGATAGATAAAATCTCAAATACAGTCCTAGACTGTCTATTGCTGGGTCTGAAATACTGCATGACAGGTTGCACAGTATTTCATTCACAGTTGTTTTAAGTGCTTTCAGGATGCCTTGTGACTTCCTTAGGGGCAGTAATGGCACCGAAATGTTATTTGATGGACCCTATCCGAATTTCAGGAGAATGAATTTATACATTGGATTCCTTCAATAGAAACATTTAACTAGAATATCAGATCACAGCAAGTTTTTTGTTGATTGACATTGCAAAATAGAATAAGCAAAATTGTTTGGAAAGAAAAATTGTGTTGAAATAAAATACCCTTCATTGATAATCTCTTCATAGAGTACAGGAATCTCATAGAAAACAAGTTTTTTTTTTTACCTTATTTTAAGAGGTAATATATTCAGCTTCCATTTATTACTGCAAAGAATTTTAACTGCTTTGTTGCCTTAAAATAACTAATAAATTATGGTTTTTTTGAAGTGAGATATTTAGCCGTAATTATAGCTAAGATAGAGAATATTTAGGGAGAAGACCATGGTCTTATTTTTGCATATGACCTCAGGATAAAATATTCCTTCGCTGTCCTTCATTTTCATCATATATTATCTCAGGATTTTTGTAATCACATGAAAAAGTGGGATAAATTGTGTGTGTTTAACATAATGTAAATTCCATCTATAGGTCTGCGAAATTCATTCTGGGATTAGTACTTTGTGTCAAAAGCAGTTCGCTCTCAAGAAAATATATCAAAGAGGTTGAAATTCCATTCCTGATTTTTTTATAAACTGTTTAAACATGCTACGTTCTTCCTTTTGCTTCCATGATGCTAATAAAAATATTAGGTAAGATTTTAGGGCCATGCATGTGATTTTCCCCCATTCTTAACCAATTAGATGCAGCGAGACAACTGAGAGGCCAAACAGTCCACAACTCACTGTGAGCTTGTTTCCGACAACAGGATTTTTCCTTTCTTCCTCTAGAAAGGCTTTCTCAGCCTCTGACTGTCGCGAGACTGTGGGTACCTGAACCGGGGACGGTGAATGGCGAATTCCACTCTCCCGTTACCTGACTTAAAGGTGCCGGAGCCAAATTCTCTAAAATTTGTTTTGAAACTCTTCCGCTTCCACGAAGAATGAGCAGGATGTCACACAAGGTGGTGGGGTTCGTTCCAGGTCCTCTCTTAGAGGGAGGGGCTATCTCTGTTTCCCAGTTCTCGAATACCAAATGCCTTCGGGCATGCGAGCCCAGTCGCAGGAGGGCAGGAGGGCCTGAGGTCTTCGGGGTGACTCGGAGCCTAGGGCTGAGCACTCAAGGACAGGCGTGGGAATTCCCCTATCCCAAGTCGAAGGGTTTCCTAAAGTCAGAATGGCTTTCCCCCGCTATATCTAGTCTTTGTTCCTCTCCGATCCCAGCACTAACGGCACTGCGAGGGCCACACACTCCTTCACTCCCCAGAGAGCTTCGCTTTCAGTGTTTACCCCACACCCCCTCTCTAAGTGGCTACCTGTCAGTTTCCATTTCAGCTCTGCCTTCCTACTTACAGGACTGCTGACCACCGACTGACATATCACCTGTATCGATTCTCTAAGAGCTGACAAGGTGGAGGGGAGACTAGTCTAAGGCAGCCCTGAGCTCTTAGCGGAGTGGGATCATAAACGCCCCCATTTAAGGTTTCATTCAATAGCAATCGTTGCTAAAGTAAATGGACATCAGCCTTCCGGCCCCCTCCTCTCAAATACAAATACAGAGAGGCCATTATCAACGGGCAGAGAGCACTGAACTACAGCTGTATCAGTTTCCACATTTTCAAATGATTCCTTTAATGAAAAGCTGCGTTCTTTTCAGGCCATAAAACACCAAGGAAAAGTCTATTCATTTAGCCATTGTACATATTAGCTTATTTATTTATGGCTGATGCTGCCATCAGCATTCCTTGGGTGTAGAGTTAACTCACTTAATGATCGGGTGATAAACTCCTAAAAAGCAGATATATTAAGTCGGCTCTGCGCAGTAAGCACTGCGTGTTCCTATCACGTAGGGAGGTTTGTTTTCCAGTTTAAACGCAAATCCACTCTCTTTAATACTCACGGAAAGCATTTTATATTTGCATGCCTATTTGACGCAGAGCTCACAAAGATTTATTTTCAACCACAGTTCTTAGAAAATAAGCATATCGCCATCATTTAACCAAATATCCTCTAGTTATTTAAAGAAGATCTTCACCAAATTGAGTTCTTTTATGGCAAGAATCATCTCCCCCCTCCTGCCCTCTCTTCCTCCCTCCGTCCTTCTTTCATGAAATATTTACTGAGCACATAATCTGAATCATCTCAGCAGTCATGTGTCTTGCACAAGCAGAAACTCAGTTGTTGATAGAATCCGTTTTTTTTTTTTTTTTTTTTTTTGGTGGGCCAGGGGTGTGGATAGTGCCTGGATGAAACTATTCTTTTGAGGGATCTCGGAAAAGAATCGGGACTTGCATGTTCATGTTTTCTGAAGGTTAAAGTTCAGAACTTGAACCCTGTTTCTATTAGCGCAGTCCTGAAGATATTTTTAAATGTCATTTGCATTCACGTGTTCATGGCTGATATGCGCACGAGTGGGAAATCGAAGTAAAGAAAGTGTATGCAGTGGAATGAATGGGAATGTTCATTGTTACCCCCCTTTGTTGTTGTCGTTCGTTGAGACATAAATATAAACACCTGAGAGGAGCTGCAAAGAAGGGCCCTCAAAGTCATTTCAAAATGATGTTCTGCAGAAACAAATGGGGGCAGAAGGACCGCTGGTCAACCCCACAAGTGTATGACAGCTGAGAGAGAGAGAGAGAGAGAGAGATAGACAGAGATAAACAGGAGAGAGACAGAGAGAGAGACAGAGAGACAGAGAGACAGAGAGAGACAGAGAGAGACAGAGAGACAGACAGAGACAGAGAGACAGAGAGAGGTCAAATTATTTCCGGTCCCAACTTCCAACCCTGCCCCCAGGGTGCCTTCACCTCCGCCGTGTATCCTAGCGGGCTAGCGGGCGAGGCTCTGCCTCCCCGACATGCCTCATCTTCCTGATGTTCCTTGCTGCTCCTGTGTCCCCTGGCACCTTTACAGGCTCCCTTCCTCCTGCACTCGGTCTGTAAACGCTGGGGTCCTGCGCGCCCTTCCCTCTGCGCCCTCTGTCCCTGCCGTCTGCCGCACTGGCTTGGCGGGCATCAACGGCCATCTTTACCCTGACCATGTCTACATTTTGATTTGACTTCCTACTTGGGAATCTCTCTGTGCGTCATGGAGGCAACTGATTTTGACGTGTCCGAAACTAAAGATCTTTCCTAAAGTCCCTTAGGAGTGATGCCACCACCTACTGTCCTAGGAAGCTGCTTGTCACATGTCCCATCCAGTTTGTACGATTCATCCCTATAGCCTAAGGCCCATCAACTTGAGGAGACTGACACATAGTTATGACATTCATTGGCCCCGAACCAGACCATTTCCTTCCCAGCCAGAGGCATCTTTTCAAAACACAAATCTGTTATTGTTCTTTTGCTCAAGGCCTTTTAAAAGCTTCCCATTCATAGTCCAAAAATGTTAACCTTAACCTACAAGGCCTCTAATTTCATCCTGAGACACTCAGCTTGGAATCTGTGCTCCTACCATGCTAGCTTCCTGACAGTTTAAGGAGCCAAACTAGTTTTCGCCCAGGACCTTCGCTGATTGTACCCCCCTTTCCTGGAACACTCTCCTCCCTTCTGGAGTTTAGCCGTGAGTGCTGACTGCCTGGATTTGGACCTAAGGCTCCACCATCTACCCAGCTGTGTGACCTTTAACTTCTGTAAGCATCAGTTTCCTTATCTGTAGAATGGAGAAATAATAGTACTTACCCGATTGGGCTATGATAAGGGTTTTAAGTAAAATCAGGTGCCTAATCTTATCCTTAATGCAGTGCAGGGCACTTACTGTGTGTTCGATAAACGTTAGATGTTAATTAATATCAATATGTTCTTTGCGTTTCTAATGAGCATAGCGTCCTGTATTTAATAGGTGGCCCAATAAATATTTATTGCATAAATGAATGAACAGTATATGGAAGATGAAATTTGGCCTTCTCTTTATTGTCATGGCTGTAGAACGAAAACATTCCTATGGATGAGTGACAGCAGCCACCCAGGGTATACGATAACCTGGAGAGGGGAAGACAAGGACACGAAACAGAGGAACAAGTGGGAAAGCAGGCACATGTGAAGATGAGGAAGGGAAGGTCATCACAATACGCCAGGTGTTAGCAGGCAGAGATGTGAGCCCAGAGATCCACCAAGTGTGGCCGGTGGGAGTGGGGGTGAGGAGTGGGAGGCAAGGTGTGAATGCAATCATTCAGTCAACAACGTGCGTGGTGCCAAGTGCTAGGAAAGACAAGCCCAGTAGGTTCAAGATAATTAAACGAAATACACTACGAGCCTGTGATGCTGCTGGAAGATCCCATATGGCCACCATCCAGCTGCATCCAGACCTTGTCACTTTCATACACTCCCAACAATTCTCAACCTCACGAGCAATCAAAACACATGAGCACACTCATTCTGCTAGGTAACAGTATATAGGCCGGCATACCTCTTTGAGAAAGCAAATAAATGCTGTGCTCCAAAAGCCTTAAAAAGGTCTGTCATCTTTCATCTGGTGATTCCAGTTTTAGGAACCATCCTATAGAGTCAGAAATGCAAAGATTCATGAACAAGGACATTCTTAGCAGCACTGTTTTTGACAGTGAAAACTGATAACAGATATTCAGCAACAGGGCTTAAAACACATTGATAAAATGGAGCACTGACTGGCTATTAAAATTGAGGTTTTTCAAAGAACGTTTGACATTCTCTCTACAAACCTAAATAAGCTCACAATATATGCTTGATCCTTGAACAAGGCTGGGGGTCGGGGGCTTGGATCCCCTGCACAGTCGAAAATCTGCAAATAACTTTTAACTCTACAGTTGGCCCTTCTCATTAGTGGATTCAACCAACAGAAGCTGGGAAACTCTTCCATCCAGGCTGGGAATCTCTGGCTGAGAATAGGAAAACACTGTTTTCCATCTGGGGCTTGATGAATGCCCGGATGGGCCCACTAAAGCCTTGTATAAGTGGATCGTACTGTTCAAAACCATGTTGTTTAGGGCAGCTGTCTCCACCCAACCTTTTTGGTACCAGGGACCGATGTTCCTACCAGAATCCAGTGCCTGATGATCTGAAGTAGAGCTGAGGCGGTGATGCCAGCGCTGGGTGACGCCAGCGGCTGCAAATACAGATGAAGCTTTGTTTGCTCACCACTCACCGCCGGCTCTGTGGCCGGGTTCTTAACAGGCCACGGACAGGTACAGGTTCGCGGGCCGGAGGGTTGGGGACCCCTGGTTTAAGGGTCAACTGTAATGCTCAGCCAAAAAGAATCCAAACTCTATATAGCAGGTCTGTTTCTACACAGAACTTATGTATTATGTCTTCATTGAAGATGAGTAGAAACTACAAATTTCCAGGCATTAGTAGCTAGGCAAAGGGAAATTAGATAGATTCCTTCCTAACAGGCCTTATTTTTATTCTTTCAGGGCTGTCCTTATGCATTGAAGCTATCGTGCCATCCAGGACTGGCCTGTCACTCTGCTGGGCCTCAGTTTCCTTATCTGTCAAACGAGGAGGTTAGACTACGTTATCGCTAAGGCTTCTAGGAACAAATACGGAAGGTAGGCACGATTTTGGTTAACAGTTGCTGTTGAACTGGGGTGCAAAGCCAATAAGCATTTGAATTGGAAAACCCAAGAAACTGCCAGCAGCCTCCACTGAGGCAATTGAGGGTGGAAGAAGAGAAGCTCGCAGAAGCGGGTGTCTGGTTTGTTGGGGAGACAGATTCTGAGGATTGAGATAACCGCTCACAGGCACTGGCAAGCAGACGCCTCAGGGTCAGCAGATGGCTAGGACACCCTCTCCTGGCTGCGTCCCGGGTTCCACCTGCGCCTGGTTTTCCCGTCTGGAGTGGGAGTCGATCTGGTCTCTGCTGAGTTGCTTGGACCATTTTTCCCTGCCAGCCTCGGAGGCCTGGCGGGGGCCGCCAGAGGAGGCGCAGCCCCTCCCACGCCCAACGATCTCCTTAGGGAGGTTTCTGGGTTTGGGGACGCCAAAGGTCACTGCAGCGGAGGCTTCCGAGGGACTGAGGGGCTGTTTGAAGCCTTTTAGGCCTAAGCAGAGCTCTAAATCGGAGGGCATTTAATTGGCCTTGTAATTTCTGATCGATTCCCGAATTCAACACGCTTTGAAGAAGGGCGCTGGGGCGGGAGGGGGTGGAGACACCACGACCCCGGCCGCGCCCCAACCGGCCTGGGGGTCCTGGAAAGGCCACCCGCCCACCCCCCAGCAGAGGGCGGGAGTCCCCCAGCCTCCCCGGCCCACCCCGGCACACACTGGGCGGGCACCTGGGATGCGCAGGTGGCGGGGCCGCGTGCGACGTGGAGGGGGGAAGCGAGCGACCTTCCCGCTGTCCCCAGCCGCTTCTCTGAACGTGACCGCCCGAGGGAGGTGAGAGAGAGAGAGTGGATTTGGAAAGAAGCAAAATCGAGATTTTTTAAGTCACTTTTTTTTTCTTTTATCTTTACGGAAAATTGATGCCCAACATCCAGCCACTTAAAGATAACCATTTCCAGTCGGTCCATCTCCATTATGTCGATGTGTTTGTCTCTTTTAAACAGAAACTGTTTCTGTCAACATCTCTTCCCCATACCCACTTACTGTAGAGTGAACACTTTCTGTTGATCAAAAGTATTTTTCCATAAAACGACTTTAAATATGCGCATTCACATCTCCCGCTCCCCCAGAAGCACTGTGATTGAGAATCAGTGGAGTACTCTTGGTCATTTAGGTGGTTTTCAGTATCACAAATAGCTGTGCTAAATATCCGTGTAGATAAATATTTGCTTAAATCCCGGTTGTTTTTCATTCGAATCATTTTCTAGGTGCGAACTAATGGGGCCAAACATAGGCGAGGAACGGGAAGGCGTCGGGGAGCCCAGGCAGGCTGGCGGCGCAGCGACCGGCAGTGGCAGGGGCTTCAGCAGCGGCTGCTGTTACTATTACTTTCTTGATTGACCCCTCCGCTTCCTCCCGCTACCCTCGGTAATTATTATTCAGAGCTTTCCTGGATAAAGCGGGCCGATTGATTCTTGGGCTGCCACAGGTTTCCCCGTACTAAGGACTGACCCGGCCAGGTGACTGGGCATCGCGAGTGGGGGGCGGGAGTTCTGGAGGGGATCAGGCGGGGTCCAGATCCAGTTTCTGCAGGCACGTCCCTCCCAGGTGACACCCAGGGCCCGGCCCCGCCCCGTCCCCGTGCATGGGCGTGGCAGGGGGGCTCGTGACAATGGCCGTGATGACAGGTGGCCCTCCTCTGAGCTGCTGGCCATGGGGTGCCGCAGTCTCCCCCTTCCTCCTTTCTCCTTTCCCTCCCTAACCCCACACCTTCCGTCCTCCTCCCCCTCGCCCCCACCCTCGGCAGCTGGAGCCCCCAGGTCCGGGTGAGTGGGAAGCCCTGCGGCCGGGAAGGCTGGAGAAGGGGGTGGGAGAGCGAGGAGGCGGCACGGGGCGCGCATCTTGCAGAGAGGACCTAGGCTGAGACCCTCCCTCCTCCGCCCGCTGCCCCGGGCATCCTGGAGCCGCGGCTCATAGACCGGCCCAGGCCGAGCCCCGCCCGCCCAGCTCCCGCCCCGAACCTGGAGGCTGGGCGGACCCTGGAGGCTGGGCCGCTCCCCGCTCTCTTTGAACTTTTGGGACCCACCCAGGTTGCAGCTAGAGACCCGCCTTTTGAGGAAAGGGTCTAACTCAGGTTCTCTACCTGCACACTGAAGCCGGTGACTGGTTTCTTTGGCGGTCTTTTTCTTTTGGCCGAAAGGGCCGAAAGGGCCGAAAGGACCTCAGAGAAAGAGAGAGAGAGAGAGAGAGAGAGAGAGAGAGAGAGAGAGAGAGAGAGAGAGAGAGAGAGAGAGAGAGAGAGAGAGAGAGAGAGAGAGAGAGAGAGAGAGAGAGAGAGAGAGAGAGAGAGAGAGAGAGAGAGAGAGAGAGAGAGAGAGCGCCCAAGCGTCTCGGTGCGGCGAGGCGGGAGCGGGAAAGTGGACAGGCGTCCTTGTCTTTCTCTTTAGCTGGTCAGGGAGTGAACGGGCGATGCCCTAAGCGCAAGCTCGATGCACCACTCCTGACATTTTGTGAGGTTTTTCCATTATTCACTTTCCCTACGTCTGATTCCTCTGTATATACTCTTCGCTACTATATAAACTTGAGTGCAAGGGGACTATCTCTTATACTTCTTATGTTGGTTCCTTGATAATGAATACGCATACAATTCATATTTTTATATAATGAATATATATCTTTAATATACGACCTGCCTACAGATATACTACTGTTCGTGAAGAAAGCTAGGCATAAAACAGCGACAGTTGTGTACATGGCAATAGGCTGCCCCCAGTGCTCAACGCCATCTGAACCACCACTAATGGGGTCAGGAGACATATGGGCAGATAATCCTCTACCTGGATCACTATGTTTCGCCAGCTGAATTCCACATCCTTCAAGTCTCAGCTTAATTTTCACTCCTTTTGGAAACTCGTTCTGACCTTTCCCCACAGAATTAGAAAACATAAATCCTTAGAAATGGATAATCTCTCTGATGGTCCTCAGTCACTGGGAGTGAAGGAATGGGAGTCACAGGAAAGATACCAGAGAGATGTACATGAAATACGCATTCAGTAGTGAGGTAGAATCGACCAGGAGGATGGGGACAAGAGGCAGTCGGAATGCAGGAAAGCTTTACGGAAGACAGACATGGTGAACAGAATTTTGGAGACGTAGAAAGTCTGCATTTAAAAAAGAGGTGAAGTCTCATCAGGCCATCATGGTTCTAGTAAGATTGACTCGGGATGTGGAAAACCATGAAAAAAAAACCCAGAAGCCAAGTAGTAAAATCTAAGGGTTTATTTTGTCTTTATTGTCATATTTCTAGAAGATGGTGTGATAAAGACAATAAGATCGGTAAGCACTATATATACTAGTACAAAAGTGTAAATTAGGAAAAAAGTGTCCATTTCATTTGCTTGGTCTAGAGGAAAACATGGCGGTTTGAACTCAGATGTTTATATCTGTTCCTTTATAAAACTACTAAAATGATACTAAAAGGCTAAAAAAGGGCAGTAAACTATAAGGACAAAGGAAAGGAAATCACAGTAGATGAGGTATTTCAACAAAATTTTGAATGCTGGAGCTGATTTAGCCAACCTGAGCTGGCCTACTTCCGAGAGACAGTGAGGGGACTTGACAGGAACCAAGGCGATTCACCACAGGCCCCAGGAAGGCTCAGGAGATGAGAGAGCGGTTCCTCTGCGAATGAGTGTGGGTGGGGAGGAAAGAATTGTGGAAAGCTTCATAAGGAGTAGTGAGACCCTTGCATACATCTCCAGCCCAGGCCTCCGAGCCCACCTAAGTGAGGGCAGGATGCGCCAAACTGAAATCTACATCCTGAAGAAGGGCGTCTGACATTGAAAAAGCCTCCAATATACCAGACAGAGATCAAAATGAGAAAACAGGGGAAAAAAAAAAAAAATTAACTGGGAAGAAACAGACAATGCATGGAGCGGGAAAACACTTTTAAAAAAATCTCAGACCTTCAGAGATATACTAGAAGTTCTAGCATGCTTGAAACAGGAATGGGAGGCTTTAAACAGGAAAAGCCCCCTCTTGGAAGAACCTTTTGGAAATTAAAAATATGATAGCAAAAAAAAAAAAAAAAAAAATATATAGAACAGTTGGCATGGAAGATGAAGTTGAGATAATTACCTAGAAAGTAAAAAACAAAGAGACAAATAAATGGAAAATGGGAGAGAAGAAAATTGACAGTTGAATCTAGGAGACCCCGAACCCAAATAATAGAAATTAAAGGTTCCCCACAGCTTTATTCCCTCATAAGCACCCTTTCTTAGAAAGCTTCTGAAGGGTATTTCACTAAAATAAAGGCCAAAACCAAGAGAAAGGAAGTCAGAGGCTCCAGGAAATGGAGGGCGTAGCACAGAGGTTTGTAACCTAGGAGAGGAGTCCCAGGATGAAGGCTGTGCCACAGGGCAAGAAAGCAACCAGTCCAAACTGGTTGGAGGCCAGCAGGAGGGCCACCTCCCAAGGGGATGGGGAGGGGAATGAGGAAGGAACCCATAGAAAACTAAGCAAGCAACCAACCAAACAGACAAAGATGAATCCAGGGATAAAAAGAAAGAGTACAAGAAAAGAAAATGATGACTCAGCTGGGAATAATATTTACAGCCATAGGAAAAAGGAATGATATTGATTGAACTAAAGGATGAAATGAATCTATTGTGAGGGGACTGGGGGAATGATACCTGTAAGACCTGGGAGATAAGAGAGCCACAGTAGGAAGACAATAGTTAACAGTTAAATGTGAAAAGAAATACCAATATGTATGAGTTACTTAGCAACTTGGGGGGAGCTATTGTTTATGGTTTCCTGGGGGAGAATTGAAATCCGTGATGGGGAGGGCCAGAGGGAGGACCTGCTATAAACTTTGTGAAACTTTGTGAATTTCAGAAGTTTTTATTTTGAAATATTTGGAGCCTAACCAGAAGTTGCAAAAATCCTCCAGAGAGTTCTCATGTATACTCAACCCACTGCCCCAGTGATAACATCTTATATAACCACAGGCCATGATCAGAACCAGACAATGAGACTCATGATACCGTTCACTATACATAACTTTAAAAATCATTTTCAGATATTATTTAGTTTTGAATAAGCATTAACAAGAAAGCTCTAGGGCCTACTTTGCTCTTAAATGTATCGGCGTAAAATACTCTTATAATAAAAAAATACTTTGTATCTGGATTATGTCTATTTTCTGTTCTTATTATGTTTCTCATTCTCATTCTCTTGTCTTCTAGATTTTTTTTTTAATACCAGATATAAGTGGTCTCTTTTATTGGCCTTTTGTTTTATTCATCAACTCTAGTAGCTTTTTAGCTTCCTATATTAATGATTTTTGCTTTATCTTTATTCATTACTTTTTCCTACTTCGTTGCAGGTATATTGTGTGGTTCTTTTCCCTAGTGCCTTGAGTTGAAACGCTATTTGTTTTCAGTCTTGGATCAGGCAAAGTTCTAGCAGGAAAGAGGGCTGTCGGAAGAGTTTAATAAAGGAAATACACAGAGAAGTGGGGCTCCTCTACCCTCCCTGGCCTGGGGGGGGAAGAGCGGCAGCGCCCCCATGGGGGCCTCTGGGCAGTAGACACCTGATCTCTCTCCTCTGACATCTCGACACCGGAGGTGAGGAGTTGACACTGTCCATAGGGTCTTTCTCTCTGTGTCCAAGCAGCATGGAGAAGGGGGAGAGTGAATGTGGAAAGACCAGCAGAAAATGCTCAGCACACATTTTGCTGATAAGCACACATTTAAGGCTGTGATGTTTCCTTTGAGTATTACTTTGGCCGCATTTGTAATTTCTGACTAGTTTTCAATTTCCTTCTGAAACCAATAATTTTTTGGAACAGTAGATTAAAAATTCTAAGAAGAGTAGTTTGGAAAAGATATTCCTTTGGTTCAATTCTAATGTTAGTACATTATGGTCAATGAACGTGACTTGTATAGTTTCAATTTGAAAAATTCATCGAACTTTTTTGCTGGCCTAATTAATATATAGCTAATATTTGCAAATATTTCATGAGTGTTTGAAAAGGATGTGTATTTTTTTGTTGCATACAAAAATCTATATCTATTAATTCAAGTCTTTATTGAACTGTGTTATTTAATCCTCTACATCTACATTTTTGTATATATTTGATTTGTTGATTTTTGAGTGATAGGTTAACATCTCCCACTTTCTTGTGGATTCCTCAATAGCTCTTTGGTCTGCTATGAGGTTTTGCTTTACATATTTTGAATCTGTGTTATTAGGTACATAAAATTTTCTGGCTGTTATACATTCTTGGTGGGTCATAGCTTTTATGACTATCAGCAAATTGTCTTCTTGTTCCATTTAACACTTTTAGTCTTGATTTCTAATTTGTCTGATAATATTATATTATTTCTTTTTATTAGCATTTACCTGATACACAGGTCTTTTTTCCCCAATTCATTTCTTTCTTTTTTCTGTCTGTATTATTTCGTTTTTGTCTTTTATTACTCAATGAGAGAGAAAACAGATTTCTACCATTTATGTGAGCATTTTCCAAACTGCGTTAATATAATTTTGTTTTCTTTTTTTCTTTCCATTCAGTTAGCTCTGTCTGGATTTCACTAGGAAACTTCATCCTCCGGGGGGGAGCACGAGGGGGTCTGAGAGGCAGGGAGAGCACTGGTCACCGATGTCTTTCAGGAGAAACAGGAAGTTCCTGCACCCAGAATTCTAGAACAGCTAACTGGATGCAGCGACAGTTCTTTTGATAAGCTCACTTTTAGGTGTTTGTTACTCTTTCTAGTTTTGAATCCCATGCTGGTTTGAGTTGTCTCAGGTAAAAATTTTACACAAGAAACCCACATTCAGGCGCCCTTTTATGGTTTTATAATATGCAATATGAACATTGAGTGAAATCTAGACAAAATTAATATTGATTAGAAATGTTCTGTAAACGAGGTGAAAATTTTATTCACATCTATTAGTTTAAGCTATAAATAGGGTAAAATCATCTATATCCTTCCAGTTCAGTCAGATGGGTATTTATTTTTTATTATATTATTAAAAGAGCTGATACTTGATCTATTTTTGTTAGTTCGGTTTTCATACTCAGAAAGAATTGCCTTAAACTACTCACCTGCCTTTCCACAAGAGGGGTTTGGTATTCCGGTTTTACAATATGTCTTTAAATAATTTTCTGTGATTTGCCTGGCAGCGTTTTGGGCACATTCCTTCAAATTCCAAATTGTATTTTCCTTTCCCATCTTTTTTTTTAAATGTCCCTTTGTTTTAGACATTTCTCTTTTCCTTTTTAAAATCACAATCTCTCTCTATATTACAACTAAAATACACTCATTCTTCAGTCTTACTGAGTGGTTTACTTTACTGAATAAGAAATGCCAAATTATTGAAAATATTTTGCCTAAGAAATTTTTAGACAGAGAGGTTGTTGATATATTGTTTGAAGTAGTTTTGTGGAGATCAAAATTAAATCTTTTTTTACTGGGCGGGCTTGGGCATAAGTTTTGAGAAAACGTTTAATCTTGGCCTTTTTTTTTGGTACACATTTCTGGTTGTGTCTCCCTCCAGTGACTCTGAGAAAACGTTGGGTACCGACTGAGCATTTGCTCTAACTCATGCAAAAAGCTTCTTGCTCGAAATTGATTTGTTGATTTTTAAAATGCCTCTTAGTATAAGAATTCCCATTAAATTTCATCTTTGAAAACAAAGCAGTATGCACGATTGACAGCACCAGGAACGTCTGTGTGCTGCATATGTGCAATTTTTTGTAGTCATTATATTGAACATGCCTCATTTTGAGAGTATGACCTTGAGTTGTCATTGCTTTAGAAAACGTGGACTAGTTAGGACATCCATTAATGTCCTAGAACAAATGCTATAACTGAATCCTCAAGGGAGACGGAGATTTTTACTGGTCTCTGGACACAAGAATCCATTTGTTGGAGCAAATGCTGAGTGTGATGAGCTGTAAAATGAAGTTAATTTCTGTGCCAGACCAAACTAGGTGAAGGACCGAGCAAATGGGTAAGATGAAGGCCACATTTCCTTCAGAGGGAAAAATAACTGCGTTTTTTTCAGATACCGTCACACGTGCGTTTGGTTTATTTGACGTGAAACAATAAGAGGAACGTAATCTAAGTAAGAGCTCCAGATCAGTGTCTCAGAAGCTCTCACTGAAATCTTTAATTTCAGAATGTACTTCATGCAGAGCATTAGAAGAGGACGATACCTCATTGCTAAAAGCGTCCTGTAAGCGGCAAAGCTATTAGTATCATTCTCTTGACTTCTTGTAGCTGAAAGTTTTAAAACAGAAGAATTGGAATTTTCCATCTTCTATCCTGGGTACCTGATGATCAAAGCAGGAACAGTATAACATTTTTTTTGTTTTCCATTTACTACTAGAAGTTTGGATGTATGTTTCTGGATGAGATTCTCTTTACGTTACTAATAGTTTTTTTTTTTATTATTTTCCACGTAAAGTTTTTCCCCTGATATTTACAACTGTCCTGCTGTTTTTAAACAGAACATATACTATATTAGAAGCAAAGCCCACATTTAAATTTTTCCTCCCACCTCTCCTCAGCCCCACTCAGTCGTAATTGTTTTGTGAGCAGAGTATTAGCCTTATAATACTACCTAGTATGAAAATTAGGCTTGGAGATTTTGAAGTTGTCCTATTTAAAATTCTACTTGTTTTTTTGCATATTAAAGAAACTACCTCCTATCTTCTGGCTGGTGGGTGGTGTGATAATTAAGAGCATAGACATTAGAAACATAGAATTACTTGTATAATTTTGGGCAGCAAACTGCTTCGAGTTCAGTTTCCTATTTGTAAAATGAGGAGGCTAATTCCTATCACGCAGGCTTTTTGTGTGGATTAAATAAGATATTTTATAAGTATTTTGAACACTCTCTGGTTCAAATATAGCATCTTTTCCACTAATTGTATGATTGATATTATTTAAATGCTTTTTGAAAAAATAGGGTTGTAGTTTATTTTTAAGGCTTTAAACACCCTGACCAAAATTTTACCTTGCAAAGGTAATATTTCATGTGCCAGGACCTGTTCCAGATGTGTTATGGTGAGTTCGATTATCCGTGTTGCACAGATGGTAAAATTGAAGCACAGAGAGAACAAGAAATTTGCCCAAGTGTAGGGTGGATCTGCGGCTCTCACCCCGCTGTACCGCCGCAGAAGTCTTTTCATTGTTAATTAAAACTTTTTTTGAATAGGTCAGACATTCACATGGCTTAAAAATAAAATAAAACTTATGAAATAAAAATATACAATGAAATATCTTCCCAGTCCCCACGATTTTGTAGGGGTCCTCCCAGAGTTCTATTGTACCTGCGAGGCAAATACACATGCATGTCTTATTCCTTCCCCGTTTTCTTATCAAAATATCTCCGAAAGCTTTTCTAATCAGAGCCTGCAGCGCATTCTCATTCTTTTTTAGAGCTGTGTAATACTCCATCGTGTGATCTGTCAGAGTTCGCTTAGTTCACCTGTTGATGGACTGTCGTTTCTGATCTTTGCCGTCATACTTCACGCAGCAATGGATAACTGAACAGTCTTGCCCATGTTCCTCTTGCACGTGTGTAAGTATAGTTGGATGCCTTCCAGATGTAGTTAAATACTATTTTCATGTATAATACTGACAGATATTGCCAAATTTCAGTCCAAAGGGGCTGGTGCCAGTTTGCCTTGCCCCTGGCGATGGAAGGGTGTCCACTCCATCACGACTCTGCAAAGTGTGTGTAACCCAATTTATGAAGTTTTGCTAATCTGATACATGAAAAATGATATCTCAGAGTAGTTCTAATCTGTACCTCTTATGCGTGGAGTTTCATGGCCTACATTCTTAACAACTGTATTGTATGGCCACCGAGTGCACTAAGGGACTCTAGCTGAAGAAAATAACTTTTACCCTCTCTTTCTAACATTTCATTTAAAATATGTAAACTCAAACTTATTGTTTCTATTCTTTTGGCCAAGAAAAGGATATCCCTTTCCCTGGCCTACTGTAAACTTTCAGAGACCAAAAAAAGTGAGAGATGCTCTATCAGAGACCAAGTGGAAGGGAATTAAGTGACTGGTCCAGCCCAGTGACTTCTGAGGGGCTTCAGCCTGGGGTGGCTGGGGTGGTCTTTTGATCTCAATAAACTTCATCACTGACCCACTGGGTAATAGTTCGTAGATCTGTTGAAATCCAGGACTTGGATGCAAACGGCATTCCATTTGAATGTTTAATTATGACTTAACCTCCATACATTATTTAGATTAGAATAAAATCCCTCCTGAAAAGTGTCCCATTCAAGGATCATGGTTTTGAACCCCCCGAGCTACCCTCAAATAAATATAAATTCTTTGTTCATTTTATTACAGCTTTAAGACATGTCCCTTAGTGTACCCTCTTCCAGCAGACAGTCTCCTCTGAGTCCCTTATAAACATGCCTGTCAAAGTGTCGCTCAGATGAAGCTTGAACACCACCTTCTACAACAGCACCCTATTCCGTCTTCCTGGCACTTACACTGTTAGAAAAGTCTTCCTTGTACTTAGTTGAAATGTACCTTCCAGTGGCTTCCATCCGGAGGTGCCATACTAAACAAGTGGGATCACTAGTGCAAAACCACTTTTTTATATATATTGAAGACCATATTGTGTTTTTCCTGAGGTTTTTCTTTACTCTTCACACCTGCAACCATTTTTCAAATGGCATTTAGTCATCAGAATAATTTAAAAGAAGTGTGCCCACCTGCGGAGAGGAAGAGAAACTTGAAATTTAAGAACAATGCAGCAATGCTTATTCATATATTTATTAAACATATATACGTACATGCGACCATGTGAGGTGCTTAGGGAAAAAGAAGTACTAGAAATGACTGCCTGCCCATGCCCCCCAGGAATTTATCATTTAAATGGGGTACAGTTTACATACAGGTACAGAGTAAGGCTGCAGCGTAGCTGAAAGCAGTAGGCGATTATTGTCAGTGGATGGTGAGTGGCTGTGGGGAGGCAGGATCTGGGTCTGGGGAGCTGTGGAAGGCTCAAGGAGGAATTGTCTTCAGCAGGCTAGACTTGAAAGGTTGGACTTGTGCACGTGGCAGGGAAAACAAATGGATTTCAGGAAGACTAATGTCAGGTAAATGGACTCTTCGGGCTTCTGAGAGCCTTGAATGCCGAGATGAGGAATTTGGATTTGTATCCTAAAGACGAGGGGGAAATGCTGGAGGCGTTTGGAAATAATAAAAAGAAAGCCCTGTGTAGGATGCTTAGTCTGGAAGTGGATTATGTCAGACCGGAGAGCTAGAAACCAGGAATTTGGAAATAAAGATCAACCCTGGACATCTGAGGAGCAAGCTATTTAAATGTCTTAAGGGAGCGGAGATGTACCAGTACAGCAGAGGGAATATTAGCCAATAATATTGCGATAACTGTGCGTGCTGTCAGATGGGTATAGACTCATCAGGGAGATCACTTCGTAAATTATATGAATGTCTAACTGCTATGCTGTACACCTGAAACTAATATAATATTGAATGTCGACTATAATTGAAAAAAACAAACTTCTGTTAAGTCTTAAGGGAAAAACGTGTCTGTGTAGAGGGACAGCAAGGGGACCAGGCCGGCTGAAGTGAGCCGAGGAGTGTGCGAGTGGAAGTTGAGGGCGGGATTTGCAGACTGCACCGTCTGCTAGGGCCTCGAAGGCCGTCGGAAGGGTTTAGCTTGTACTCTGAGTAACACATGCCATGTTATAATGCCGTATGATGTAAAAGCGCCTCTTACATCAAAGCGTTTATTAATTGCACATTTTTTCCAATTGCACGTTTCTGGCTCCTGTCCTCAGCGCGGCACTGAGTCTGCTCTTGCTAACACCATTAATAAGCGCCTAACTGGCAAGCGCATGCACTTTTAAAATCTTATCAGCTCTCTGTTGCATTTGACATCTACTTGACATTTAGACAAAACATATTTTTTTTATATTTGAGATGTTACATATAACACATTAAATGTAAATTGATCATAACCTTCACCCCTGGGTTGAGATTTTTTAAATGTGTGATTAGAGTCAAATTCAGGAAACAGCATATAGGTGAAGCCTTCGCAGGCCAGAGCAGTGTTTGTGCTCCCAGATACAGCTGGTCCAAACTTTGTATTAACCGCGCAGCTTTAGGCAAATTATTAAATAATTTTGAGCTTCATTTATCTCATCTTCAAAAATCTTCGAAAGATTATTGTGAGTGGCTTATGGTTATACCCATTCTGCAGATGAACAGACAAATCTAGAGAGATTAAAGAACCAACTTCATATCCCTCCTCTGACAAAGACAAAAATTTATCTGCACTGGTGAAAACTGGGGCCTTAACGATCACTCACGCTTCTCTTCAGGGCCATCTCAGCTCTGCAGAGGTGGGCTAAGGCCATCATGGCTCACAGGACCAAGATTGTCTTTCGAAATAATTTTAGATCCACTCTGACTTACAGATAAAAAGGCACTTGAAGTTCTAAAGTCTATGACTCTATGAAAAAATTGAGGCTATAATTATTCTACCATGGTCCAGGAGATTTAAAAGCAGGAGTAACCAAACGTTTATCCATTATTTGAAAAGTAATGAATACCTGTAAAACATCTAGTTTTGACCAATTTGTCTTCTTGGTGCATCTTTAAGACTAGTGAAATTTACATTACTGTCACCGGAGTGTTATTATAGACTATAAATTATGAACTGGAGGAAAATGTGAATCAGTGAAGAAGAGAATGAAAGAAAGACTGGCGCATAAATAAAATTCAGATCTAGTTATTTGGAAAAAAACAACAAATAGACAAGTCTGACCAAGATAAACATAAATAGAAAAATACCAACCAAAAATTAGGAGTAAAAAAGTAACCATAAATCACAAAAAGATGAAAAATATGATAATATTATATAAAATATTAAAAAAATCTGAAAACATGTACCCTTGAATGTAAAAATATTCTTCGAGTATATTCGATAAATACATAAATAACCAAAATTGTTTTAAGTTGAATTCCTTAGAAGGAATGGAATATGTTGTCAAAAACCAATTTCCTAAAAGGAGATTAGAACCCAATGGCTTTATAGGTGATCGAGTCTGTGCAACCTTTAAGGAACAGATGATTCCGCTCTTAAATAGTTCCAACGCATAGGAAAGGCTGGACAAGTTCCCCAAGTCCTGAGGGAAAAGACATAAGTGGTCATCTAGAAGTTTCATATTTGTCAAAATCTGGTAAGAAAATAACAATAGCGTCATCTATCTACATCCCTGAGTTTCCTAAGGAACTGGAGCTGACACAGTTTTGTCGTGACAACATGAGCAAAATATGGCAGAGACCTCAGTTGGCACCACCCAGGTAAGAAGTAGTTCTTAGCCCAAGGAGTGGCAGGGGTGAAGCCGACCTCCTCGTCATGGGGGCTCTGCTTCCTGGTCACGTGCCTGCGAGAACTTAGTATTTACAGAGAAAGGGAGGGAGAGCTGCACACCTCCGGCTCGAGTCCTCTGCCTGCTTCCAGGCAAAGCTGATCTAATGCTCGATGCAAGTGGTACAATTTCTTCCTTCCCTCTTGCTTGCTGTCTTTCTTTCCTCATGTTTTTTTAAACTTGCAAACCATACTTTATTTTTAAAGTTATACTCTTTTCATTATCAAACAAAATAGCTATAAGCAGGCTTAAGGTTTTTTTTTTTTTTTTTTTTTTGCTCAAAGAAGGGTTTTATTTTGTACTACAATTTCAGAGACGACATAGTTTGCACTTCCTGCAGCAGCATGCAATTTTTTTTTTGTCGTAAAATATACATCATGTAAAGTTTTGCTATTTGGACCGATTTTATTATTAATCATGCTAAAATATACATAACAGAAAATGTAGCATCTTAACCATTTTTAAATGTCCAGCTCAGTGGCATTAAATATATTCACGCTGTGGTGTAACCGGGAGCACCATCCATCAGCAGAGCTTTTTTTTCATCTTGCAAAACTGAAACTCTGCCCACGAAACACGAACTCCTGGTTCCCCACTAGCCCCTAGCAACCGGCATTCTACTTCCTGTCTCTATGAGCCTGACTACTCTGGGTACCTCATAAAAATGGAATCACACAGTATTTGCCTTTTCGTGTCTGGTTTATTTCGCTTTAGGGTCACCCATGTTGTAGTAAGTGTCAGGATTTCCTTTCTAAGGCTGAACAACATTGCGTTGCTCACAGATACCATCCATTAGTTGTTCATCCATCCACGGACTCTTGGCTTGCTTCCACCTTCTAGCCATTGCGAATGATTCTGCTGCGAATCCAGGTGTACAGATATCTTTTTGAGACCCTGCTTTTAATTATTTCACGTCATTTAAACCATTTTAAAATATGCTGCTCAGTGGCACTAAAGGACATTCACACTGTTGTGCGGCCATCACCAGTACCTCGCTCTAGAGCTTTGTCACCTTCCTCCTGACATTTTTCATGAGCACCAGTTCTAAGTCAGGTAGGTGCTCCTGGAGATAAACAGTGGATAAGATAAAATTGCCCTGACTCTCAAAACGCTTGCAGGAAAAATTCTTATTTCCAAGCTGCGGCACAAACCACTCTCCATCCACCTGCTGCTGGAACACCTTCTGGTTGGGTCTCCTCCCATCTGTTCTTGCTCTTCCTGTCCCTTCTCCTTGCAGCATGCATTTGAAAAGCACGAATCTGATTTTATCACTCCAGCGCTTAGAGCCCTTCAGCAGCGTTCCACTGCTGTCAGGAAAAGTCTAAATGCTTTCAGAAGCATGCAGAGCCCATCCTGCTCCTGCTCCTGCCTGCCAGCCTTTCCAACTTTAACTGGAAGTCTCTTTTCCTTTCTTTTGATCAGGTGCTCTGGTCATTTCATGTGCCATGTTCTCCAGCTGAACATCCCTTCCCCTCTCTCCCTCCCTTCCTCGCTCTTTGCCAGGTGAATTTATTTTTAGTTTTCAGAGCCAATGCCTCTTCTTCCAGGAAGCCTTCCCTGCTGCTCCCTCTTCCTCTTGACACACACAGTGCTTTGGTCTCCCCTTATATTGTTCATCGTAAAAGGTGTGGAGAAGATGAGTCAGCAGGATGCGTGCAGGGCGAACCAAGAAGCCTGCTGTCGCTGGGGATGTGAAGGGCAGGGAACAGCAGGAACAGAGGAGCTTGCAGTAGCCGTGGCAGGAAGACCCGAGAAGGCAGAAGAGTGAAGGGCGTGGGTTTTGAAAAGAGATGATAAGTGGTTAGAACGGTGACTTAGCCGCTCTCATTAGGAAAGCAATTGTAGGCAAGTTACTCAATTTCTCTAAACCTTAGTCTTTTTATCTTTAATGGGTTAATAGACACGTTACAGGTTTAATATGAGGCTGAAATGAGATAATGTCTTAAAGTGGATGCAGGGTATGTGGACAAGTTGGTGGTGTTCTTAGGCCTCTTTGGTCACCTATTCTGGGGGTCAGGGTCTGGACTGAGGCTGGCTATGTAGATTTGGGAGCTCTTAGCATGGAGATGATAATTAAAATCAGAAGACAGCCCGAGATTGCCAGGGCGGAGTCGAGAGGTGTACATAAGAGAGGGCTGAGGCTGGTCTGTGGGAACATGAGCATTTGCAAAGGGGACACAGCAGGCACCCGGTATGTTCTCCACGTAGACATACGGGTGAAATAACCAGGCTTCTTCTGAAGGAATCTGTCCTTTTCATTTATTTCCCCAAATTCTGACCTTTCGGGGAAAGAAAACGTTGCCTGGTAGCCCAGCCCATAATGCTGAGTCCTAGAACCGACTGTTGAGAACAGCTGAGAAATAATCGCTCGCGTCGTCTTTTTCAGTATCCAATATGCCCTCCTGCCGCTCCTTACCCTTTTTCTCTTGATCTCGTCTCTCAGAAGTGAAGCATTCTTTGACAAACGGGAAGCAAAGTCAGGCAAAAGTCGCTCTCCCACCATTTTCTCTACCATATATTTAAAATTGAATCACCCGAACACAAACCGAAGCACCACATTTCTAAGGCCATGCTTCTTCTTTAACAGAGGTATGATCAGACACAGACATGTAAGCCCCAACGATGTATTTGAGGTGCCTGGAGTGGTCATTAAGACAGGCTTCCTTTTGGGGGTGCCGGGGAGGGCTTCGCGCCTGGAATAAGGACCACAGTGCAGTTTGGATGGGTGGGAGTTGCATTTTCCTTTCGTCGAGTTGTTGCAAAGCTAAGTAGTTATTGGAAGTAAAGGATCTGGACACGAATTCCTTTAGGACTATCCAAGGTCATGTAAGCCCTGGGAAGTCCGTGTGCCTCGGGGAACGCCCAGTACTGTTTGAAGACTTGACCATAGGAGGGGTCTATGGGAGGTGGAATTTTCACCACCCCTGGGAACCTCCATCTCCACTTACCGGTCACAAAGAAAGAGGCTGACTCTCATTTTAAACATGTAAAGACCAACAAAATAGTCCCAGGATGTGAAGTACAGCATAGGGAATATAGTCAATAATATCGTATAATGCCAGGTGGGTACTAGACTAATCAGGGGAGCACTTCGTAAGATACGTCAATGTCTAACCACTGTGCTGTTGACCTGAAACCAATATAAATAAGACTGAATGTCAACTGTAATCGAAAAAAAAAAAAAAGTAACAACCAAGGTGCTGAGAGTTCTGGAACTTTTCTAAGACACCGCTGCTAACAGTTGCCGGCATTCGGGGTTGTCTGTCTGAGTCTACAACACACCCCCCTATCCCCACTTCCACGCTCAACACCCTGCTGCCCCCAAATCCCAAAGTCTTAGCTATTTTCAGAGCTGAGTGACAATTTTGTCAGGTCGGTACCTCAATCTCCACTTAGTAACTTATAATGACGGGTGGTGGTGATCAGGGGGAACTTTCTGGAGGACGGAAATGATGCCCAAACTGTGGAAAGCAAAAGTCAGCCAAGCAAAGGAGAAGGGGAAACGCTCCTGAGGGAGGGAACCCTGTAGTCAAAGGCGAAGCAAAAATGAAAACGTCTTGATGAAGCCTGAGCAGCTCCAGGGATGGAGGGTAGAATGGGAGGTTGGGAGTGGGAAAGACGTGGAAGTCAAGACGTGGGCATGCGGGAGGAGGGACGCTCCGAAGAGTTTTAAAGAATGACTCTGGATCGGTGCTTTAGATCGTCCCGATGGCACCGTGGACGATGGCACCGAGGTGGCTGAAAGGCTGGGAAGTGGGACGATCGTGTGGAGGGAGAGACAGTGCGGATAGGTAGGTTATGTTTATGAATTAATCGACAGTGGCCATCTTCACCTGAAGCAGGTGTAGATAGTGCTTTGTACCCGAAAAAGAGCGACACACAGCTGCTGATTACACCTAATCACCCCCTCAGCGTTACCAGTCTTATGAAGAGTGTTCTGTTGCTTTTTCAAAGTCGAAAGATTGCGTTTTGAAATGCAATATTTTTTTTTTTCTGCAATTTTAAGTCTACGAAGGAAGGGCCTAAGCTTTAGAAATTGAGTTTTAGAGGGGACATGGGTTTCCCGGGGATCTACAGAGGTCACAGTTTCTGAAAGAAACCTGGAGCTTGCTTTGGTGCCGGCGGTTCAAAGATATCGAGATGCTGCTTGTATTCTTTTTGAAAAAGTCTAAATTCTGTCACTCTTAATACCAGATTTTATTTTCGCTGTTATATGCCTTCTTAACCCTCAGTGACAGTTTTTCGTTACGTAGACAGGAGTTTAAAAAAATGCGTTGTGGAATGAAAATGTTCAACATCGCTCGACCCTCAAGTCACTCTCGCCCAAACCTCAGCTTCGTTACTGGGCTGTGGTTCGTCTTTCTATATTTCCCGCCTCTCACGTTATAAGGTCAGGCCGTCTTATTCAATTTTGTGTTACTGTATTTATTGGTTCTAGAATTGTTGTTTATGATACGACTCATCTCTGATTGTTTTACATCTTAGAGATAAAATAGGGCTGAAACTGATCTCTGATAGACACATGAAACCCTGATGATATGGATGAGCACCTGGGAGGGCAGCTGGTTGGGGAAAACGAGGAGGTGGGTGGAAGGGAGCATTTCTTTCCGACCGTCCACCCTTATGTAATGTGCGGACTGTCTCCTGTGTGTACGCATTACCTACTGACTTGGTTTGATAAAGGACTGCAGACAAAGATAAGAAACTGTACTTAATTTGTGGTGATTTCCTTAAGCTGACTGTAAAGGGTAAGTCAGCCTAGGAAGGCAGAGGAGAGATGGGATACGAGAGTGAGGCTCTGGGCGCGGCCCTGCCCCTGCCCAGCGGACCGTGGCCTTGGGCGAGTAAAGCCAGTTATAGACCAGTAAGCTCTGGTGTTCATAATCATGATGACTGTAATTTACGATATTGTGTGAAATTCTCCTTAGTTGCGAAGAGAATGGATCTTAAGTGTTCTCATCCTCCTCTCGAAAAAGGGAATTACATGAAGTGTGGAGGTGTTAATTAATTAAGATTACCGTGGTGATCATTTCGTGACACATGCATGTGTCAAACGGTCACTGTGGTACACCTTGAATTTACACAATGCGATGTGTCAAGTATATCTCCATAAAGCTGGGGAAAACAAGAAAGCACAATATCGCAACTATATATTGGTTACATGTTTACGTGTTGCAATGATAATACCTTTGATATGTTGGATTATAAAATTATGCTATCAAAATTAATTTTGCTTGTGAATTTTTAATAATGTAAATTATTTCTACTGGATAGTGTAGAAATATCTAGAATATCGGAATATTCCATCAGCGTGAGAGAACTCTGCTATGAATTTGGGTTTGAGGAAGAAGAGTTGCTTGGGACATATTTTGTCAGTGTCCTGCAGAGAAGAAAAGATTGTATTATCGTTATCATCGGCATCGTATTCTTTCTCTGGCCGATTCCAGGCATTTACCTGCTATCCTGAATAATGGCCCTGTGTTCTTAATGTGAGGTCCCCAAATAGTGCCATCAAATAGTACTGGTGCAGCTACTAAAGCGGCTATGACTGGACAGTGAGTATAGTCCTCGTGGGACTATTATTGTATTGCTGCCGTATTCCAATCTAGTTGCATTAAAAAGTAAGATTTTTTAAAAGATGGTAAAAAAAAAAAAAAACCCAGTAGAGACTCTGTCTTGAAATAAAATTGCCTCCTTAGTTTGCCCTTGCACAGTTGAGCGTCAGTGCCTTATTGATCGGAATTAGGAAGTTAATAAGGTTCGGACTAATTAATCAGATGGGTAGGGACTGGAACTGCACTACAAGGCTTAATCAAGTCATCAAAGCTCTCAAGCCATGAAGAAGGTAATTAAAGGGAAGGGATGCCTGTTATATAGTAACAGGAAACCAGGAGAGGCCAAGAGCAAGATAGAGAACCTCCATTTTCTTCTGTACGTTTTTCTGGTGTAAATCGGACCCAATGACCAGAGCACGTTGCTCGGCTTCCTATCAGAGAATCAGTCGAAGGAATTTATAAATCACCTCCTTGGGTCATTTACTTGCCCTAGACTAAATGTCAATGAAACTATACGCATTTATAACCAAGTTTGTCTTTGCCAGTTTCTGAAGAAATGAGTTCTTTAAGATAACCTGCAGTTGTCATTAACAGCTGCAGCAATTTTGATTTGTAAGCATTCAGTTGATTAGTCAACAGATACCGAGTGCCTCTGCTTCTGAATGTGCTGGACGCTGTACTGCGGGCCTCATCAACTGTAGAGAGCTATTTATTCAGGTAAATTTTGCTGTATGGCGAATATTGGAGAGTCTGGGGAAATATGTCTTAACTCTTCAGCCTTCCTCTGTCTGTTCCCACCCCACCCCCCTCAAAATAATTCCTTGTCAATAAAGACGGTGTGGGGAGGAGGCTGAGGGGAAGGAGATGCTCAGGGAGGAGGATGCAGGAAAGTGAAGGCAGAGGTCATTGTGCCTGGCTCTCCTGGGCTCTCCCGGGCTGCGGAGGCAGATAAACTCAGAAGAAGCTGGCATTTGCAGTCATTCACACCAGGTCGGATCTTACACCTTAAGGAGGGGATCAGCAAAGGACTGCTCTATTTTGGGGGCTAACCCCAGGACTCTAAGGGAAGTGTTCATTGTATTTAGGAACCAGAAAACCCAGCGTCCTTGTCGAGAGCGTTGCAGTGGCGTGGAGAGGGCGGAAGCAGGTTGATGGTGGGGTGGGGGTGGGGGGATGGGGGTGGGGATCGTAAGCCTCTTCCTGCGTCTTCCCCTACCTCTCTCAAAACTCTCCCCACCCCGCCCCTCCCTTTCCCGACCTCCAGAGTCTGTGTGGGCCTGGAGAGCTAATTAACATCTGAATGTTCCCCATTTTTCCTGTCCCGGTCAAATTTCTGATTCCTTGGGTCCCTCTGGTGCTTCCTAAATCTTATTAGCATTAGCCTGTGAGTGAAAAGTACCTTTAGATTAATGCATCTATTCAAAATAATGTGATTTTCCCACATTAGCTGGGAAAATTCTGAAAATAAAAGAATGAGGGAGTCTTATCCTCGACAGATATCAAAATGTTTCATGCAACTACAGTAAGTAAAACAGTTTCGGTATTGAAACACCAATGTATGAATCAAGAATATATAAACAAATGGAACAGAACAGGAAGTACAGAAATAGAGCAAAATTCATTCGAGATTTCAGTATGACGAGATAGGATAAAGGTGACATGTCAAATTGCTGTGGTAAGATACAATTTAGTCCATAAATGATGTTGGAGTAACTATCTAACATTCTCACCCCAAAGCTAAATTCCAGGTGGAGACAGGCATATATACAGAGGTAATCATTACTATGTTATTTGTGATAGAAAAAGATGAGAACAGCCTAAAATCTGCTGTAGGGTTAAATGATGTGTGGAATCTGCAGGAATAGCAGACCGTCTGGAAGGAAGAAGGTGTGCTATGTCCAATATTTCAAGATATGTTGCTACATATGAGAGGTCGTGTACAAAATTATATCTGGCCGACCTTGTGTAAACATATGTGTACACATCACACACATGCATGCAAGGGACTATTCTAGAAGGGTATTTAAGAAACTAAGAGTTGGGGGGAGAGAGATTTATTTTTCCGTATAGATGTACATTTTATGGCTTGAATTTTTAGATGATGTTTTAGAAAACCTGGATATGAAGTTTAATTCTTTCTAGCGACTTCTGGAGCAGTTTTGGAATTATGATAAGATAGGGGTGTGAGGGTTAGACCAGGGTTGGAATTCAGGCTAAATCCTTGATGAGCTGTGTGATTTATGGGCAAATATTCTTCCAGAGAACAATTTTTCTTTAATAAGAATAATAATAATCTCTGACTTTCAGGTTTATTTTGAAGGTCAAATGAATTAATATTTGTGTACAATTCATAGCATAATGCCTGACACTTGATATGAGCAAGTTCCCTCCATTTTAAAGACTGTTTTATGGTCCTTTTTCTCTCAGGAACTTAACCTTCCTCTCTACCCCATTTTAGAGATTTCTCTCCAACAAAGCTGTGAACCTTGCCTTTTGAAATCAGATAAAATATGGGAGTCTCTAGACCCTTGCCCAGTTACTTTCAATCGTTCATACATCTTTTGTCTTTACTTTTTTCCTTGGGTTTCATAGGGATTCTAACCACTCTCCTGCCAAATCCTTTTTCTCTTTGTCCTTCTGTCATATTCATCAGTCAAAACACAAACACAGGATTGTCCCAAGTCTGCTTTCTACAAGCTTCTCCCGGGGCAGCTGGAGAGAACGTACCTGTGCATCTCTCAGAGTCTGCTGTGTCCCACCCACTTCAGTGAACCCTCGACACTAGGACTTCTTCTGATGCTTCTAGTGCTGTCGGCAAATTCACCCGATCTCCAACATCCCAGGGAAAATAGAAGCCATCGGAAAAGAATGCCTTCAAATTCTGGCCTACTTCATGCTTAAATTATGCGTTCTGTACTTATTTTGCCCTGCTACCCTAAAACAAAAACAAAAACAAAAAACAAACAAATAACAACAACAACAACAGAGAAAAACGTGCCTTTTATTCATTCTATCAAAAATCCGTGCTCTGGATTGGACTTCTCCACAGGTTCCTCCCTCCTCAGAATCACTGACGTCACCCTTCTTCCCTTAAGGCATTCTCAGTCTCCCCATCTCAAACAGCAAGGACAAGAGGACAATCACTTCATCACCATTATTATCAATAATCTCCTCCCCAGCCACAGCTCTAAACCCTGCCTCTAACCCACAGCAACAGGCGTCTTGAAACCCTTCCCTAGACTGCCTCTCTTCTCCAGCGATCACCGCCAACTAGAACCAAATATTTGGGAAGAATTTTGCGCACTCACTGCCTCTACCTCCATTCCTCCCTCCTCTCCCCGGCATCTGGCTTCCGCCCCCTCCACTCCACTCCACTCGAAGCTGCTTCTTCCTTTGACCGGGAAACTGTCTTCTTGTGGTTCCTTCATATCACCCCTGGCAGGGCTTCTTCACAGCCTCCTATGGACACGGGCCTCACATCCGGGGTCTTTCCCTCATGTGCTGGCGTCCACAGAGCTCTGTCCTCCCCGCGTCTGTCCCTACTGTGCGCACTTCTCAAGGATGATCGCATCCAGCTCCACGGCTTCCAACACTATTTGCGGATAATCCTCTCATCTATACCTTCAGCCCAAATCTCTCTTCTGAAATTCAGAACTACGTGTATGTCTCATTCGTTAAACAATTATTTATTGAGCAGTTACTATGTGCGCGGGAACATAAAAGACAGACAAGATTTGGTTCAACTGTTTTTCCGCCCCCCCCAACTGTTTCTTAAATTAAATGTTCAAGAATTTAATCATATTTCCCTTGAAATGTCATCTTTCTTCTGGGATCTCTATTTGGGCACTGCCATTGGACAAAACCATCTATTCAAATAATCCAAACCCAAGTCTCAGTATACGTGTGACTCTTCCGTCTACTCCTCCCTAAGCTAATCGGTCACCAAGATCTATTTTCACTCTTGAGTCTCTATCACTCATTTCGAAAGCTCTTAAATTGTGAAACCTTCTACTTTACATTTCACCATCACTTCTGTAATAGGGGCCACATCACCTCTAGCTGTTCACCCACTTCTCGTTTTGTGCCCTTCCATTCCTCCCTTGATCAATCCATTCCCCGCTCTGCAGGCCGAACGATCTTTCTAAAATGCAAATCTGACCATACCCTCCTTCACGCTTTCAGCACCAGTGGCTCCCAGTTGCGCTCAGCATAAAGTCTACACTTTGGGTCATAACCTGACTTCGAAGCTTCCCCACGGTCTGGGAGCTACTTATCTCTCCAGTGTCAGATCTCGCCGCTCCTCAGTTCCCGCGTGCGTATGCCGTGCTGTCTCTTAACCTCCCCGTCACACATATATTCCTTCTACCTATAACTCTTCCCCAGGCCCCTCTTTGCTCCACCGGAGGTCTGGTAACTAACTCCTATGCGGCCTCCATGTCTTAGTGTAAGCACGGTTTTGTTTGTTTGTTTCTGAGAAATCTTCCCTAATCCTTCAAGTCCGAGTTTGGGTACTTAAAGGAGGCAGAATGGCTCTTGTTTGAGAACATGCACTCCAGTTAGGATTGCCTGTGTCTGAGTCCTGGCTTTGGTGCCTCCCCGTGTGTGACCTTGATTAAGTGACTTGACTTCTTTGAACCTCAGTTCCTCACTGGCAACGTGGAGCTAATCATACTACTTTCCCCATGGGGTTATTATGGGGACTAAACAACTTATAAGGCACCGTTAAATGTACCCATCACAGAATAAATGCTAAATGAATATTAGCCATTATTTCCCAATATTCGCCAATGTGGCCATGAAAACTTGTCATTGTGGTGGCTGTTTTGCAAGCCTGAGTTCCACACTGTGAGGCCACGGGTGTGCTCAGAGCTGGGGCCACGTCCACCTCGACCACTGCTGACATCGCCCGTCCTCGCTCAGTGCGTAACATTAACTAAGCAGGGGTCTCAGCACCGAGCACACGGGAGTGCTTATACTGCAGAGAGCATCACCAGGTGGCCACTATTATTGCCTCATTTTACAGGTGAGGAGATTATGACACATGCAGTGATGGCCACAGAGCTAAGAAGGCAGAACCAGGATTTTACCCTAATCTGTCTGCTTCCCAAGCGCATGTTCTTCCTACCGCACTGTCACGGAGGGTCCCGCAAATCAATATCATTGACCAATTGGCTGGCCAAATTTCTGTGTGAGTTTTCTTAGCAGGCTCTTTGTATCTCACTGGCCCCACCTTAGGCTAGTCGAAGATACGAATAAAACTAAAACTAATCAGCATCGTAGCCTCCACTTCACGGCTCCCATTTCTCCTCAAACAGTTCTTTCCTACTGAGTTGGTTGGGCTGGTGAAGTCAAGCATTCAATGAGGCGTCAACGGTGGCATAAACTCTTCTATATGAAGAAAATGGTTTGGTTAGCGATTGAGTCACAAATATTAAATACAGATCTTTCTTTTATATTCCGGTCTCTTGCCCCATGAAGGGTATTCATAATTTCTAAGTCTTAATGATATAGTAAAGTTTTCATTTAGAGCTAACCACATTTAAGTTTGCTTTGAATCGCTTATCAAAAAACAGTAAAAATTATATGCTGTTTATTTTTGACCTTTTTCACAAGTTTCAAACTTGGAGGGGAAAAAACTCAAGAAAAATACAAAGAACTCCCATATACCCTTGACCAAAAAGATTTACCAATTTGTAAAATAAACTCATTAATCATCTAAAATATTTTTCCACCCATTTTTATTAGAAATGGTGCTTGCTAGCTAGCATATGATGTACGGTGATACCTAATTGAGCACAAAGTATATTTTATACATTACCTATTTTATGTCAGTTTTTCATGATCGTTCTTATTGAAACATTAAAACGAGCAGCATCTTTTCCCAGACCTTCACGTCAATGGGATTTTCCTGAAAGCATTGTGTTGTTCTACGAAAAAATTAAAGTAATGATTAAAAAAAGTCCCCTTTGCAATAGTTAACTAACCACTCTCTTACTCTATCGGTATAATGGAAAGTACTTCAGGTTTTGGGTTTTTTTTTTAGTACTTGAGTTTTGAAGTCAGACCAACTTGGAATTGAATTATGACTGTCGCTTACTAGAACCTAGGGCTTTTTCTTCAGGCCTTGGAGTCCTTACTTGTAGCTGATCATAGGTCACCATAAGGATTAAATGAGATCATCTAAGCAAAGTGCCTGGCACATCACAGGCTTCTGATGAACGATGCTGTCACATGATCTGTAGATTGCTAGGAAACTAAGAAGGCCGGGAAGATTGACGGGAGCAGGAACCTTAAAGAGTTGCCTTTGATTTTATCGCCTTGATCACCTTTCGATGTGTTTTTATCTCCTACCCTCCTGCCTTTTCTCTCACCTGCTGTATTAATCATGGTATTCTATCATAAGCATCATAGCAGCTGCTGTTACTGAGTTCGTATCAGCTCCGTCCTGAGTGCTTTACATGTTTTGTCCTAATTCTCATAACACGCCTATGGGGTAGATACCTCATTATCCTCATTATAGAGATGAGGAAACTGAAGCCAGGAGGCTTTACAACTTGCTAGGGATCATACGGCTTATCATCTAATCACTCCACTATATCGATAATGCAATATATTTACGCTGATGGCCCTGAAGAAAAGCTTCAATAATGCTCAATATATTTTCTTAAAAGGGCAGAGGGGTGGGTAGGACATTTTAAAAACAGCCTCACTGAGGTATAATTTGCATACTATGCAATTTACCTATTGTAAGTGCACAGTTAAATGATTTCTACTAAATTTGTATTTGTGCAACTAATCCCACACTCCACTTTTTGAATATTTTTATCATCCGCAAATGTCGCTGTCTGCTCATTTGCAGTCGATCCCCACTTCCGCCCTCAGCCACAGACAACCACCAATCCGCTTTCTTTCTCTATAGATTTACCTTTACTAGAGATTTCATAAAAATACATAGATGCATATGTCATACATACATATCTGGCCTCTTTTCCTCAGCATAATTTTTTTTTTCATGTCCATCCATGCTTTTGCAAGCATCAGTAGTCTGTTCCTATAGTGAAAAATATTTCATTGTATGGCTATACCCCCAGTTAAGTTTTTGACTGTCCATGAATAATGCTGCCAGGAACATTCACATACAAGCTTTTGTGTGGAGGAAGAAATTTTGCAAGTCAGAAATCTGAGGGAATTCAATGATTACCATGTTTTTGGCTCAAAACTAATAAGATTGAAGCTGGCTGCTTCTGGCAGCTGAGGAAGCTGGAGGAAAAAAAAAAAGTAGAAATCAACAAAGGATGAGGAAGAGAGGGGTAGAGGAGAAAGAGTCCTGATCCTTAATGCCCTCCCACTTCCCCTCAGCAATCCTCCAGTTTCTATTTTCTCCTGGCCTCCCTCTTAAAAAAAAAAAAAAAAAAAAAAAATCCATCTTCTATCCCTTATCACACCAGAATGATCAACTTCCTCGCATCGTATCTTCATCTTCGAATTCTGCCTAGGCGTCAGTTTACCCACGGCGGGGCTGCCGACTTGCATGCTGGTTACAGAGCACAGCTGGGGGTGGGGGGATGGGTAGGGGGGTGTGAGAGGTGGGGCGCAGTGTGGGAGGCCTGCCCTCCCTGATCTGGCTGGCAAAGTGTCCTAATTCATCCAGGTTCAACTTCCCTGACCACCTTTCTCCCACAGGAGAGTTAGAGACCCTTGGGAGCCCTTATAGTTCCACACAGCAGTTGTCCTCAGCTGTCTATCATTTATCTATGTATTCTATACAGTATCTATATCTATATCCACATCCTACTTACAGCTTAGTTTCTTTTTTGACATATCTAACTTCCCTCAGGGGATAGGACCTTGTTGGGAGCAGAGGGTTTTTCCCTTGATTGTCTCATGTCCTTAGCGTGTAGCACAGTAAATGTTTGTGGCATGAATGAAAGAACAGCAGATGAATAAATAGTGAATGAAGGTTCTGTGAAGAAAGGGAAGGGTGGCCTCCCTATAGATCCACCAGGGTAAGGGACAACGGTTCTGTCGTGGAGTCACAGAACATACATGATGTGCCACATAGTAAGTTGTAATAAGCTGTAAAATATGTTTTTTTTTTTTCAATAACATATCCAAGTTTGCAAATAAACCACGTTGGTTTGCTTAAAAAGAAAATCAGAGTCTTCAGCCATGCCACCCTGAACATGGCCGATCCCGTCTGATCTCAGAAGCTAAGCAGGGCCGGGCCTGGTTAGTACTTTGATGGGAGACCACCTAGGAAGACCAGGTGCTGTAGGCGTCAATAAAAAATAAGGGATTGTAAGCTGACAAGGTCCTTGCAATCTTTGAGGTCAACCAAGGGTTGTCTCACCTAAAGAAAATAAAAAATAAATAAAATAAAAAATAAGAAAATAAAAAGAAAATCAGAGATTTGAGATTATCTGTACAATAATGAAACTCTTCATCGCTTACTTTCCAATATGCTTTCTTGAGTGGAAGGATAAAGGGTTAAGCTGTAAGTGGCCGGCCAAGATTGGTGCCAGGCCCTGGGGAGGCTCGGACGTGTGCCGTGAAGGCGGCCAGTATCTGCCAGGAGTCAGGGCAGAAAAGAGCACAAAATTTCCAGGCTAGAAAGTCGCGATGGAGCAGGCTGGGAGGGGATGATTGCAGAGCCTCCTTCCCTGACTCTGAACGAAGCAGGTGGTCTCGTCAAGGGCGTGTGAGGACGATGGGGACTTTGCAAGATTCTCGTTGTTGGCGTGTAGAGTAGACACGCATTCGTGTCCTTTTCTCTCTGAACGTGCAAAGCGCTGGGCTGACTAGTAGCCATCTTTTTCCTGGATGTGAAGTCATATTTTTCTAAAAGAAGGATCTAGACTCTCTTGGAAAACAAGAAACTTTAGGAAGATTTCCATTTAAACTAATGAAGAAATGGTGATGATAGAAGCTTCTGCGACCTAGAAAATTCATTGATGTTTTGCTTCCTTAGAGCTTGAGTACAAAGACCCATTGTCTGTCCGTTCCTCTTAAAGTTCAATTATTAGAAAATTGATTACATGTCGAAAAGTGACAGATTAATTGCTCCAGAAATCTAAATGTGTGCGAGCCTGGCATCTGTAGACCAACTGGTGCCTGCACGGTGGGCTCAAGTAGAACTGACCAGGCTTATAGACGTGTATTCTCTCGGCTGTTTAATAACTAATGGGTGTCATGGGTCATCGGGGTTTGGCGAGGGGTAGAATGTGATTCAAAAGTGGCAGCTAAAGAGGACAATGTTTAGTTAATTTATTTGTACCTTAATTCTAATGGAAAACCTTGAGGAATCTATGTGCACTTTCTTTCCGAAACTTATTTATACATTAATATCATTAGGAATGGCTATTTGTTTGTATTATCACTTCGAGTACGCAAAATAGATGGATACTATTTAATAATAGCAACGGCTAACACATTTCACTCTCGAAAGTGTCCTGGTTTCTAGGATAAGATCACCCTTCTCACTGAGCACTTACTTTGTGCTAAGCTCTCCTTCTAAGTGCTGTATATGGATTCATTTATATGTAGTCACAGTGCCATACATCCTTAAGACCATGCCTCCAAATTTTGAAGACAATTAACCATTTGGCATTAGCTAGAGTGATATTGTGCATGCTCTTAATAGACTCTTCTTAGCATTTTCATTAGTCAGGGGTGTAATGGTGCTGGGAAAATCTAATAATAAAGGTAAGCAACGGTAATTGGTTGTTATGGATTAATCAAAGAGCCTATAAAGCAGAGCATATAAATTTTGGATCTAATCGTCACTGGAAATGTTCTGTGTCCTTTCAGAGAAGATGAATGAGCATGTAGAGAAAACTGACCTTTTTTTTTTCTCATTAATAACATTTCTTTTTATTAAAGATGAATTTATCACCGGTAATTATTACCTTTCCTTTCAGCAGGTTTGTATAGAATAACACAGCCAGAAGGGAAAAAAATACTAAAAAACTTATCATCAAATGAAAATTATTGGTTCTTTCCCCCATTTGCTCTTCTGTACGACAAAGGTTAAATTTTAGATACCTGACAACTATATGAAGGTACTGAATCCCCATGAATTGTAGACTTTAGATATGTGAAATGCATAATTTGTGAATTATATCACAATGAAGCTGCTATAAAACAATTTAGGTCCCTGTCCTATTGTTTATAATCTCATAAAAATGTCCTGGTGCATACATTTTAAGAACAAAGTATATACACATCAATATCCATTTGATGTGAATCGTATATTAATGCATGTTCTTGTAGCATGATGTAACTTGAGAGGAGATTATATAAAATGGGCATTGGATGTTCTATAAGGAGACTGAATTATGCTTCATGAGCACACATTATAATGTCAATTGAGCAATGGTTTTAATGAATATCACAAACGCACCAAATACAAGAAGTGAAATCTGGCCTAGTCACACCCAGACCTACGAAATCGGAATCTCTGCTGTTGGGATTGGAACATCAGTTTTAAAAGCTTCCTTTTTAAAGTGCCTCCAAGGTTGAAGGACACCAGATTAGCTGAAAATGGCTGGGATGAGAGCACCAGGTGACAAGCACTTTCTTTCAATTGGATATGCTAGAAATTGGCTTCTTCCTACCGAAAGAACTGCTTTGCTTATGTAAATATACTCTTGAATACTTGTAAGTACTGATTTTGCATGAGCTTCAGACAGATTGAGTGGACATAAACTAGAAGGAAAACAGCTAGGGGCTGGGGTGGGGGTGGAGAGTGGTGGGAAGCATGAATTTAAAAAAAAAAAATCAAAATAAGAAACAGTAAATGAGAACCTAGAGGCCCTTCAATTGTTCTTACATCTTAACACTAGAAAGGACATCAAGAATCTAATCCAATATCTACATTTTCCCCCCAGGAAGGTAAAGAATTAGAAGTTAGGCAAGAAGTCCAAGGACACACAGCTAGTAAATAGAGGCCAGGACTGGTCCGTGCCTGTCCATTCTAATTCTAATACGGTGGGAGGTGCTTACTCCCTTCCAAACCGTGCTGCTGAAATAACTTCATACTTCTAGAAAAGCCACAGAAATAGTATAATTTCTGTCAAACGTTTCCCCTGCTTTGCCTAACGTCACCCTCTTATATAACTGAGGTACGACAATCAACAATCAAATTAATGTTGGTACAATGAAATATTCTTTTGCAAATGAAACTGAGACTTAGGTCAAACGGCTTGCAGAAGGGCACACAGCAATAAGTTGCAGAGTCCTTGTCACCTTTAAGGGACACCAGTACCCACTTACCTTTGTTTCATCTAAAAAGCCTTGTGTAAAAAAATAAATAAAATAAAATCACCTTGTTACAAGAACATGTTTCTAGAATGAAGGCTAGGTGAGAGCAGCATACTGTCCCGCTGGCACCACGGATGCAAGACATTTGCGGGCATTTGAGAGTCCCCCCCACCCCCAAGGGCCCGCGCATTTGATTTAATGCTCTGTTGCAGTTGCAGTCTTGAAATTCTTAATAATTTTATCTTGGAACTTGTGTTTGTTTGTAATGGCCAATAGTACAATGGAATGATAAATCTAGCAGCAGGGTGGGAACAACGGCCTAAGGGTACAAAACGGCGGCGCCAGTGAGTGTGGCTTGGCGCCCAGTGCGCATGCGCAAACCTTTGCCCGAGCCTGGGAGGCGGAGTGGGGACTTGAGCCCACATTAGAGGTGGTGACAGTGGAGGCAGGAGCTGAAGAGAGGAGGTGCTCCGCATGTCTGTCCTCGGAGGTCCCTGCAGCGCCTCTGGCCTGCAAACTTTGCCAGTAAATAATTACGAAACAAAAGCGTTGACTTTGCAATAGATCACCAGAGGTCACTAGAATTCTTCAATGAATTTAAGACCTCTGGTTTTGAAAACTCCCACCACATTGCAAAGCAAGTATCTTGTCTTAGAAATAGAAATTAAATTTAAAGCTGGTCACATGCAATGGAAAGGAACACTACTTTAATATGTTTCAGAGGAACCAGTTCTTAGAAGACAATTTTAAAATGATTTTTTCTCTTGCAATTGAAGATACAACGATAGAACGAACAAAACGGGCATTTGGAATTATGTACAAACCATGAAGACACTTTCAGTTTCTTGTAAACCACAAGAGAGAGGAAATGTCAGAGAAAACATTAAAATGCCATTGCATTTAAAATTAAACTTACACCGACTAATTTGTATTCAGGAAGAGCTAAATCTTTTTAGAAAAATTATTCCATGAGAATCATCACCTACATATGTACTAAAATTTATTTTTTGAAATGATTTACCAGGAATTTATCCCAATAAACTATAGGTTGCCACAGTCTATAAAACTCTCAAGTCCACTAACATTTATATCAGCAGAAAAGTTCTCAAAATTAAAAATTATCAAAAATTATTTGTGATCTTACATTTGCCAAGAGTGACTTTCAATTATACAGATTGAAAATGAAGTTGACAAAGTATAAATTTTGCTGAGATAATCAGTGAATGTGCAGAAAAATGAACCGGGAAAATCTTACGCCTGTTCAAGATATCACATTAATGTTGTTACTTATTGCGTTGATGAAATTATGACAGCATAAATCCTTTCTTTTGCAATTTTAAGTTTGTTTTTATTCATATATCACCATTACTCCTATTACCTTACATATGTAATATTTTTAAAGGAAAAAGCTTTATATTTTAGTATTTTTAATGGCATGTTTTTCCCACCCTTTGAAGCAAGAAGCCTCACACTTTTATTTTGCACTGGGCCTTCGGGGTTTCGGGTTTTGGGTTTCGGGTTTTGTAGCTGGGCCTGCTGAGGCCGTCACACTTTGCATAATGGCGTTGCTTCTGCTTCTGCGTTTAAATCTGAGATTTAAAATCCCTGGCAGGTGTATCTGTTGGCAAAGCCTAGGTCTGTACCCTGTACACTACCTACAAGGGAAGCTGGGCTGGGAAAGGGAGTATGTAGTGTATGTATATATATTTGTGTGTGTGTGTGTGTGTGTGTGTGTGTGTGTGTGTGTGTGTATTTGTACATATATATATCTACATATACATAAAAATAAAATTATAAATATTACTATATATATTTAGTCCTTTAAGAGGAGGTGGCTCTGTCTCATAACGTGAGAGATTACTTACATAGAAAGAAGGTTCACATACTGGCCAGAAAAAAAAGAAAATGATAACTATCCACTAAAGAGGGGTGCCCAAGACTGAAGTGAGAATTGCTGCTACACAGGCCCCCATGGGTTAGAAACACCCTGAGTTAAAAGCAAATGCATTTAATGTGATGATATTATTGACTTCAGCTTGAATTTTGAATACTTGAAGATGCCATTTGACTCAGCGGCTCTGTAACTTCGGCTATGAGTGAATGAAAGCGTTATTAAATAGAGAGACCCGATGAGAAGTTCTGAAGTTTGGTAAGCTGCATGGCCAGTGCCTGAATGACAGTTCTGGGGTTAGAGGTAGAAAGTGAAACTGGCCATATTACATCTGTTCAGTGTGAAGAATGTGATTATCAGCTAAAATGCAATTCTCTGCTCAGGGAGTGGTGGACGGAAATTCGCAAAGGGACAGGAGCTTGAAAAGATGCTATAAAGGATGTCAGAGAAAGAGATTTTACCAAAGATTCTTCAAACAAATCAAATTATCATGGCTTGCTACGATTTTAGTTAACCAACAGGATCTGGTCTTCTAACAAATAACCATGAAAGAATGAACCAGAAAATCCGAGTTGGTGTGTGAGGAGGTGTCTTCCTGATGCCTCCCATAATGTTAGCCTTTGTTGTTGTTGTTTTTAACGCCTACAGCACCTGATATTCCTAGGCAGTCTCCCATCCAAGTACTAACCAGGCCTGACCCTGCTTAGCAGCTTCCGTGATCAGATGAGATTAGGCACGTTCAGGGTGGCATGGCTGTAGACCGTTGTTGTTTATGGCTGTGATCTGTATCACTTTAATCAGAGGATAAGATATTTCACATCCAAAGGTGTAATATTCAGACTCAGTAGTTGTAGTGGGGTGCATGGTGGACCCCCAAAAGATGCACCTCCGGCCTGACTCCCAGAAGCCGAGAATGTGACCTCATTTAGAACAAGGGTCTTTGCAGATGTGATTAAAGAGCTCACAATGAGATCATCCTGGATTATTCAGGTGGACACTCAATACAATGACAGGTTTAACATAAGAGACAGGAGAAGACACAGAAGGCCAGGTGAAGATGAGGCAGAGATTGCAGTGGTGCAGCCGTCAGCCAAGGAAGCCTGGAGACGCAGATACTGGCAGAGGCGGGGAAGGGTCCTCCCCTGGAGCCTTTGGAAAGCCTGCAGCCCCGCCCACACCTAGATTTCTGACTGCTAGTCCCCAGAACAGCCGGGAAAATACATTTCTGTTGTTTTAGGCCACCCAGTTTGTGGGACTCTGTTACAAGAGCCCTGGGAAAATGACACAGTAGTTTCTCAGAGGATAGTCTCAGAGAAGCTAAACTTCTGTGTTCATACATTCTTAAGAAGATTCATTAACCTTGTTATTTCTGAAAATGACATTTCGATTGCATCTTCCAGAATCGTCCTGTGGCTCCTTGATCTTGCCACCACCAACATTATCTGACACCCATAACCACCTGCCCTGCTTTCCATTTTTTTCCTGAACCACTGGTCTGAATGGGACTTGCACAGGTGATACCCTAGGTGGCTTATTAATTAGTAAGACGAGTACCGAATTTAGAATTCTGGCATCTGAAAACATATCTAATAAAGGATGATTTTTACCCAAATGAATGTCAGGAAGGTACTTACCATGATGATTTTGGGGTGAAGTAATGCACATGTTTTCCTCAAGGTATTGCTTCTCTGTATTAGTGCTTTGGAACACCTCGTTAAGAGGAAAATGCATTTTCTCCTAATGCTGCAAGCTCTATTTTTTTTTTTTTTGTATTTTCCTTTTAACTTAAAAAAAAAGTTTCATACTGAAGTCTCTATTTTTTAAAAAAAAGAAATAAAAAAAGTTTCATACTAAAGCAAATTATTATTTTTTTTAAAAAAAAAGGAAATGTGGAGAGCATTTTCAGAGCAAAATAAGAATTTTCCATTTTTTAAATTTAAATTTTATTTACTTTTTTTAGGCGAGGCAACCCTTGGTTGACCTCACAGATTGCCAAGACCTTGACCTTGTCAGCTTACAATCCCTTATTTTTTATTTATTAACACCTACAGCAGCTGGTCTTCCTAGGTGGTCTCCCATCCAAGTACTAACCAGGCCTGACCCTGCTTAGCTTCTGAGATCATACGGGATTGAGTTTGTTTGGGGTAGCAGGCTGTAGGCTGAATTTTCCTTAATAGTAGTATTGCTTCAGATGACACTCTATTCTAACTGGGTAGCTTCTCCTTTGTCAGCATCCTGAAGGCAACTGTTCAAGTCTCTTTCTGGACAGTTCTCGTTCTGATTGCATCTCATTTTCTTTATGTCACTTTTATCTAATAAGATGATTTCTCCTGGGATTGAAAAGGTAACAATTTTTGAGCAGTTCCAAGGAACAGCCAGGCGATCTACTCCGATTGGTTTATCGGCATAGTTTACTCTCATGTAAGTTATAAATAATAGCTTTCTCTTTAATTCGTATTCCTCATTTACTTCTCATAGAGAAGGAAAAGCAGACTTAAATCAAATATAATTGACCCTATCAATACTTTTTAGAAGAATTTTTGAGGTCCTCTCATTGCAATTTTTTTCCCCATTCAGTTTATAAATCGAGGGTTGTTGAGAAATGCTGCATAATCCCACTAATAATGGAGGTGAAGCTTAGAGCCTGGAATCACCTCACAAAAATGGGTAGTTAAATGTTTTCAGCTAAATGACATTTCATGACAGTGCCAGAAGAAAAAGAACCTTTTATGGGGGAAAAAAAAATTGTAACTTTCAATTTTTATCGGAAATAATTATCCCTCTAAAACAACACAGCCAGAACATGACTGCTACATTTAAAATATCTTGGGTTTTATATTACAATAATTCTAAAACCTATGTTTATATTAACGCACTTATCCTCTAAATTGTAGGATTACCTAAATTTATTTTTTTTAAGGAAATACTTATTATTTTCTATTTAATTTATGATCTTTTTTATTTAATTCTCAACAAAGCAATGTGCCTTTAGCAATATCATCATTTAACGAAGCTCTGTAACTTGAAATAAAACTATGACTAGATCGCTGGCCCTCCACATATACCTTAATATGCAATTATGTTAGCATAGGAGTCATTTATGTATTTAATTTGAATATGGTTAAATATCCTCACTGATTAAAAAGTATTTTAATTTTAAAAACAAGGTTTAGGAAAATTACTGTGTTGTTTACCTCCGCCCAGCTCCCACTCTTTACATCAGGATTCCGTATTGCGCTTTATTCTCCCTTAACTCTCTTTTACTTTCTACATTGTCTCTTTCTTACATGCTCCTCAGTCGCTGCTGAGTGTGACACCTCCTTTCCTCCACCAATTTTCTGTGACAGGTATGCAAAGAAGTAAATAGGCATTTTTTTTTTTTTATCATTTAACTTATAAAAATTGAAATATGTTGAGATATATTGGGAGTAAAAAAGAATTCATTTTGATTTGTACATGTCAAGTTGTTTGATACTTTAGTTCTGGTAAAACCATTAAATTAAGAGATACACATTCTTTGATTTACTTGGGGACCAAAACATCTTTTACCTCTCCTAGTAGATTAGAAACTCCTCAGGGAGCAGGGACTTTGTCTTATCCTGAAGTAGCTCAACTTGATTTGCTAACGTAATATTTTACTTCAAATTTCTGATCTAATTATTGTAACTATAAAGAAAGTTTGGGTTCTAACATAGGAATAAAAATTTTCTTCAAATGTTTATGGCTGCCTAGGAGAAAAATTCTATTGATTCTACTAGTCTGTGAAAATAATCTTTTTTACAGAGGTCCTTAAATAGTGTGTGTGTGGTATTGTGTGTGTGTGTGGTAAAATGACTCCCCAGGGCTCAGAATGCTTTTAAATGCATAAATATATATACATGAGATACCACCATGCACCCACTACAATGGTTAAAAATGGAAAGACTAACAATGTCAGGTGTTGGCAAGGATTAGGAGCAACTGGAACGCTCATACATGGCTGTTAGGAGTGTAAATAATACAATCATTTTGGAAAACTGGCAGTTCTAATGAAGTTAAACATATACCTACTTCATGACCCAACAGTGGCATTCCAGGCCCATTGAAATAAGTACATTCCAGACCCAAGTGAAATAAGTACCTGTGTTCATCAAAAGATTTATACTACAATGTTTATGGCATCCCTAGTCCTAATAGTCCCAAACTAGAATCAACACAAATGTCTATTTACAAATGAATGAGTAAATAAGTCGTAGTATATTCCTCTACTGGACTACCACATAGCCATCAAAAACAAAACAATAAAAAATCTAGTTGTACAACAACATGGATAAATCTCAAAAACATGTTAAATAACAGAAACCAGGCACAAAAGAGAATATGCTGTATGATATTCCCTTTATGTGAAATTCAAAGTTAGGCAAAATTAAGCTTTGACGATAGAAAGAAAAATAGTGGTTTGTAAGTGGGGTATTGACTGGGAAGGAGCATAGAGAAACCTTCTGGGGCAATAAAAATGTTCTGTATCCTGAACTAAATAGTGGTTACAGGGATATATATATATGTAAAAATTCATTGAGGTAACCTCTAAGATATGTATATTTTTCTGTGAATAAAAACATATAAGATTATAAGAGAAACTAGTTATACTGAAATAGTTATTAAAATATTTAAAATGTGATATATTAATATATTGACTTTTTATTAATACATTAGATGACAAGATTTAGCAGCAGATCTAACTGTAAAAATTTCAAAGTATCATGCATATTTATACTAAATTGTATAATTTTATAATTATAGTTATGCGATTTATATTTTATATTGTATGTAATTTATATTATACAATTTCTAATTACATATAAATTATATAAAAACATATGCAAAGATGATAAATGGTATGAAAATCATGTGATTTCTCTTAGTAATAGTCTCAGTTGCTGAAAATTCTAGTCATTTGTTGCCTACTTCCTCTGTTGTCATTAGAGAAAGTGACAGATTTCAGCAAGAAATTAGTGAAACTAGAGGTGTATTTATTATCCCACCTAAGTTCATGGATCCCTTGATTCTATTAAGAGACCATATTTGAATATAATTGTGGTTAACATCATTTTTTTCTTAACACTTTGTATTTTGTACATTTAACAATGTTATTTTGAGAAGAAGGTGAAAAGGCTTCACCAGGCAAGGTCTTAGTGAATATTCAGTAGTGGTGGTGGTGGCAGTCATGGTTAGTGACATGAAAGAGACCACTTGATCTATTTATTTATTTATTTATTTATTTTTTGTGGTGACATTGGTTAACAAAATTCAGTAAGTTTCAGTTGTACATTTTAATAGTAAGGCACATATATATTTACATCGTATGTTCATCTCTCATAGTTAGATTTCTTTCTGTCACCACATATTTGACTCTTTTTACCCCATCTACCTCCCTCCTCCCCCCTACCCTCTGGTAACCACTACTCTAGTGTCCATGTCCATGAGTCTCTGTTTGTCCTGTTTGTTTGTTGCTTTTGGGTTTATATCCCACATATGAGTGATAACATGTGATTTTCAACTTTTTCTGTCTGGCTTATTTCGCTTAGCATGATTATCTTGAGGTCCATTCACGTCACGAATGGCAGTATTTCATCTCTTCTTATGGCTGAGTAATATTCCATCGTATATATGTACCACAGCTTCTTTAGCCAATCATCTATTGTAGGACATTTCAGTTGCTTCTGTGTCCTGGCCGCCGTGAATAATGCTGCTATGAACATTGGTGTGCAAATATCTTTTGCACATGAATTTTCAAGTCTTTGGAGTAAATAAAAGTAGAGGGATTGCTGGATCATATGTAGATCAATTCTTAGTTTTTTGAGGAACCTCCATACTGTTTTCCATAGTGGCTATGCCAATTTGCAGTCTCACCAGCAGTGTATGAGAGTTGCTTTTCCTCCGCATCCTCTCCAACATTTATTATTACCTGTCCTGTTGATTATAGCTATTCTAACAGGTGTGAGATGGTATCCGATTATGGTTTTGATTTGCTTTTCCCTAATAGCTAGCCACGTTGAGCATCTTTTCATATGTTTGTTGGCTATTTGTATGTTTTCTTGGAAGAAGTGTCTGTTCAAGTCCTCTGCCCATTTTTTGATTGGATAGTTTTTGTTTGTTTTTGTTTTTGTCATTATTGAGTTGTATGAGTTCTTTGTATATTTTGGATATTAAGCCCTTGTCAGAGGCATTGCTTGCAAATATATTTTCCCATTCGGATGGTCATCTCTTTACCTTGTTGACAGTTTCTTTTGCTGTGCAGAAGCTTTTTAGTTTGA
>NW_024350926.1:4291093-4293608 GCF_902729225.1 Pteropus medius | reverse complement strand
GGCAGTCATGGTTAGTGACATGAAAGAGACCACTTGATCTATTTATTTATTTATTTATTTATTTTTTGTGGTGACATTGGTTAACAAAATTCAGTAAGTTTCGGTTGTACATTTTAATAGTAAGGCATATATATATTTACATCGTATGTTCATCTCTCATAGTTAGATTTCTTTCTGTCACCACATATTTGACTGTTTTTACCCCATCTACCTCCCTCCGCCCCCCTACCTTCTGGTAACCACTAGTCTAGTGTCCATGTCCATGAGTCTCTGTCTGTCCTGTTTGTTTGTTGCTTTTAGGTTTATATCCCACATATAAGTGATATCATGTGATTTTCAACTTTTTCTGTCTGGCTTATTTCGCTTAGCATGATTATCTCGAGGTCCATTCACGTCACAAATGGCAGTATTTCATCTCTTCTTATGGCTGAGTAATATTCCATCATATATATGTACCACAGCTTCTTTAGCCAATCATCTATTGTAGGACACTTCAGTTGCTTCTGTGTCCTGGCTGCCGTGAATAATGCTGCTATGAATATTGGTGTGGAAATATCTTTTGCACATGAATTTTCAAGTCTTTGGAGTAAATAAAAGTAGAGGGATTGCTGGATCATATGGTAGATCAATTCTTAGTTTTTTGAGGAATCTCCATACTGTTTTCCATAGTGGCTGTACCAATTTGCAGTCCCACCAGCAGTGTATGAGGGTTCCTTTTTCTCTGCATCCTCTCCGACATTTATTATTACCTGTCCTATTGATTATAGCTATTCTAACAGGTGTGAGATCGTATCTGATTGTGGTTTTGATTTGCATTTCCCTAATAGCTAGCCATGTTGAGCATCTTTTCATATGTTTGTTGGCCATTTGTATGTCTTCTTGGGAGAAGTGTCTGTACAAGTCCTCTGCCCATTTTTTGATTGGATAGTTTTTTTTTGTTTGGTTTTTGTTTTTGTCATTATTGAGTTGTATGAGTTCTTTGTATATTTTGGATATTAGGCCCTTATTGCAGGCGTTGCTTGCAAATATATTTTCCATTTGGATGGTCATCTCTTTACCTTGTTGACAGTTTCTTTTGCTGTGCAGAAGCTTTTTAGTTTGATGTAGTCCCATTTATTTATTTTTGCTTTTACTTCCCTTGCCTTTGAGGTCAAATTCATAATATCCTCTTTGAGTCCAAGGTCCATGAGTTTAGTTCCTATGTTTTCTTCTATGCAATTTATGGTTTCAGGTGTTATATTCAGGTCCTTAATCCATTTTGAGTTAATTTTGGTGTATAGTGATAGACAACAGTCTAGTTTCATTCTTTTGCCAGTGGCTTTCCAGTTTTCCCAGCACCCTTTATTGAAGAGGCTTTCCTTTCTCCACTGTATGGTTTTGTTTTTTTTGTTGAAAATTATTTGCCCACAAAACGTGGGTTTACTTTTGGACTCTCGATTCTGTTCCACTGGTCTTTGTGTCTGTTTTTCTGCCAGTACCAGGCTGTTTTGATTATTGTCGCTTTGTACTATAATTATAATTTGTACTTCATATTATAGTAATGATGCCTCCAGCCTTGTTCTTTTTTCTCAGAATGGCTTTGGCAATTCAGAATGGCTTTTATGCTTCCATACAAATTTGATGATTTTTTGTTCTATTTTGAAAAAGGCCATTTTAAATTTAGGTAACACCATTCTAAAGCTTAGGACAGTGAAAATATGTAGTTTTTTTTCTTTCCTTCAGTTTCTTTGGAATCTAGAACAGCGAAAACTTTATCCTGCACATCCTATTGGGCTGCAGTTTTTCTAGAAGAATGAAACTCCATTGTACACTCAATTCAATGAAAATTCCTAAACTAATTTTTTGTTTTTGGATTAAGAAATATAATCACATAGACCCCAAAATAATATAATTTAAAAAACCATAATAGATCATTTGGTTAACTCCATAACCAGAGAAAGCAAATCATTGCAGGAGCTCTTATGAACACAGCTGACCATTTCATCCTTCAGTATGATATGGCAACAAAGTTGGAAGTGAATATATTTGGAAAAAATGCATCTGAAGAAAGATCAGTTTGAGATCTGGATTTTCTTTTACATTTTGTTTTATTTTTCCAGAATAAGTAGAGCTACTCGCTTGTTACACCAACGGAAAACTCATTTAACAAACCACTTTTCAATTATGAGTGAATTCACAAATCCCTTGGCGGCTTTATGAGGCTATTGCATAATATGTTTAATGACTTTTTAAAATTTGCTCTCATTGCTTTATGGTTAAGTGATCTATAGCTCTTTCCTCGAACGTGTTTTCTGTTCAATACACACATGCATTTCTCATTACTCTCAGTGTAATGGAGCAGGATTCTCAGAAAGGATAGCTTTGGAACTGTATGTAACAGTTTCATCTGTTTCAGGATAACTTCCTGTACTTTTAGAAGAATAACTCCTATACACACATACACACAAACACACACTCACACAGCCAATTTTTCACACAGCCAATTTTCTTTCCTTCCTTCCTTCCTTCCTTCCTT
>NW_024350926.1:4248459-4290981 GCF_902729225.1 Pteropus medius | reverse complement strand
CCCTTCTCCCCTTCCTCCCTTCCTTCCTTTTTATAAGAGTTTAACTGAGCCAAACTGATGACATATGCCTGGCAGCAAGACCTCAAATTGAGTTTTGCAGCTTCTTTTATGCATTTGAAATAAAGGAGGGACATAAGGAAGGTCAGAGAAAGCAAGGTGGGGATTGGATTACAGGGCAATTAATGAGATTAAGTACTCTCTTGAGAGTTAAGACCCCCTTCAAGAGGTAATTACTAATGGCATTTCTAAGGTGTGTTAACCTAGATGCACTAGAACAACGGACAAGGACAGGGCTGGCTTAAAACCTTTCACGAAAGTTAAAAGGCCTGGGATGTGACTACCCACCGTGACCTGCCCAGTTAGGAATTTATGATTAGATCACCCTGTGAGGTTACTTTCCATAGAACCCCCTTTTTTTCATTCACAGTTCCCCCTTTTGGTTATCATCCAAAGAATGCATTGATGAACCATTTTTGGTTGGATAGTGTGGTCTCACAGCACTAGGAAGTCTCTCTCATTTCTAGGAAGTCTCAGTATCCATGTTGTCTTGTTGACATTTGGCGAGAGGAAATACGGTAACCACGGGATCCGAGGTGAGGCCGAGTATCTCCCAAAACAGGAAGGGCAGGTAACTGGAAGGCAGTCAGGTGTTACGGCCTTCATTGAGAAAAAACACTCTGGATCATTTCTATTCTATGCACTATCATGATCCGAGTTTTGCCTTCTCTCATTTTGTTGTATTGGCATCTAGTATGACATTTACATACGCCATGAAAATAGTGTTAGCAGTTATCTTATATACGTTCAGTAATCACAAACAATTGAACTATATAGAGAAACCCAAAGAACAAGTATAACTATTATGACTAATATCATTAGCAGACTAGTGAAGACAATCAAACAAAATGGATTCTGAGTTCAATATCAATCCCTGGATATACAGGCCATGTCAGTGTCTAGGGAGGGCTGTCTGCGTCTGATGTCAGCAGCTTCTTGTCCTGGAAAAGGCTTTGATGTCTGTAGACAGGGGTAGATGTCTATTGGAGGTTAGGCACCTGATAAAGTCCATTCCAATGAAGTTGGAGAGTGTCTTTTATTTGATGTCCTTTCCAGTTGACAAAATCTCTAGGCGGCGGTCAGTGATCTTTATCGTCTTTGTCTCCTGGGAGCTCGCTTAAGGCACGGTAGTCCTTGTCCTCCTACGAGGGGGCAGTTCCAAAAGCCAGTTTCTTAATTTACTGTGAGAAATACACCTGTCATAGCACTAGATGCTATGTTTGTGGACTATAGCACTTTTTCTCTGTAGGCAAATGTATCTGGAAACCAAACTACAATCAGCAGGTTGTTGGGGGAGCATCAAATCAGAGAGAAGGGTATGGATGAGCTTGCTGGCTGATGTGTCCAAGGACCTTCTCTCCTGTGGGAGTCTCCTTCGCCTGGACTGTCCATGGGTCACAGAGCTCTCTCTCTCTTGCTAGATTCATTTTTGACTTGACTTTAAGAATGGTAATTCTAATTTTCCATTGCACATGTATAAATTTCAACCTTTGTTACAAGCGTTTTTGGGAAAGATGTTATTTTTATCTCAATATTTTTTAATGAGTGGTTAATGCTCTAACTTTGGAGCCAACTTGCTTGGGCTAGAAACCTGCTCTGCTATTTTATGAGTCACGTGGTCTTGAATTAGGCGTTTAACTTCTCTGTGCCTCAGTGAAATCTGAAAGTGGGGAAGACAATGATAGTGCCTATGTAATAGGATTGTTAGAGAATTAAATGAGATTATACATATAAAGTGCTTAGAACAGTGCTTGACGTACTTAATGGTGGCCACTCTTTTCCCCCAAGGCAGGATTTTCTTGCCCTGTAATAGTATGCAATGGTGGGGGGTAAATGGCAATAAATTAAATGTATGAAATTAGGGAAATGGTTAAATAAATTATGGTGTATCTATATATTAATTTCTTAACGATGCCATAACAAAATACCACAAACCAAGTGGCTTAAAACAACAAAAATTTATTCTCTCACTGTTCTGGAGGCTAGACGTCCAAAATCGAGGTGTCAGGGGCCAGGCTCACTCTAAGGGTCTAAGGGAAAATCTGTCCCATGCCTCTCTCTTAGCTTCTGGTGCTGAAGTGATCCTTGGCATGTTTTGGTTTGCAAGAGTATAACCTTAATCTCTGCCTCTGTTGTCACTTGGCGTCTTCCCTCCGTGTCAGTCTTCTTAAGAGGACACTAGTCACAGCAGATTAAGGGCCTCCCGTACTCCAGTATGGCCTCATCTTAACTAATTATCTCTGCAACGCCCCTATTTACAAATAAGTTCTCGTTCTAAGGTGCTGGGTTTGGAACTTGAACTTATCTTTTCCGGGGGGACACAATTCAACCCATGACAATCTGTAAGTTACAAAGCCATATAAGTCATACTTTCAGAGAATATTTAATTCTTCTTGGTATGATTGCCCTCAGATTAACACTCGCACGTGACCGTGAAGAGGGCATGTATGGTGGTGTTTGTAAGGCGAGACATTGGGAAAAACTGCGTATCCGATAGTAAGGGAATGGACAAGTAAACTCATATCCATCCCAAACGCACAATGCAGCAGTTAGAGAGAATGAGATAGATTTATGCTTACTGATTAAAACAGAAAAAGCACATTTCAGAACAATGGACATTTAGTTCTTGGGCTTACTCTGTTCTAGTCTCATAGCTTTGAGAATTATCGTCATGTGGCTAAACCTCACATTTATATCTTTAGCTTGGACCTCTTCACTGGACCCAGACCCTACCCACCGTCTCCACTGGGCAGTCAGACAGATATCTCACACATAACTTCTGTGACGTCAGACTCATGCCCTTCCTCCCTAACCTGTTCCACCTGTCGACTTTCCTATCTTGGTTAATGCCAGCCCAGTCTTCAGTTGCTCAGGCAAAAACAAGCAAACGAGCAAGCAGACAGGAACAAAAAGCATGGCAGCGTCCTTAGCCTTGTCTCTCACCCCACGTCGAATCTGTCAGCAAGTCCTGTTGTCCCTGCCTTGTGCACATGTCTGGGATGGGGGCAGTCCTCACCACCTCCATTGCTGCTGCACTGGTCCCAACCTCTCTCCCCTCTCTGTGGTGACAGAGTCGATCTCATTCTATCTAACTGCTGCATCTCCTAAGGGAGCTCCTCCTCTGTCCTTGACCCCCGAACCCCGCCCAAGTCCTCTCTGTTCTCAGCACAACGGTGACGTCGATCCCTCTAAATCCTAAGACAGATCTTGTGTTCAACATCTGTGGAATAAACGGAGCTCAAAGGAGAAGAGCCAAGGCTATTGTTGAATCAGAGCTTGCTGCATGAGGGAGCCAGCCGTCACTTGCATGTTGGCAGAAGAAATAGAGATGGCTGCCTGTGCCCTGCTTGGAGGTCGTTGGATGGGGAAGCTGGAGGCAGGAGAACTAGAAAGGGGCAGCCTATGTGATTGGTAGGGTATTGCATTTGGCTTTCTCTGGTTGGTCCTAAGATGGAAGTACAGAGAAATGTCAGGGAGGCCAGTTATTAATCGAGTCCTGACCGTTTGGGGCCAATTGTTAGAAAAGTTATTATTTAGCTTCCTGGGTTGTTACTAGTGATACAGCCTAACTTTCTACATGGCTGCCTTATTGCAGGCTGGCTTCCTGGCCCAGTTACTGTGGCTGAGGGGTTGCTTTCCTGGACCGGTTGCTACAGGTTGTGGGTCAGAGTTCTATCTTCATATCTGGCCACTGCCTGTATGTCTGCTTAGTCCTTCACCTGCAACTGCTCCTCCCTTCCCAGTAAAACCCAGTCCTCCTAAGAGCAGGCAAGGCCTTATGTGACTTGGCCCCAAGTGCCTCTCTGTCCCTCTTCCCACTACTGTCTGTCCTGAGCTTTAGGTTCCAGCCACGTGCCAGGCACGTGCCCCTCTCAGCCTGTGCACAGAACGCTCCCCAAGGTGTCTGCCTGGCTCGCTCCCTCACTCCTGCAACTCTGCGCCCAGGTGTCCTGTTTCCACATCCGGATCCTCGTAACTGGCACAGCTTTTCTCTCTAGCACTTAGCATCGTCGACAAAGCTACAAAACTTATTTATAATGTTAGTGTCATCTCTCCCGATTGCAACGCTAACTCCACGAAGGCAGGTATTTTTGTGTGTTTTCTCTACTAAAGTGTCCCCATTAATGAGAGAAAAACATAGCACATATGAGGGACTCCAACATATATTTGTGAAATAAATGATGTATGACAAATAATACCCTCCTATTTTTCATTATTGCTCTAGACAGAGTATGTGATAAAATGTCTTTTTAACGACTTTCGAGTATAATACCTATTATTACAGCTTTCCCCACTGTCTATATATAAATCGTTCCTTGTTTTGCTGTTTTTACAGAACGTGCACCATCTGCCCTGTGCCCTCTGACCTCACCCCCACCACTTAGTCCCTTGCTTGCTCTGTCCAGGACAAGTGGCTCCTTGCTGTTCCTTAGGCAACCAGGCAGGAACCCCTCAGGCCTCGCAGGCTGCACTTACCTTCACCCGAATGCCCTTCCTCCTGGCATTCCCAACGATGCTCGTACACAAATAAAATAGAGTTTAGAGCTCCTTCTTAGAACATCCCTCAACACGGGATGATGGCATAACACCAGCAGACGGGAGCGAGATGATCTGGGCTACTTTCGCCCTTCTCTGAAGCTCTGGCTGGTGGGTAAATTGTGGACTATCAGTGCAGAATGAATTTCAGAAAATCCTCTAAAAACAAATTCTGTTCCTCTGAACCAACCTTTGGGCAAGTGTCCAGCTGCATTGAGTTGGAGGTTGGGTCCCTTAAGCTGTAAGCGGTGCCTATTACAAAAAAAATATAGAACAAGTATCCACTAATCTGAAACTAATGTATAATAATATTGAAGGTCAACTGTAAAAAATTAAAAAATAAAAAATAAATATAAATAAAAACTGGACATACCTCCAAGGGGAAAAAAGAATGGAAAAGAAAAGAGAAAAAAGAAAAGAAAAAGTACCCACCAAATAGCTGACTCGAGCAATGCCCCTACAGGGCAGCGCCCTCCTGGATCACTCATTTAGAGTATAACCCTGGGTTAGTGATTTCCAGTTTTTTTGAATTATATACCCTTATCGGTAAAAACTTTTTGACAAACACCATCAACATGTTTACGTTTTTACTTTAGAAATGCTATTCAGTTAGTCCATGATGATTTCTCGTGCACCTTATGAAGCGTATACAGAAATAGAAAATTTTCAGTGGTGAGATTAACACAAATATGAATAAAATCTTTTCATTCATTCGACCCCAGGAGATCACCGTGAGCATGGCCAGGGATCATGACGCGAGGTCATCGCGTTGCCCTGTGGAGAACTCCGTACCTTCCTTTAAAAGGGAAGGCGAAATTCCCACAATATCAAGTGAATCATTTAGGGCGTACAGTTCAGTGGCATTTGGTGCATTCACGTTGTTGCACTACTATCATTTCTATGGAGTTTCAAAATGTTTTCATCACTCAAAAAGAAAACTCCATACCCATCAGGCAGTCACTCTCCCTTCGTCCCTGGAAACCACCTACTGGCTTTCTGTCTCTAGACTTACCTATTTTGGGGTATCATACAAATGGAATCATAGACTGTATATCCTTTTGTGTCTGGCTTCTTTCACTCAGCATAAAATAACACTTGTTATTTTCCATTTTTTTTCTTTTAATTATGCCAACCCCGTAGTTGTAAAGTGGTATCTCATTGTGGTTATGATTTGCATTTCCCTAATGACTGATGATATTGAGAATCTTTTCATGTGCTTGTTGGCTATTTGTATAACTTCTTTGGAAAAATATTCGTTTAGGTCCTTTGCCTGTTTCTAAATTGGGTGGTTTGTCTTTTTGTTTTTGAACCACTCCACCTGTTCACTTGTCACACAGTGATGAGTGGCATTTCTCTGATGATCCAGAAGCCCACTGAGAAAGAATGTATTACATTCATTATAGTTCTGATATTATAAGATTATAATCATATCATCGATCATCCAAATATGATGAACATATTAACCATTAATGAGGTGGCTCGATCATCAGAACACCTCATTCTCCAACCCATTCCATCGAGTAACAGTTTGCTATGTAAATATCTCGACTTTCAGGTAACACATAGTAAGGCTTTGCAGATGACAGCTGTGCATAGATTTTCTTTTTGGTCACCCCATATAACGGCTAAGCAATTATTGCTACTTGAAAAGGTTTTTAATTGATGCAAGCTTGAGGTGTTCCACCCTTGATTTTAAGTGTATATAACGATCACTATAAAAGTAATTACAAATTAATTGGCCGTTACCTGGATGCTAGACCACATATTTTCTGATAGTGGATTATTATTATATGCTTGGCCAAAACTATGGACTTCGATGGCTAAATTTTTAAAGCTCTGCTTTCTTTTATGTATTCTATTCTCAGTTGACATATTAACAAACCAAGTAAAGGATCATATTGGCTTTTAGGAAAGGTATAAGGAATGATGTGGTTGAACCCAATGGAAAGTACAAGAAGGTAAAAAATTTATTTTATTTTGAACCATGTAGTTTACTCTTAAATTTGTGTAATACTTGAAACCTCTCAGCTTTGGTGATCGATCATTGGTTATCACTTACTCGATAGTCAATCAAAACCATGAACAATGAGTTTTAGTGGGCAAGAAACAAAGACTATTATTGTCTTCATTTCCAACTCTAAAGGCCACTGTCCCTTAATTTAGCCAAATGACCACATGGGAAATGATTCCATTCTAGGCTAATAAATGCAGTGCCAGAATCTTTTGTTTTAGCTAAATCTTTAGAAATGAGTAAAGATCAGTATTGGAAGGAAGCCATATGGTGCTTGTAGATCTTATGCAGTCTGGGCCCTGGGGTGCTTTTTAAAAAATCCTTCATGCTTTTATTACTTGGCTAAGCACATTAGTTGGTTTTCTGGAGCTCTTGATCTGCACAATGGGAGAAATATTACGTGTTGTATTTTTAACTTCTGAAAGTTCTATTTAGATCTCTATGCATAAATTGTATAGAATGAGAATACGGCATTTGTTGATTTAAGAAAACTTACATTCTGTATCCTACTCTTCAGAAGAGAAGAGCAAATAATTATTTCTCATCAGTGTCCTTTTTCCCTGTGATCACAGGGAGACATGGAGAAGGAGCAGAAAATTATTCTGTAGCCAGCTCAGTGAAGAGGACCCGATGACATGTACATGTATACATACATGCACTCATTTATCTATCAAATCAAAGCATGTGCTTTAAAATATTCTTCAGTTATAGAATTTTGTGGATGAGGACAGATGAAGGATGCTCAGGATGAATATATTACAATAATGCTTTTGTGACAAAGACAGATTTAAAAAATTTACACACTGACACACTAACTTATGTTATACTGGATTATTGCATGAACTATAAATTAAAATAAGTTCAACTGCCAATCCAACATTGGTAATATATCATAGAAGGAACAACAACAACAAAAAAAACTCACCTCCCTCTTCCAAATGAATCAATTAACACTGAGCAAACAGGCTCTTGAATTTCATCAAGACTATACTCTTTTAATTTTATTTTGATTTATAATTTTTTTAAATGGTAGAAATGCCAACAGGTGCATCAGTGAAATGCTCTTATGTGTGTCTCCTTCCAATGAGAGATTCTTTATCCTCTGGGATTGAGGCTTATTAACCTTGGCCTAATTGTGGTCTTGAGCTGTCACTCATTTATTATTTATCTTCATAACCTCTAACCTGGTTCTCTATCCATTTTAAACAAACAAGACAGCCCTAAGTGCTCTCTTAAACCACCTAAAATGTATTCATTCTTCTACTTACACATAGACCCTCCGTCTTCTTGCAAAAAGTGTCTGATCTATGCAGCAGAATTCTTGAGATTATAAATAAGAATTCTTGCATTTTTAAAAGAGACCCAAGACTAAAAAGCTATTGAAAGAGATCTGAGGGGTGTAATTCCAGGCTTTTGGTCAGCAGAGACCTCGAGCCCTCAGGGGCTGGCTGCTCTGCCTGCATTTCAGGGGGGAGCCCTACTTTTGGCACTCTTTCCAGTGTCAACCTAGAAAAAAATCTAATGAGGAGTGCAGAGCTGTCTGTACAACCGAGATCGCAACGCTGCATGCACCCAACCCTCGAAATTATGGACATTGATTTAAGACTAGCCTACCAAGGTAAGTGGTCAACTATACACTATGTTCCTTATCTCCTTGCCTGGAAGATCGTTCAGTTAGTGAGCAAAGTCTATTTTCCAGGTTTCCCGTCTGTCCGCACACAGGGACATTGGCCCCACCCTGTCTCCCTCCTTCCCTTTGTCTTTCAAAGTTGCGCTCTCCTTTATGGTTCTGTGCTCTGTTCCTGGTAGGTAAGGATTTCCTTACAGATGAAACGCAATCCTTTCAGCTCCCTTAGGAGTCCGCTGTCCTCTGTTCAGTTCATACTCTAATCCTCACCCTCACCTCAAGCTCACTTTTGTTCTCTTTCCTTAGTTCAAAATACTGTTCTACTGGAGAGGAGGGTTCTGGGAACCCTTCCTTTTAATCGGGGACCTGGGTTAGTTAGTTTTTTTTTTTTAAACACCTACAGCACCTGGTCTTCTTAGGTGGTCTCCCATCCAAGTACTAACCAGGCCCGACCCTGCTAAGCTTCCCAGATCAGACGAGATCGGGCACGCCAGGTAATTTTTTTCGCCAGGATAGTTTGGGAAACGGACAGGGCAGCTAACGCAGTGGTCTTAACCATCCCCACCTCAGAATGCCTTGGAGCATCCTTAAAACACGAGTCCGGGGCCCCGTCCCCCAGGGCCCCCTTCCCTCTGTCTGAGGTGGGGCCTGAGAATTTGCATCTCTAGCCAGACTCCCCACTGCTGGTGTGGGAACTCCACCTTGACAATCAAGATTCCAGTCCGTTTGGAACCGAGTTAACTACCAGTGAAAGCACTTACCGCCCCAGAACTGATATGCTAATAGTGCTACCGTGTGTGTCAAAAAAAGGGCAAGTCATGCTTCTCAATTACACGTACTAAGTAGAGACAAACGACCCCGCCTGCACACCTGAACGAGTCCGCGACTCTCTAATTCTTTTTCTCGAGCACTAGAATTGCCGATAAATAGACCAATGTCTTATTATTTGTTTTCAAAGCTTCGTTTCATTTCATTTTTGTTTTCAATTCTTTTTTTCACTGCCAATTATTGGAATGATTTAGGAAGGTTTTGTGTCCCGGCCGGAGAACCTCGTAACTCTTGTAACGTACTGACTGTGGAGAAAGGTATTCTGATTCCCAGCACGTGAGCTTTGAACACACTTTGGGGACAGGTCTCGCTGATTCCGGGACAGTGCATGTTCCCACGGGCTCACTCCGGCCGTGGAAATGGTGTACGAACCGAGGTAGTGACTGGAAGCAGAATGCATCAGCCGGCATCTTGACGATCAATTAGTAATTGATGTGTTTGCTCCTGTAAGTAGGTCTCTGGGGAGTGACTGCAAAGAGACCCGATACTTCGATGTCGATCTATTTTGCAGACATTATGAGAGTTAATAAAACTCATTACCTCTTAGCCTCTTAGCTTTCTTCTGGCAAGGGACAAAACGCTCATTTACTCTAACACTGGCGTGAGAGTGTGTGTGTGTGTGTGTGTGTGTGTGTACACGTGGACAGTTAAAATCACTTCATGGAGAGAAATGCAGACTGAAAACTAGTTACTAGGGTTTATCAACAATTTGTTTGTGGAATCCTACAGTTTTAGTGTATGGTTATCACAATTCTACTTTCCATGTCTGGCTTCTGGGAATATAAACATCAGCAAGAGAACTTGCGGTGCCCTGGTAGGGACTTGTAGATAAACATTTCCATTCCTTGCCACAGTCACATGGGAAAGGTTAGAATCCACAAGTCAGGTTGGTGGACAAGAAAGGTGAAGGAGCGTTCGTGGAAAACGTTAATTATTGTTTCACAGTGCAAAGCGTGTAAACGTAATGTGAAGAGATTTTAACAAAAGGGAAACGGCAAATGTTTTTCAGAGTCTTTCAGCAAAAAAGTTCAAATTCTTTACAGAGGGAGAAAGATAAGTGTTGGAGATTCATCTCAGTCGATGGCACAAATTGAGTCATGTTTTCAATACTTTCTAAATTCTTTGTAAATATTGTGTAAATATAATAAATAATCAAAGAAATAGTCAAATAGGAAATGAGATGTAAATTAAACTTATAAGTAACCAGGCAAAGGCAATCAGAACGAAATGAAAAAGAATGTCATCAAATCGAAGTTGTTTTCAAAACTGCTTCTGCTCGATGCCTTCTTTCAAGATTTCTAGACTTAGTTTTTATCCATTGGGAGAGAAGAGACTCTGAGATTCAGCTTTGTACACTGTGCAGGAAAACAACCCAAAAAAGATGTTTCAGTCTAGCATGACATTTTGAAGAAGCATAGGGGTGAGATGTGAGGGAACAAAGTGAAAAAGCAGGTATTGGGAAGGTTTACCTCAGAAATTTCACAAAATTTCAACTACACATCGTGTAGAATAGATGCATTAAAAGAGCCTGCATTCTGCGTGCATTCTCTTTTCCTTCTTGAAAAAATTATGAAGGTCAACACTGTCAAATTTTAATGTTAAGAAAATTTTAATGTTAAGAATTCTTGTTAAAAAAAAGAATTCATGTTTTGTGTGATTTCAAAGGTACTGTGTGCTCAGCATATAAAATTCAAATATTACAGACGTGTGAAGTAAGTTACCCTCCCCTCCCACATAGTTTTTGAATCCAGCTAGCACTAGTATTCGCATTTTAATTAGAAAACTAAGGTAGATGATGAATAAAAGACGAAGTTCACTAAGTTTCCTGGAGAATTAATCGGGAATCATAACCACTGACTCGAGTTCTTGGCTTGCTTTCCCAGGCTTTCTCTCTGGGGACTTATAGAAATGTTTATTTTATAACTGCTTCCCTAAGCTGCATCAGTTTAAGAATAAAATTTGATGGTAGATTTTGGCATTCAATAAAATCTGTCAGTCATTCTTTTAGCGGATAAATTATTGGACACAAATGCTTCACTTTTCCTTTGTGGTCCTATTAATCCATTCATTGATGAATGTCTCATGAAAAAATAAAAAGGTCAAAATAGACTTCGTGGCATATAGACCCACTTAGTTAATAATCTACAGATCAGACTCGTGTGCTTCTTTAGGAAAGAGATGAACCAAACACCATGGCCTAATAAATCTAATTAGTATGTGTTAAAATAATTGCAGTTGCTTCATTGCTGTTAGCAATGAGTGACACCAATTTTTTTTTTTTTTTTGGCAAGTTTTTAAAACCTTTAGGGGTTTTCAGAATTTCCGGTCTCATTGTAATTGTGTAAAGATGTTGCAGGAACTCAGGACTGACTTTGGTTCTTTGCACTAGTGGGGTCTCTATTTAGGTTAAAACGAAGCACTTAGCCCATCTTTTAAACAATGATAGATAGTCACACTCTAATACCTTAACCCTGTGGGGGCTATTGTCTACCTGCAAGTATATTCCATAGGCTTTGCATTCAGAATTGATCTATGCAAATAAGAAAATCTTTTGTTAAGTAAATTTAGGAATGCAAATAATATGCAAGAAAAAGAAGCAATTTAAAAAATCTTTAACTTACATTACTAGCCATTCATGTAATAAAGCAATTGAGGAAGAAGTAGAAATTATGTGAGGTTGTAAATTTATTCTTCTTCTAATGTGAATACATACCAACCATTTTTCTACTTCTGACGCTAACTGTGGTGTGCCAGATATGGTCTAATGATTCACGATTTATCTTTTTTGTTACTTTATGTACAGAGGCAAGAAAAAACATCAAATAATGTCATCAATTTATAAGACAAAATTTCGAGAACTCTACTTTCTACTTCTGGCAGCTTTGGCTGTCATTCGTCCTTGAGGTTAGGGCTATGGGGTGGCGATTTTACCTTGTACGTACTTCTAGACAGAGAAATCTCAATGACACCGTACGCGTATAAATGTTTTCTAGTGGGTGTGGGGGGTGCAGAACACAGAAAGCAGGCTTTCTGATTCCTCTCCTAGCTCTGTCTGGGTCTAGGCCTCCTCCCTTCATCCCATCCCCCACCGTGCTTACAATGACTGTATGACCTTGAGCATGTTAATCACCCTTTCCGTGCTTCGGTTTTTCAGCTGTAAAATGGCGATAATAAACAGACTATTGTATGAGAGAAACGCTATTGAAGACACTAATGCAAAATACCCAGCACTCTTTGAAATCTAGCCAGTGCTTATTAGAAGTAAACTGCTTCTTCTCCTTTCTTCTTCTTCTTCCTCTTTCTCTCTAATTTACATTATTAGATATAAAAGTTACACTCGCACATTCATAAACTTGTGAAAACTTTGTTTTCCAGTAGAGATAATAACCAACATTTACTGAATGTTTGCTTGGGGACAGGTGCGTCATGAGTTCCTTAGGGGCCTTTTCTCGTTTGATCCTCAGTGACGTTGTGTGGTGGAGCTGGGATCGAGTGCCCAGCGTGTCAGGCGCCAGCGCCTGACACATCCTCACTGCACGAGGTCACCGTTAGCCTCTTCTTTCTCTTTACAGGCCCTTCCTGAGTGAATTCATCCTTCTGTGCTTTCTACCGCTGCTGGTGATTCTGTAGTCTCAGCCAGATCTTTCTCCTAAGATCCAAAGCTATTAATGCCAATGCTTACTCTTTATATTTCAAATTGAACTCCTTTCTAAACTAGCTGTCCCTCCCAAATTCTTTTTTGTCACTTACTGGTATCACTAGAAACTTGGGAGTTACTCAGGACCCTGGACTCCTTTTTTTTTCCAATTAGAGTTGACATTCGATATTATAAACTTCTTGACCTTCCTGTCCCCCGTGACTTGGGTAATAACTCCTTTTTTGTAAAGACTGAGCTCACACGTCCTGCCTAGCTTCTCTCCACTGTCGTGATCTGCAGAGTAATTATCTGACCCTTCTATGGAATATGCAAAGGACCGTGTGACTCCCCTGCTATATACTGATGTATCTCATTCTATTCTATGCATAGTTTTTTTAGTTTTTATTAGTTTGAACTTCTTAAAACCAAGAAGGCGCTGGAGCAAAGTGGAATAAACATGGGCTTATCAACTCTGTGACTTTCAGCAAAAGTTCGCTCAGTTTCCTCTTCTGTCAAATGGAGATGATATTTGTCTCATAGGATTGCTATGCAAATTAAAGAGCTAATGATGGTATTATTATTATTATTATTATTATTCTTTAACCAATATATTAGCATGTAGAAAGTTCTCAACAAATGTCATATAAATTAATAAATGTATTAATACTTATATCCTGTCTTTTCTTCTGGTGACCAGTAGGATGTAATTATAAGACAAAGAATAAATAAACATCCCATCGTGGCCATGGGCATCTTCATGACTTGTCGGTTCTAGAACAAATAGTACATTGTTTTACAAGAAGTTATGCTTGTATTTAGGTTGATGCTATTCAATGGACCATATAGAAAATGACTCTAAACCGTGTGTATTTTAATACTATTTTTAAAACCTGGAGAAATAGGAATTTGGAACTAGTAAACTGTCTGGCCAAGGGTTAAAGAAAAGTTTTTACGTGGAACTAACATAATTCACAGACATGGTCTAACGCTGCTTCATTTTGTCCCAAGTGATGGGATATGGAAATGAGAGCTCTGAGAGTCAGCTCCCCCATGGGGGACAGAGAGGAGGCGATAGCTGTTACTCCGCGTGTGCCGAACCCTGGTGCTTGAGTCAAGCGGGGCGTCTGGTGCACATGAACCCCATTGACTAAATTCCTTCCACCATGAAGCTGTTACCCAAAACAGCTCCAGATTGGAACATTGGATTTTCCATACTCATACTATTAAAAAAAAAAAAGTAATTGAAGATTTTATTTTTTTCTATCTACCCACAAAATAGACAGCATTTTCAACAGTAAATAATATATAATGCATATTTTAGATGTTATGATTTTATAAACCTTCGAAACGCTTTTCTTTCAAGTGGGTGAAAATGCTTTGTTGAAAACTCACATTTTATTTGCAAGTATCGATATCGCTAGTTTTTTAAAATTTAATTTTATTTGTTTATTTATTTATTTTTACTAGTTTTTAAGCAGACTATGGAAGTCCTGTGTATGTAGGTACTCAGTAAATATTTCTCAAATAAGGTTCTTGAATTAATAGAAGACGTAAATTATAGGAAAGGAAGAAGTAAGAGAGAGAGAGCCACTTTAATGCTTCTGGCTCTAGCAGTTTTATTTAAGAATTTATACAGAGTATTGGCCAAGAGTTTTGACCACAGGAGCAGAAACTGACTCCAGCTAGAATGGAAGGACACGGGTAAGCGTCATGGAAGCCGAGGTCCCCGTGGAGCCAGGCACCTGAATATACTCACGCCGTCTTCCCTTTCCTGGCCACATTCCCCTTGGGTCTCCGCTTCATTCATTTCCCACTCTCCGCAGCCTCTTTCCTCTACTCCTTCTGCAAACACAGCAGGGTTCAAAATGGCTACCCCGGCTTCTGAATTTAGATACTGCAGGTCCAGCTCCCTGGAGGCTAAATTTCCCTCTGGGCCCCAAGCATGTATTGAAGAGGAAAAGATTCTTATTAATCCAAAGTTAATCTTTTATTTAAAATTTTAGTTTAATTTAAAAAATATTTCCTTTCAGTTTTATTGAGATATAATTGACAGAAGAATAAGTTTAAGGAGTACTGCATAATACCTTGACTTACCTATATTGTGAAATAACTACCACAGTAAGTTTAGTTAATGTCATCTCATACAGATACAAAAAAAAAAAGAGAAAAAATATATTTTTACCTTGTGATGAACTCTTTTAGGATTTATTCTCTCAGCAATTTTCAAATATACCATGTACAGTGATAATTACAGTCAGCATGTTCTGCATTATACCCACGGCACTTATTTTTCTCATAGCGGGAAGTTTGTGCCTTTTGATGCCCTTTGTCCAGTCAGTTCCCCCACTTCTAACCCCCATTCCCTGCCTCTGGTAACCACAAATCTGGTCCTTTTTCCTTATGAGAATTTTTTTTTTTTTAGATTCCACATATTAATGAGACCATACAGTATTTCAATATATGTCTTTCTTTGTTGGACCTTATTTCACTTAGCATAATGCCCTCACGGTCCATCCATGTTGTCACAAATAGCAGAGTTTCCTTCTTTTCTTATGGCTGAATAACATATGCAAGGGAGTATTATCTAGTTTTATCCATTCATCTGTTAGTGGACACTTAGGTTCTTTCCTTGTCTTGGCCATTGTAAATAATACTGCAATGACCATAGGGTGTATATATTTCTTTGAGAAAGTATTTTCATTTCCTTTGTATATACACCCAGAAGTGAAATTGCTGCATCATATGGTAGCTCTATCTTTAATTTTTTGAGGAACCTTCGTACTGTTTTTCATAGTGGCTGCACAGTTTTACGTTCCCAAGGAAGAAAGGATTCTGATTGCCACAGTTAAGCCAGGTTCCTAATGAGACTAAGCAGCCGTGACCAGGTCGAGTTTAGGTTCCTCCATAAACCTGGAGGGAATTATTCCTCTAACCAAAAGTTTGGACCCTCATCCCCACAAAAAAGTGAGTCACTTGGCAGAGAGCACGTGAGGGGTCCAATGTGCAATGTTATGGTCTTACTTGTCAAAATTTTCCCCAATATTCATACAAAAAGAAATATATTAGCTGAAAAGCACTTAATAATTCTCAGCATTCTTTGCCTATTTATACTATGTACCGTTCCTTTCAAGAGCTCCTTATTTATTTTCTTAGGTTATTGACTAGTACCCGCTTCCTGTACTTTTAAGATTTCTTGAAATATAGTATGATCATGACCCAGACAAAATTCTTGCTAATCTTTTTATTTGTAAATGGAATAAGGAAGCATAAATTTCCCCAGATCATGCAAATCCCAATCTTTGGGGTCTTCGTTTTTTTTTTGTTTTGTTTTGTTTTGTTTTGTTTTAAACTGATTCAGGATGCCTGGCCCATTAGGAAGCTTCTGAGTTTGGCTCGTTCACTGACTCTCGAGGTGCCTGATTGCTGTTTCTTCTCAGCCACCTAATTGCGAACACAGTTCATTCTTACAGAACCCTCAAACAACCATATTACTCTAGTTGTTCCCTGCTGTATTCTAGACTTCTTTGGAACAATATGAAACCTGTTGCTCACTCCGCATGGTGTGAATGAGGGGAAAGCAGACCTTCCAATCCTATTTTGGCACAAGCCTATTATTTTCTTCTTTTTCCAGTCCGTTCCCCTTTATTACTCACGCACGTCACCATTTATTCTTCTGTCTGTCCTTCACCCCCCAGGATAGAATGTCCCTTTGATCTTTTTTCTAGCAATCTGCCAACCTTTCTCTTATGATGCTTTCTAGGTCATACCCTATCTTCTGCTAGTGACGAGCCAAGGCTAGGCCGACACTATATGAGTGCTCATGGTAGCCACTAAATGGAGGAACTGTTTCTTCTATGGTAATCATTTTTAAAGAATTTTACTTTTTAAGAAATGTAAATATGTAGGAACTTAATTTAAAAATAGAAGAGGATATATGAAAAAATATAGCTTGAGAAGTTTTGTTTTCTTCCTTATTCCCATCTCCCCTGTTTCCCAGTCCACACATCTCTTAGACAGGTAACCACTTTTGTTAATCCTTGGATGCTGTTCTAGTGTTTCTTCATTGCAAAAGTAATAAAATACAAATATATATGCTATTTCTCCTTTATTACACAAAAAATAAACCGCTATAAACACTTTTACATTAGGTAGCTACTGCTGCATAACGAATTACTCCTCCCAAACTTAGCATCTTAAAAACAACAAACATGTATTATCTAACACAGTTGCTGAGAGTCCTCAGTCCAGGATTGACTTGGTTGGGCGGTGTTGGCTCAACGTCTTACATGATGTTTCTCTCAAACTCTTGGCTAGGGCTGCAGTCATCTGAAAGCCTGACTCTGGACAGAGGGTCCGCTTCCAAGCCGATGGCTCACTTACATGGGTATCGGTGGGAAGCCTCAGTTCCTTCCCACGCAGAACAATCAGCGTCCTCATGATATAGCACCTGGGATCCCTTGAGGTCATGATTCGAAAGAAAGAGCAAGGAGGAAGCGGTGGTGCCTTTTAAGACCTAGTCTCTGCTGTCACACACCAGCTCTTCGGCTCCGCTTCTCCTCATGCCCACACTCAAGGGACAAGCATCATCTCTGCCTCTCGGGGGGAGAAGAACCAGAGAATCTGCGCACGTATTTTTATACTACCAAATTTTAATCGTTTTGCACTTTAAAAAGAAACAATATCTATCACAAAGATTTTTCTACACCTGTATGTATAAAGCTCTCGCATTTTTTCTCCGGTGTGTGAATGTGCATGGTTAATTTAACAAGTTTCTGGAGACCTGCACATTTGGATTATTCTTACCTTTCGCTATTATAGATAATGCAGGTGTGGATAATGTCGTAGAATGCATGTAAGCGTATCTTAGGCTAAATCTCCAAAAGTAGAATTTCCAGGTCAAAGGGTAAACGCGTTTGTCATTTTAGTGTATCTCGCCAAGTTGACCTCCGTAGGGGTTGTACTTCCCCTATATTTGCACCCACAGAGTACGATGTCATAATTTTGAACTTTTGCCCATATGATAGATAAGAAATTATATCTCCACAGAGGTTTAATGCACATAGATTTTCTCATGAGCGTAACTGAGCATTTTTCCATACGATTTTTTTATACTTTCTTTTCTCTGAACTGTCTACTCAGGGCCATTTTTGGTTAACATCACGGTTACATGTGGCGCTGTTTTCTCTTCGTGTCGTGTGTGTCGTGCAAGGGTGTGAAGAATAATGAATTTCTCAGGCGCTGGCCTTCTCTCCTCCACCTTCTCTACTCCGATTTTGTTTGATTTTATGCTCCCACCCTATTTTTCTTCTCACCAACCACATGGAATACAAAGACTACTAGTCAGTTCATGTCGGTTACTCTTAGCAGTGCACTCACCAGGCATCTCATTCGGGAGATGCTCCATGCCTTTTGCATTCACTCTTTTTTCATTTCTTCACTGCATTAAAGAGGCAGGTGACACCTAAGAGATAGACAGGCAATAATACCTGCGATGCTATTTTCACATGTGGGAACAGCAGAACCCCATCCTGTTTCATTTCAAAGCGCTGATAAGGCAATGGATGGGTTCTCAGACCCTCACTGGCTACTGGAGACAATGGCTGCAAAATCTGAATGACCTTCTAGGAAGCACTGGGGAATTTTGGAAAGCTTAATGAGCTTCTGAAACCACCTGTGTAACATCCACCAGCGGAATTGATCTTCAAAGAGAAAGCGAATGTAGAATCTATCTCTTTCCTTTTATCGTGCTAAATCACTCCTGACTTTAATTTGTTTGTACCAGTCTGACTCAGGAACACCAGAACAAAATCGAGTTTGTTATTTTCATATGAAAGTGGATCAACTGTAGGAATTAGAAATGTTTGTGTACTGCAAAGAAAACCTTCCAGCCAGAGACAACTTCATTAACTTAGGTTATGATCTAAAAGTCCATAAGCACTTAGAGAAATCTGAAATGATGACAGGTTGATCATTTTCTCAAGAAAACCTCCTCAGCTCAACGACTCTCTTGATGGATATGGAAATAAAAGTTACGTGAACGTGCGTTGCTGGGTGTGAGTTCTAAGGTATTGATCGGGCTCTGTTTCCATTTCCTACAGATGCTGTAACCAATTCCCACAAAACGGGTGGCTTAAAACAACAGAAATCTATTTTCTCACAGTTCTGAAAATCAAGGTGTTGGCAGGGATGTGCTGTCTCAGAAACCTCTGGGGAGAAACCTTCCTTGTCTCTTCCGGCTTCTGGTGACCCCAAGTCCCTCGGTACAGCTTCCATCTCTGCTTCTGTCTTCACATGGCCGTCTTCCCTCCTGTAAGGACACCGGTCACATTGGATTAGGGACCTCTCTAATGACTTTATCTTAACCTGATTACATTTGCAAGGATTCTATTTCCAACTAAGGCCTCATTCATAGATAGCGGAGGGAAGGTTGGGACTTTACCATATCTTTTTGGATAACACAATTCAACCAACCCATAACAGGTTTTAAGCTTCTCCCTTCTCCAATGGGTTTGCTTCATCTTCAATCTCTACCGCCAGGTTTCAAATTCCTAAGAGAAAACACAGATCAGTCGAAATGAGTGTAAATTCTTGAAATCTGGCTGGAGCTTTCGCCCTGGATATCATACCTCAAAGGACAGCTTTTAATCCTCATTCTTTAAGCATAGGTAGGAACTTTCCCGAGACCCCACGCTGGCTCTGAGGAGAGCTGCTCACCTCCCTGGTAAGAAGGGAAGACTCTCCGGCGGGCTAGTACAGGTCTCTGCATCATCTCGGTCTCTCTTCCGGGAAAGCTTCCCATCCCGCTCTTTATTCCTGGGAGCTCCGTTCATGACTTTGTGTCTTGAAGATGAAGCGGGGGCGAATGTGTGCACATCAGGCTTTATGCTGCAACTCGAAGGACTTCTTTTCTTTCCAACCTGTGTAACTAGATCGAAATCTTCTCGTCACCCAAACCAACAGTGTGCCGATTGCTAACCAATCTAAGGCGACGATATCCTTGAAGTCCATTTGCAGGGCCATTGTTTATCTCCGTGTCCTCGTGCTCGATAACATGACAGATAACAGAGTGAAACCGAAAATTGAAAAATTGTGATTTTTTTAAGCCAAGGACCTTGCTAACCCGTTGATGAGTGTGCATCAAGAGGGTATGTAATTGCTGGTGGGAATGTAAAATGGTGTAGCCACTACGGAAAATAGTATGGTGGCGCCTCAAAAAATTCATCATAGAGTTACCATATGACCCAGCAATTCTACTTCCGGGTCTACACTCAAGAGAAGTGAAAATAGGGACTCAAACAGACATATTTGTACACTCATGTTCATGTCAGCATTATTCACAATAATCAAAGGTAAAAACAACCCACACGTCCACCAATGAATGAATGGATAAACAAAATAGTACACACATGCAGTGGAATATTATTCAGCCTTAAAAAGGGAGGAGCTCTGACACAGGCTAGGTCATGGATGGAACTTGAGTACCTTATGCTAAGTGAAATAAACCAGTCACAAAAGGAAGAATACTGTATTATTCTTCCTAGATGAGGTTCCTAGAGTAAATAAATTCCTGGAGGCAGAAAGTAGAATGATGGGTGCCGGGGGCTAAGAGGAGAGAATGGGGAGTTAGTGCTTAATGGGTAGTGTCACTTTGGGAGGATGACAAAATTCTGGAGCTGGATGGTGGTGCTGGCTGTACAACGACGTGAATATACTTAATGTCACTGGATTGTACACTTAAGAATGATTAAAACGACGCATTTTATGTCATGTGTATTTTACTATGATTTATAAAAGGGCTCTGCTAGCTGCCCTGTGTTGGAAGGAACTGACCAACTGACCGTGCCTGTGGTGGTCACAGCCTCTCTGATCCTCGTGAGTGACTCCTTTGTGCAATGAAGCATGGTCTCATCAGGCAGTCGGGTTGTTGGGGGGCAGTGAGGGAAGGGGTGCTGGCGGTGATTCGATATAGAGCTGTATTTTAATTCAAAGGCTCGGTCAGCATTCTGACAGAAACTTTTTTTCTGTTTGACGTCTCTTCAGAGGAGATTCACTTTGACTCCTCCACTGAGGAGTGTTTTCGAGAGACCCAGGTACACTGCCGATCCTGTTTAGTAAAGCAGTTAAAATCCTTGGTGTCTTTACAAACGAAAAAAATGGAGACACTTGGAATACACAAGGGGCGAGTGTTTGGGATGAGATGTTTGGCCTTTTATCCACCTATTTTTTGAATATCAAAGAGCAAAATATATCCTCTGCTTTTCTAAAACCAAACTGTCAAACTAGTAGCCTTTTTGATATTCAGAATTTCCAATTGAAATAAAGATTCATTATAGTGAAAAAATGGGTAATCATCTCACTTACCTCACGTGTCAGTGCAGAATAAGACTCGCCGTGTAGCTTTCCGATTCCATCCGGGTCTGTGCTCTTCACGAACGCTCAGTGTCACCTCCCTCGTATTGCTCTCGCGATCACAGGTAGCTGTCAAGTTGAAATGGTAAATGACCCGTCACCCTTTGCCGAGAAACATTATCTATTCGATTAATGACCCATAAAATGATTTCGGTAAAAGACAAGACTGCAATTTCTTCCTCCAAAAGAGAAAGACGATACTGTCTAATTTACCAAACTTCAAGCTTTTAAAAGGTTTTAGGAAATGTAAAGTGTCACTTGTGTAGGATTATAGAACCCACAAGAGGAAACCAGAAGCTCAGAGGCAAAGAAAGGCTATAGGTACATTTTGAAGAGGAAAAACTTCACCAGTTCCTTTCTGTGTATGTGAACATTGATGCTTCCTTATGTTTCTGCAGATGGGTTGTTTGTTTCATTAGACCGAACGTTGGCATCGAATGAGGTGAACGGTCATCCTGTGTGCTTAAAAATTCAATGTAGAAAAAGTGAATATGGCGTCAACTGAAATACGTGTGTGGAACACTCCCAGATATGTCATTGAGGAGCCATTATGTAGGGGGTGCTGTATTCCAGACATCCAAATCTTGATGAATTTTCAAGTAGTCTCCTATGCATGAGATTGTTAACTTTATCAGTACCTTGAAGAGGTTCTTTAATTCAGGACCTTAGAATAACATCAAAAGGGTTACTCGAGGATGTCTGGGGCTGCACGGTGGAGCGAGACCTGTTTTCGTAAACGATTGTCTGAAGCCTGGGTTTCAGCACCACAGATGCCTTACCCGTGGCTCTGGCGAGGACCTCCAGTTTCTCTTGAGAAAGCTGGTGGGACCCTCAGCTGGGAGTCTCAGGAAACATTTGTGCCGCTGGAGCCCAGATCCCCTTGGCTGCCCTGGTGCTTGCCTGGCTCCTCCTCCAAGGCTCCCCACGACCTCCAGACACCAACACAAGAACACGCGGCCTCTCTCTGCGCATGCTCAGAGTTGCCAGCGTTTGGAAGTCCCATCTCCTCCTGGGAGGGTCTCCCGGCTGCGCCACCCTGCTGCTCTCCCATCTGGTCCCTTACACGTCCCTTTGCGCCATGGGGTAGGAGTGGGAAGCAGCGAGGATACTGCTTCACCTTCTGATATTAGAGCAGCTTCCGGTTTGAATGGCAACTGAAAAACCAGGAGTTGTGGACTCTGGAATTCATTCATTCATTCATCCATCCATTCATTCATTTATTGAGTTTGGGTCTTTTTTTTTTTTCCTACAGTACCTAAGCAATCAAAAACATAAATTTGACCGAACCATTTCCTGCTCAAAATCTCTGCAAAGTCCCATTCCCTTAGAACAAACCCCAAGTCTTTATCTTGGCCTACGCGTCATTCCTTCATTCCTCAAGTATTTATTGCTCCATTCCCTGTGCAGAGCTGGTTTTAGACGCTCGGCGTGGGTCAGGAAAGCAAACGAGATCCCTGTGCTCTAGGAGCTTGCCTTCTGGCAAGAGAAATAGTGACAAATGAATACACTTAATAAATATAAGTAAAATATAAAGTTTGTTAGGAGGAGTTGGCTTTTTAATCAAGCCCCTCCCCCTGCCCCGCCCCTCCTCGGGGCCTCAGAGCAGGGACTACCAAGTGCTGTGCCTCAGGGCCTTTGCGCTGGTGTGGAGCTCCTCTCCCATGTGTCCATATCCGGTTTGCTCCTGGCTTCTGCCAGTTCTGTGCTCAGATGCCATCTCCTCTGAGTTTTTCTTCCTGGTGCTCTCCCCTCCGTGTAATAGCTATATTGGTTTATTTGTCTGTTACTTTTCCTCCCAACACTAAGCACCACGGAGTCGGAGACTCGGTATGGCTTTTCCTCTTTTCCATCACCAGTGCCCAGTGTTCACTCTGTTCCAGGTTCTGAGCTGCTGCTGCTGGGGTGGAGGTAGACACTGATGTGACCTTAGCCAGAAGCTTCCTCAGTTATTAGATATTCTCTCTGGGGGCTGCCCCAGGGGGTCCATAGCCTAAGGCTCACCTTTCTGAGGCTCCTTGTGGGTATTTATAATATGAATTAAAAGCCCAGATTATGCTGACACCAAGTCAGTGTTTTCTAACCTCAGCTTGAAAAGCTCATTAGAATCACAATGGTTAATATTTAAGGAACTCAATTCCAGATAATCTCTTTATGTGCTTCCAGCCTTTTCACTCTTAGGACTCTGAGGTGGCTCTTAGTATCATCCCATTTTATAGATGAGGGAGCCGAGGAGGTTTGGGATCACACAGTAGGTGTGAGCACCTCATAAGCTAGAGGGGCCTCAGAGCCCTCTTCCTTACACTTGTTGATGGGTGCAGGGCTTTTTGATCTCTGCTTTTCCTCCTGTGGAAAGTTCCATTCTCTAGTAATGTTTCCAAATTATGCGTCTTGTAGACATGACTTAGTCCTTTATCAGAGCTCCTTTATAGGGGTGGGGGTGTGGGATAGGAGCAAGGCCTTGACCTCTCCTCTTAAAGGTTACAGGGTCTGACCCAACACAAAGCAACATGCATTTGGACTTAGTTTTCATTTCAACAAAGAGGTGATGATTTTCCAAAGTGACATATAATCATTAACCTCCTAGTTGGATTGGAAAATGGATCTCTCTTCACAGCTTCTATGCTCAAACCACTTCATCACACTGTTGTCTTTGGGTAATTTCAATCCAAGTATAGACTGTCTGGTAGAGTCTCATGTCCCCCAATAGTACAGTGGCTGGATAAAGGACAGGGAGAGGTGAAGGAATTGTGTGAATCACATTCTGTTTCCTCGATTATCCAGCCTGCATGTCTATGGCAAGCGAGGCTGCTCTGTGATTCAAGAACTACTTCATGTATTCTGACTTTCTGTAAGAGTGTCCTGTAATAGTGGCATTAAGCTGGGTGTGTAAAAGCCACGTTCTTAGTCACTAAGACACCATTTGACTGAAATACAGGACCAAAGACTTACCAGTTCACTAAAAATACATCTCCCCAAAAGGTCTAGTTTGCTCCTGAGAAGTAGTTCAGTTTACTGAACTCTGAACTTCGATCATCCATTTTGTGGGACCCAGAGAATAAGATGTTAATATTTGTTACATGTAGTGCAAAAATTCAAACACAGAACATTCAATTACTACACTCTCCCAACTGCATAGTCCCACGGGAGACCTACCAGGGAAAACTAAGCCTGATACCAGTTTACTTTCTTAAAGGATTCACTTCTGCCCTGGCCCTAATGGCTTCTATGGCAATGAAATTGAAACCGGAAATGTTAGTTAATGATCATGGAGCCTGCTGATCCTGGTAAGAAATTATTGAGGTGAATCGAGGATCAGTCCAGTTTAACAGAAGGGAGACGTTCCTTCCTGCTGACGTTAGCAGGGGATACTGTGAGCCCTGCGCATTTTCTGGATCATCTTGATGGCTACTGCTTGTATCCCGTAGAGTCCCCAGTAAAAGTTTATAATCAAAATGGACATAAAAAGCAATGCTATATAAATTTTAAGAGCAAGTAATTTAATATGAAATGGAAATACTTATAAACTAAAGGAGAACATAAAACTCCATTTAATAAATACATCAGATGATAAAATAGATAATTTCCAGTAACCATTAGGGAGCCATACTAGAAGAAAAATAGGATAAAGGGACATATTTAGATGAAGTCGTAGATGGTCTATTAAGCATAATATAATGCAGATGATGAAATTGGACTTGATGGGCCAAATCTAATATCAATAAATTCAATCAAGGACAAAGGTAAAAACCTTTGATTTGTCAGATAAAAATCAGCTGCAGAGATACAGGGTAGGGGAGGTTTAACTTGACACTTAGGTGTCAAATAGGCGGTGTCTTTGTGTCAACTGTCAGTGCCTGACTGGAGATTATATTGAGAAGGAATCTGAGGAAGCTTCTGGATACCAGGGAACAATGTGCCACATTGATTAGCATTGTCTGACACAGATAGATGCATGGGAGTACACATACAATGAATAACAGCGCATAAAATCATCTGTGCCTATTAGTAGATTGCAGGTTCTGAATGTATTAGCAGAGTGATGTGGCTTCCTCAGATCAGACCCCGTTAGAGGAAGTCTGGTGTCAGGAGGGAGGTGATATGTTGCAGGAGTCCCGTGTGCAGTGCTGGGGACCGCACTGTCTGAGGGAGGTTGATGGACTCACGAGAGTGTCAGAGGAGGGCGCCTGGGACTGTGAAGAGATTTGAAACGATGTCAAATGGAGAGCGGCAGAATGAAGGTCACTTCCTGCCTTGATATATAACTGTCACGTTGAAGAATAATTACGTTTATTAACAAGGCAGAAGTAAGATCAGTGAGTTGAAGCCATAAGGAGTCAGATTTCCACCTAATCTAAGGAAGGATTCCTTAAAAATTAAAGTTTTTTTGCGAATTGAACATTTTCCAATGAAGTAGTGAGCCCCCTGCTGGCGGAGGTGTTTTAGCGGCGACTCGGTGGCCTGAATTGCCAGTTTTGCAGGGATTTTGTAGACCACACTGCAAGCTGGAAGAGAAGGATGCCTAAGATTCCGCTGCTTTTAAGATTCTCTGACCCGAGACAAGGGGCATGGAAAGCTAAAGGGAAGACCGACGTACCCTGAACTTCCACCAGGTGAGCCTGCCTCCCACCGGGCAGGCTTCTGTGCAGGTCTCGATTCTATTATTCAGGCCCCAGGAGCCCCTGCCCTTCTCACCCTATTATGGAGAACCCATCGCTTTGGGACCGTGGGCTCTCTCAAGCTGCAGTCTGGCGTATCTCAGACTTCAGTCTCCTGAAGTGCCCAGCCCTAGGCTACCCTGGCACCGATCACAGCTTTGCTGATTGCCCCCACTCTCTTCCTGCCTAGTATTTCTTTTGGGAGCAGATCAGAGCAATATAGTAAAAACTGTATGCTGTTACAATTAGGTGCATTATCATTTAGCTAAAAAAAAAAAAGTACATCCGAGGTTATGCTTAACTGATGAGTTGTTTCTAACATGAAGAGTGATTTCTAATAATGTCTTCTGCCTTGATATGGCCACTATTTTAACCAAAGATGTAGACGAATATAAATAAAGTTTGCTGATCAAATTTGTGGATAACATGCGGTTGAAGGGGATTACAAATAGATGGGATCAAATTCCCAAAACCCCATACTGTCGACGAGAATAATAAATCAAATCCAAGAAATAGAAATGTAAGTGAGATTTATATGAAGTTCTGCACTGGAATCTGAAAACCCAGATGGACAGATTTGCACAGGAGAGACTCACAGATCGGCAGCTACTTGAAATAATTTGGAGCAGCATGTGCTATAAATAATACGAGCCACAAATGAAATTTTGTGTTTTCCAGTAGGTCGATTAATAAAAGTTAAAAGAAGCAGATACAATTATTTTTAATAATGTTTTATTGAACTCAAGTTACCTAAAATATTATTTTAACATGATATAAAAATTATTGAGGCATAAATGTTTTTATATGAAATGTTCAAAATCCAGAGTGTATTTTACTCAGAGCACATCTCAATCTAGAAGCTAAATTTTCATTGGAAACACCTGATCTGCGCTTAGATTTCATATAATTTACCATCGAAAAAGTAGATCGACACATCCAAGTTGTTTCACACATATTTGAAAGATTTCCAATAACTGAATTGGATGTCTATTTTTCAATTTAAATTAAATTATATAAATGAAAATAATACAGTTCCTCAGTTGCACTGGCCCTATATATCAAGTGCTCAGTAGCCACGTGTGGCTGGTGGCTGCCATAGTGGACCACGTGGCTTTAGAAGTTTCAGTTGTCTAGCATTGATTAGGAGTTTGTAGTGCAGTGTGGCTATTAATAGTGTGAAATGATGAAAGTATTTGGAACAAAGAAGTTGACAGTTTTGCTGTACTCCACTTTAGTTAGACTTATCTGAAACATTTCATTATTGCTAGGTAGCAGGCTTAAGAGGTATATAGATAGGCTAGGGGTGTGCATATACATGTATGACTATATGAAGTGGGGGCAAGGTCGCTGCTTCTGGATAAATGGAGACTTGGCTCGTGGGGGTGAGACTTACCTGAGAATGTAGGATCAAGGTCGGCGTGGACACTCAGCATTAAGAATTTTCCAGTAGTCATAGAGGCCGTCCTGTGAATCAGTGAACTGATGACTTCTGGAGGGCAAAAACCTATACCTACTTCCTTCTTCCTCACTTAGAATCAATGGAGTTATTCCGTTTGGTGTCTGCTGTATTCTGATTCCTGAAAGGTCAATGCTGGTTCCTTTGGTGTAAGGGCGCCACCTATGGGATTTACGGAAAAAACACATACAGCATTTTCTCATTAAGACATTTGGTTTTCAGCACAAAGGTCCTAGAACTTCATTTAAAGCCAGCGGAAAATTACTGTCATTAATATTCAAAAGAGGCTGCTAACTAGTGGTTCTGCTGAGGGAAAAATTATAGCCAGAGAAATCAGAAACCTAGGAATAGATCGCAGACCTGTGTGCTCTAAGACGTATCATCAGGACCATCTTAACAAAAATCCCTCGTTTTCCCCCAAAGGCCAACTGTTTACCAAGGCCTTGTTCCATGGCTCTTAAATGCCTTCCCTTCAAAACACTGTCTTTTAGTAAAACGCAATTACTAGGGAGTGTTACACTCAAGAGAAGCAGGATGGGGTCATGAGAACAGCTGAGGCTTCTGCCTTAGACAGGTTCAAATCCCGACTGCGGTGACATTTAACAGGTGACTACTGTGCTCTGTTTCTTCACCTGCGAGAGCGGCAATGTTTACCTGCGTGGTTGTCATGAGGATAAAGACAGACACAAGATCTTAGTTTCGAGTCTGGAAGTTCTACAAGGCATTAATTGTAATGAGTTTTACCAGTTCTCACCTCGGAGGGCATCTCGTCTATGACAATAAGGCGTAGTAGGTGTCTGGAGACTGCCCGCCAAGCCGGCAGTGGAATGATGAAGCCCTAACCACAAACGGTTTCCTCATGACTCCCTCAGCTCACGCGAACTTTCCTTTTCTGATGTAACCTATTCGTGCCTTCCTGATGGTGTTGCCCACGTTCTGACTTGCAAAAGATGGTCATTTGTGTACTTGGCTAACCTCCACTTTTCGATTACAAACTCACTGTGGACAGAGACGGCATTTACAGGTCTCCGTAGCATCTGGCATCTCGCTTGTCCTTAAAGTTACCTAAAATGAGTTTATCGAGTGAATGTCCAAAGTACAGAAGGACTTAATGATAGGACACATCAGGGAAAATGATTAATAAAAAGGTCTTACTTGCTGGACGTATTTTACCTATTTTTGGTGACTGTTCTAAGGAGTGATTTGTTGGGAAGGGCTGCTGAAGTCTCAAGGACAGGGGCATCTTCCAGGGGCATCTCCTCCTTCTATGGAGACACACCTTCGAATCCCTCCAAACTTTCACCCAGCTTGTTACCCCAAATTCCTCCTGTATAGAAATTTTGGAGTTGGGTGGGCAAACAACGTGTGCTTTCTCTGGATTCTCCCCCGGGAGGTGAGCTACTTTGCTGTTCTACCTATACCAGAGCGCCCTCTGCTGGAAATACCCAGAAGTAATTCTCAAAATTCAGTTTGAGGGCATTGGCACTTTCCCCTGCGTCTGCTCGAGAAGATCACCCCCCGCCTTTTTTTTCTAATGGTGGGGGGAAGATGGGTATTTACACTTCCTCTTTATTTTTCCTCATTCTTCTCCTCAGCCGAGATGGAACTCTTTCCATGAAGTGAGCATTTCCAGCTATCGAGGGGTCCCCAGCCAGGGAGAGCCACCCTGTTCTGCTCGGTTGGTTCTGTCCTGTTGCAGAGCCCAGCTCAGGGGTTCCCGCAGAGCTGAGCTCGCTGAGCTTGCTCAGGGTGAAATGACAGGGCGCAGGCTGCTGGGCCCTTCAGAAGGCACCTGGAAACGAAACTTATTTGCATTAAGATGAAGTCATGAAAAAGAATGGCGTTAGAACCCAGCCCTGATGCAGTGAAGTCTAATTCATTTCAGAAGGAGGGGTAGAACCGACTTGGAGTTTCTCGCAGCCAGCATGAGACGGAAAGCACCACCAGGCGGGACAGTGCGGCGAAGAACAAGCAGGGCCACTCCGCGTACCTCGAGGGACAGCAAGGCTGCGCTACCACGTGCCAGTACACGTCGTGGCATCGGACTCCTTTATCAGCCAGCGTTTCATGCGCACCCCAGCTTTACGTGGTTGTAAGTTAGACATGAGGCCCACCTGACTTGTCTTTTTTGAACAGTTGAAAATGCAAAGATCAAATCTGCAGATGCCAAGGCTCTGCTGTTGAGAATAAACTGGCTGCTTGGGAGAGTATTCCTGGGGCTGAAACCAAACGCGAGTTTCTTCTGCCTCGTAAAAACCCCTGTATCACGTAGTGAACAATATCCTCAACCACGTTCTTACAATGATTGTGAATGTCATGTGATTATTTCTGTTAATATTGTCTCATTGTAGGCTGAGGGCATGTGATTGAAGCAGAGCTCACTAGAAAGAATTTGAGGGTGGAGTGGGGCTGTTTGGTATATAAGAAGAATTCAGTCCAAAACACACACCTGGGAGGATATTCTGGCAAAGGGGCAGGTCACTGGCATTTGTCATGGTAACACTTCCAAGCTGGCTGAGGATACTATTTTCAGCAACGAATTATCCTCTGTCTCCGTTGTTAGATGATCATTTTTTATTTTTTAATATTCATCCTCCCATTTTACCACAGTTAATGAATACAAGATCAATCAATGAACACAAGACCTTTCTGATCTTGAGCAGAACCGTAGATTATTTAAATCGAAATTTAGAGGACTGAATTTGTCATCTTGCAATGCGATGCAAAAGACTCCTTAGCTAATGATTAACAGCTCCAAGTTATTGTGTAGCATCATTTCTCTGCCAATTTTCATCGTCAGATAGATTTTATATCGTACGATGGTGGGTAAAACACATGGAAGGTATATTGATTTAGCCCAGACAAGGTATTCATCCAGGTTCATTTTTTTCAACAACTATCAGTGATAATTCCTTCTTCTTTAAAAGTAGTAGAAAAAAATAGGTGATCAATATTTTTGCCTGAGTTTGTGTGTTTCTTTTTATGCAGTTTCTGAATGTCAGTAGGGGCTAGGTTTTAAGTGGACCGTCCATCTGCTGTGGTTTGCATAGCAATGTTGTTCAGAGGAACCACGTTAGGATGTGGGTATTGAAGGTTTGCAAGACATGCCTGCTGAAGGCTTTTGTGGTCAGCGCGGAACAAGCATTCTCAAGGGGGGAGTCTTGGAAGGATGGTGGGGGCAATGTCACTCTCAAGGCAGTGACAACTGATTCTTGGTACGGAGACAAAAAGATCTTAGATATTTTAATAAAGAAGTCATTGGTTTCCAGCACTCCAAAGGGACACAGTACATAAACAGCATATCTCTACTATTAAATTCTCATGGTGGGGCGTGAGTAGGAAACGAAGTCTATTGGTGTAGAAAGGTGTATTTATACGCTGGTCCAGCTCTCCTGGAGTGATGGGGTCATGGGGTGATGGTGAGGATGATGATACACACACACACACACACACACACACACATATTTTTTAATGCTAAGTGTTAGTCATTATTTTAATTTAATTTTGTGGAGTAAGAGCACTTAACATGAGATCCGCCCTCTTAGCAAATTTTAAGGGTTGCCGACAACAGGTACCACTTCGTACAGCAGATCCCTGGAGCCTGTTCGTCTTGCTTCGCTGAAACTTTCTGCCTGTTGATCAGTGATGCCCCATTTCTTCTTCCCCCAGCCTCTAGCAACCACCATTCATTCCACTCTTGGAATCTATGAATTTGACTATTTTAGAAACTTCATGTTAGTGGAATCACGCGGTATTTGTTTTTCTGTGACTCGCTTATTTCACTAGCATAACGTCCTCGAAGTTCATCCATGTTGTAGCATGTGATGGGATTTCTTTTTTTGTTGTTTTTAAGGCTGAATAATATTTTGCTGTCTGTATACACCTCATTTTCTTTATTCGTTCATCCACAGGTGGACATTTAGGTTGTTTAGACAAATAACTAATGAGAAGGTTTTTATACATACGTGACAGAGGATTACTATAATTAATATCCGGAGAGCTTTTCTAAACCACTAAGAGGCAACAAATGCTCCACTAGAGAAATGGGGAAAGGACATAAGTCAATTCATAGCAAAAGGAATTCGTGTGGTAATAAACATGGAAAAGTTCTCACTCTGTAATATGACGATGAATTATCGTTTTTGTTCATAAAACTGGCAAAATTTTAAATAATCAGAATATCTGTTGTTGGTGAGGATGTGAAAAAGTGAGCAATCATACATGTTGTTGGCAATATAAAATGATTTAGCCCATTTATGAAAAAAAGAATAGCTGTTTCCAGAGGAAAGTTTGTATGTATCAAAAGCCTTAAAAATATGTGAGCCTTTGGACCTAACCCCTCCACTGCTAGGAATTATCTTCAGGCAAAATCAGATGCGTGCAAAGATGAATGTCTAGGGGTGTTTAGTGCAGCTGTATTTGTCATAATAAAAAATTAGAAACAGCCTAAATGTTCAGTAATAGCTACTATAATTATTATAGTCAGAGGCAAAATCGTTCAGTGAGATGGAAAGATTTTTTTCCAAGTAGTTGTCGAAGCCAAAAATCAGACCTGTGCTATTTGTTTAAGAAGAAAAAAATATGCACAGAGCCATAGAAAATTTACAGAAGCACATGCCTCAACATTTTTAAAGCAATTACCTTCGCGAGCAAAACTACGAGTGATTATTTTCTTTTTTGAGTTTTCCACAACGAGCATGTACTATGTTTCAGTCACTGTTGCTGCATAACTGACCATGGTGAACTCAGTGGCTTAAAGCGACAGTCATTTTACTGCGCTGACAAATTCTATGGGTTAAGGATTTGGAAAGGTGAGAGCAGGGACAGCTTGTCTCTACTTGTAGTGTCTCAGACGCAGCTGGGCAGACTTGAAGTCTGGAGTGGCCCCAACAGCTGGGGGCCGGCACCATCTGAAGGCTCCTTCACTCACATGTCTGACCCCTGAGCTAGGAGTACTGGAAGACTGGATCTGCCTGCTGGCGTGCCTACATGTGGCCTCTCCGTGTGGCTTGGGTCCTTTCCAGCGTGGTGGCCTCTGGGTGGCTGGACTTCTTACAGGGCAGCTCGGGGCTCCGAGTGTGCACAGCACAGTGAGCAGGCAGACACTGCGTCGTGTTCTCTGATTTGGCTTTGGAAGTTACGTGGTGTCACTTCTGCTACTTCTCTAGGGACATAGACACCATCTCTTGGTCATATTGTAGAAAAGTGAGATGGGAGATACTGTTGCCACCATTTGAAAAATGCACACGTTACTTTTGGAATTAGAAAAAAAAACTCCATAAATATCACTCCGCTTTTTAAAAAGCTTATTATGAAATACCTAAGCGTCTAATTCTGTGAGGTTTGGCGTGGAGAACCGTTTTGCATAATTGAGTTGAGAACGATCGTCCCAAACATCTTTGTGTTGTTTCCTGTGTCCTGAGTGAGTTTCCTGTTTTTGATGCTTTCCTATGTGTGTGCCTGAGGTAGTCAGGGGACCATTGGCGCTAAGCTCGCCAGATACAATACATGACGTCCAGTTAAATTCGAATTTCAGAGAAATAACAAATAACAGTTTAGTATAAATATGCATATATTTATAAGCAAATATTAACGAGCAAATATTGCATACTTACACTAAATTATTGATTTTCTGAAATTCAGATTTCACTGGGTGTCTCGTATTACTATTTGGCTACACTTGGCGGCGTGATTGGGGCGCATCTGGAAATGGGTCATTGCCACCTTCTCGTGACTCCCTCTCTGTCGGACAATGAAGGGAAGAGCTTTGGGCAGTAGTAGTGGGTTATATTTTTAGCATTGGCATCGACACCTCAGAATAGAACAGGGCAAGAGATGGGGTAAGGAAAAGAATGTTTCCACACACATGAGGGGAAACGGCCATGGAAGCTGGAAACCCAGACTCGGTTCCTGGACGTGTTGAAAACTCACTGCGACCTTGGATAAGTCACTCACTCTCTCTGTGGCCAAGCGTGTGACTTACACTAGCCCGACAGAGCGTTGCCGGGACGATGAATATGACATGCGTAGAACTGCTTTGGAAACCTTAAAAGGGAGATTTAAAGTGTGAGTGCTGGTTCCCTCTCGTTCTGAGCCCAGTGAGCACGGGACAGTGAGTGAGGCGTGCACTGGGGGGTTTCTCTACAAGTTTAACCGCCATGAGCTCACATCCCTATTTTTAGAAAAATCATCACGCCAAAGCGTTGCTGCTTTTTAAAGCCTGTCATTCCCATCCCACCACGAGCTACATGGACTGGGACAATAGCAGACGGTTCTGTTCAGTGAAGAGTTGAATGTGTCATTAAGTCCTAATTTTTCGTCTTCATTTATCCACTGTGACTCTCTCTCATGGAGTTCACACAAGTGAGAGGCTGATGTGCTCTACAAAGTTATACTCTTTTCCTTCTCTCTCTGCTACGATGCAACGCCAGAAGCTAAAATTAAGACTAGTGAATTTATGCCTGTTTCCAAGTAGAGATCTGGCCCGTGGCAATGGTGTTTTTGTTTTTTTTTAAAATCAGTTGCTAGGTAGAAAAGGATCCTGCATAACTGCAAGCTGGCATAGCTCTGCAAAGCGAGAGAAAGGCAGACAGCTTGCTCTGCTACCAAGAGGAGGTCATCTTTCCATCTCTCTCATAAAGATAGAAGAGATGATCAATTTGTTATTGTTTATATTATTGGTGACTTAATTAGAGCAAAGCTTCTATTAATTCAGAACCGGTTAATTATTTGGAACTAGCAAATTTCACCCCCCACCTCCAATTCATTATTTAGCAAATACTCAAATACTTACTGAGTATTAATTTAGTGAAACAAGCTACTCATAAAAAAAGTCGCATTATGTTTATTAAAAATAAATTTTAAAAAAGTAATTTTTCCAGGGTACCCTGAGGTGGATATACACATTCAGCTCAGTTTCTTATTTTTGTATTTCTTATTTCAGGTACAGAATTGTGGACTAAGAATATAATGAGACTACTTGTAGAACTGTGACTGTAGCCTGGCAAAATCATTAGTCATTAAAGAAAGATGAATTTATATATATAAATATACATTATTTATATAAAAACACTCTATGGTACTTAGCCAAGGGGAAATGTTTATGTTAAAAATAAGTTATTTGCCACAGTTAAAGAAATAAAAATTAAAAAAATAAATTAGGGATCTAGGATGTATGCTCATGTCACTGGAAATGTAAACAATTGCATTCATAAAATATTCCTAATCATGGTTTTATCTTATGCTAGATAACGTCACGAAAATGTTCTGAAATCTGGAGATGTTCTAGAAAACCAAATACTGAAGTCGTTTCCCATTGGAATCATTTACTGGTTGTTTGTGGGTCATTTTATGATGAGTTAGACTCCGCTTCGACTGTGTGTAGTTTCCACTGGTCCTGTTTGTCCCCGAGATTCTTAGGGAGGCTGAGATCTCCTTCATCTTGTTCTCCAGGGACTAGCACGTACTTGACTCTTGGTAAATGCTTGATGAGCAAAGTGAATGAACTGGTGAGGTGTAGTCCTTAAGCGTGGGTCTTATAAGACAGCTTAGAGTGGCTAAGTGAATTCCCCAAGGCCGCACAGTAAGAGAGGGCGTGGGGATTCCAGCCAGGATGCTGGGGTCCGTGACCTTAACTGTTACGTTCAATTGCATCTTATGGTTCGTTGTTACATTTGATTTCCTCTTAAAAGGATATGTGTATGTTTATATTTAATGTAAAATATTAAGTAGCTTAGAATTCAGAGATATCTCATAAGACTCGGATGTTCAGGGGAGGTTGGTGGAAGGGACTGGGATTTGAAATGGGCCTTGAAGGATGGGACATATTTCAATAAGTAGGCCGGATATGGAGTGTCTTATATTGAGTGTATTGTGTGTGTGTGTGTGTGTGTGTGTGTGTGTGTGTGTGGCATTAGAGGTGCCAAGGGGAAGCAAGAGTGAGGAGATGAGAAGAGGCCAGGAGTTCAGGCAGGGGAGGACTGAGAGATAAGACGGGAGGGGTAGGTGGGGAAGGCCTCGTCCCGACTCATTTTATTTTCACTCGCGTATCTCACGGTATCTCGTGCATGTCCGGAAAAAGTCAGCTAGGGAGACTTAGCAGCAGTAAGTTGTCGATAATTAGAGTATGCTAATCTCCCGAAAGTCTTCTTCTGGAGGATTAAAATTCTTGTCTTGCACAGTTTTTGTCTTTGGGTCTGAACCACGTCAAGTGTTTCCTGTCGCTCTCTCAAAGGTGAGAGTCCTTCTCGCGCGTTTGATGGCCTTTCTGCCCTTCTGCAGCCGACAGGGATGATGGGGACACGCTTCTGCCCTGGCAGCGCTGGGGGACCCTGCCTGGGCCCTGTGGCTTTCCTCGGAGATGACACATTTCCTGTAAACAATAAGGCAAAACTAATATCCTTAATGGCCAAATCAGAAGGGTTGTCGGCTACTTGCCACGCTTCCTGCCCATTCAGATAAATTCCGACTGTTGATAGCTGTGCAGGGTTGGGATTGAGGTGTGTATGTGTTTATGTCGAGGTGACGGCTCAGGTGTCGGGTGGAGAGGAGACCCTGAGAGTTTTAAATCTCATTAAAACCCACCTCTATCTGAAAATACTTTAAATTTTCATTCCCTAAATATGGATAACGGTTGTTTTGTCCTCCTATTTCAAAGACTTTTTAAAAACATGTATTTGAGACAACTGACAGAAGAAAAGGTCAATTTTACCCATTTGTGTTTGTTCTTAGGAGAAAAAATTTTTTCATAATGAAACTGAGTTTTCATTGCTTTTATGCTATATTGGCGAGGGAGTGGGTGGGTGGGTTGTATTTCAGCTTCTTTTCTAAAAATGTCAATCCAGCCATTTCGGTCTGGAGCTAATTAATCCGCGTTGGTAGGTAAGGCGTTTATATTGATTGTCTTTTTCCTTAAAACAATTCTTTTTGTTCTGGGTAATGATGATGGTAAAAAAATTCAAAAGATCTTGAGTTAAAAAGGAAGCTTTCCTCTTATTTCTCTAGCTATTCATTTTCTGTTCACAGAAGCAACTGCTATTTCTCGTGTATCATATCAGAGAAGTCTCTGGCATGTTTAGCTGTGTGTGTGTGTGTGTGTGTGTGTGTGTGTGTGTGTGTGTGTGTGTGTGTATCCCTTTAAAAGTTACATACACAATAAACAAATGGGACTACATCGAGCCAAAAAGTTTTTACAAGCAGTTTTTACAAAGCATCAACAAAATGAAAAGACAACCTACTGAATGAGAGAAGATATTTACAAATGATACATCTAATGAGAGCTTAATATCCAAAGTATATACAGAACTCATGCAATCTAACAAAGCCCCCCAAACGATCCAATTAGAAAATGGGCAGAGGGCATGAATAGATATTTCTCCAACGAACCATACAGATTAGTGATGCGGAGCATTTTTTTCACATGTCTATGCTCCACATCACCAATCATCAGGGAAATGCAAATTAAAACCACAATGAGGTGTCACTTCACACCTGTCAGAATGGCTACCATCAATAAATCAACAAACGACAAGACAAGAGCCGGTGAGGATGTGGAGAAAAGGGAACCATCGTGGACCACTTGTAGGACTATAAATTGGTGCAGCCACTATGGAAAACAGTATGGCGGTTCTTCAGAAAATTAAAAATAGAACTACCGTATGACCCAGCAATTCCACTTCTGGGTATTTATCTGAAGAAATACAAAACACTAATTTGAAAAGATGTAAGCACTTCTGTGGTCATTGCAGCATTTTTACAATAGTCAAGATATGGAAGCAACCTAAGTGCCCATCAGTAGACGAATGGATAAAGAAGATATGGTGCACGTATACAGTGGAATATTACTTGGCCGTAAAAAGAATGGAATCTTACCATTTGCAACAACTGGGATAGATCTAGATAGTATTATGCTAAATGGAATCTAGAAAGAGAAAGACAAATATCGTATGATTTCACTTAGATGTGGAATCTAAAAGACAAAATAAACAACAAAACAGAAACCAACTCACAGATATTTACAGAGAACAAACAGATGGTTGCCAGATGGGAGGGGAGTTGGGGGGCTGGGTGAAAAGGGAAAGGGATTTAGAAGTCTGGGTTGGCAGTCATGAAATAGCATGGGGATTTACAGTACAGCATAGGGAGACTAGACGGTCATATTGTAATAACTAGATATGGTGTCAGGTGGGTGCCAGACTTATCAGGGGATCATTTCATAAGGTATATAAATGTCTACTCACTATGTTGTGCATCTGAAACCAATATAATATTGTATGTTGACTGTAATTGAAAAATACAAAAATTAAAAATACACACACACACACAAACAGCGGTATAGACATGCTGTTCTGAACCTTGCCTTTTGCATTACAGACATTGGATCTGTGACACACAGAACTATCTAGTTTATTTCAATAGAAGTTCTCTAGACATTTTGTTGTTTTCAGTGAAAATTCTTGTGCAAATAGCATTTGTTCTAAGTGTGAGAATAACTGTAGGATAAATTTCTAAATATAGTATTGCTAGGCCAAAGAGAATATGCATTAAACGTTTTTCATATATATTTCCAAATAGCTCCTCTAAAGAAGCTGCATAAATTTATATTTCCACCAACAATATATGAAAGTGCCATTTTCTCCATTTTCTCACCAACAGAATATGTCATTTAATTTTTGGTATTTGCTGATATGTAAGTGATAACGGGTATCTTAGTGTAGTTTTAGTTATCATTTTTCTTATTATAAGTAAAATTGAGCATGTTTTTATATGTATAAAAGACTTCTGTTTTTCTTTTGTATGTGCTGTTTACTCTTTTACTTATTTTTGATGATTGGTATTTTTCTTATTTATTATAGCTTTTCCATATATTAATGAATTGTTAGTTTATTGTTTGTGATATTTGTTGCAGATATTTTCCTCCTATTGTGCCATTTCTTTTGATTTAGTTGATTTTTTTTTATGACTTTTGGTTATTGTATTCATCTAAACCTTTCCGAATTCTGAGGTTATTTAAAAAATTCTTCCGTGTTCTCATACTCTGTGTGTGTGTGTGTTTATGTGTATGTACACTTAAATCTTTGATTCATTTAGAATTTATTTTGGTCTGTAAATAAGGTAGAGACCTCTCGTTTTTAATTTTAATTTTTCAATGACTATTCAATTGTCACGGTATGTTTATTGGTTAACCTATCTTTTCCTTGCTTATTTGAAAGTCCATCTTTATTGTATACAAACCTTCTGAATGAATTCGGGTTTATTTCTAGACTATGTTCTCTTCTATTGATAATGCCAAAGAAATCTGACAATTTTTCAAGGGATTTTTGTAAAATGATTCAAAATTTAATCAAAACACAGTATTTCTATAATTTTATACAATTAAAATAATCAGAATTTTAAGAGATTTGATTTTAATTTGTTAAAATTCCCCAAAGAACTTTAGATCTATTTAGTATTTTGAGCCCAACCTTCAGCAGAAAAAAAAAAATGCCTTCACTCTATGCTAGTGAAAAATTGTGGGTTTTCATGCAAACCTTATGACTGAAAGCAGAATATTTTACATCTGTTCTAACTGTCTTCCTTATTTTCTGTTTTGTCTTAATACTGAAATATATTTATGTAAAATACTGTGGTCAGCATTCTTATATCTCTGTACTTTATCATTAAAGTTGAAACTTTCAATTATTTCCCCATTTACTTTTTTCCCAAGTAAAAAAATTTAAATTGTGAGAAAATATACATAAAATTTACCAGGTTAACCATTTCTAAGTGTGCAAAGTTCAGTGACACTCAGAACATTCATACCTTTGTGCAATCATTACTAGCCATTTACTTTTTAAAATAAGTGTTCAACTTGCCTTTAAAAAGACCGAGATCTTTGAGAGGATGGTAGGCTGAACCCTTGAGAAGCAAAAGCCAGTCAGCAACGTGAAGCTGATGTGCCTAGCGTCTTTCTGGAACACAAAAGCATTCTGTAAAAGGTTTGTGTTTCTTGGCTCCAAATGCCAGGATGTTAAATCTGGCCACTTGGAAATTGATCTGAAACCTGGCTCTTAAACTCTCAGACTCATCTTGAGCTTTGAGGAGGCCAAGCCGTGGCCTCTGCCACTTCTTTTGTTAGGACAGTAGAATGGGTCAGCACCCTCCACTCAGTAGCTGTGGCCTTTTTGTGGAACGGTCGCAGGCCCAGAGTTTGCTTGCTTTCTCTCTCTCTCTCTTTCTCTCTCTCTTTTTGCTTTTGTTTTTTTGGGTAAGGCTCTCCTAATGTTTAGATAAACATGTCTTTTCCAGACCTCCTGAATACTTGTCCTCTGTCCTCTCGTCTTGCTTCAGGTGTCACTCCCACCAAATGAGCCACTTAACCTGAGAATATCTTTTATTTTTGATATAGACATATGTCCACGGTGCTCTGAATGAAAAGGTGCTAGCCCGCCATATTGCTGTGCATGCCACATAAAAAGTGTTATCCAGATGGGACGCTAAGAGCCACCCCTCTGAGCAGAGAGGCACATTTCCAGAAAGAGCGTTGTTCTTCTCTGTCTTGTGGAGGGACATATGTTAGTGAATGGGGCAGGAGGGAGTCAATTAGAGGAAGCCCTTGGCCTCTCAGAGCAGACTCAGCCCTTGGAGCCGGGTCAGGAGCAGCTGTGCAGTTAGCTCTTCCTGGCAAAGTCCCGACCCGCTGCACACTGAGGAGGCTGCTTTCCAGCAGACTACAGCCATAACAGAAAGCATCAGGGCATCAGTGTTCCGTGCTCCTGTTGCTACTGCCCCCTGCTTTGTGCATTTTTTTTTTTTTTGGTCTGTGCTTATTTGCATAACTGGTCTCAGAAAAGTCAAAAATTCATATCCCACTATAGAAAAATTATAGGACATGACAGATTATATGTGTTAGTGGAATTAATTTTTGCATGAGAAAGGAATGAAGATTTCCTTCTCTCTCCACTTTCTAAATCATGCTGAGAGAAGCTGGAAAGAGAAAAAAAAAATCGAAACAGGCATTAAACCAGCCAATGACAGTAAGTATAAGAAACGTCAGAGCCTTGGTCATTTTTTTCTGGAGATGATTTGAAGCTAAGTGGGTCATTTTTTCTGATCCATTATTATGAGAATAATAATAGTATCTTCCTTGTAGGGCTGTGGAGAGGATTCGGCAAGTTAACAATGTTCAGATGCATGCCTAGCACTGAATAATCTAAGTGCTAGCTATTTTTAAAAGTATTATAATTATTATTTATCGTTTTTGCGGTCCATCTCTGAGTATATTCTGAGACATCAGCATTCTGAGTGCCTCTCTATTATGTTTTTCTCTGTTCGAGCATTGCTTCTACTTGTTCTTAAGAGGTAAAAACTGCTACAATCCTTATCTCACTGTGAAACAAAACAAAACAGCAGCGCCTTAACTATAAATCATATTTTTTTCTTTCATAAATAATGCTTTCTTTAAGTGTACTTGTTCATAGAAAGATATTTTGGAAGAGAAAATGGGTCTGGGAATCTTAGAGTTGGAAGGTTTTCATTCATTCATTCATTCATTCATTCAATCAATCATTTATTCCATGGCCAGGTGCTGTTCCTTTGGCTGGGAACACAGAAATGAGCGAGCCGAGGTGGCTCCTGCCCTCAGGGAGGTTTCCTTCTAGAAGGGAAGACATTTGATACACATGTGAATAAGTAGACGAGACAATTTAAACTATAAATATGTGTCATAAGAAAACAAAACAGGTGTATTGATAAAGAGGCACTGGGATGGTGGAGGGGGTTGCTTTAGACCTGGTGGCCTTGGAAGACTTTTTAAAGAAGGTGACATTTGAGGTTCGAATGATGACGAGGAGGAATGAGCCCTGGAAGGTCTGGGGGAAGAGTGTTCAGACCAGAGCAACGACAAGTGCCGATCCCTAAAGCAGAAGCCAGGTGGTTTTCAAGGACTGTATGGATACAAGGGTAAATTGAGGCTGGGGAGGGAGACAGAGCCAGGTCCTGTAGGGTCTTCTCTTATGGTAAGGAATTTGGATTTCATTCCAGGTGGAAGAGGAAACTATTTGAGGGCTTTAAGGGGAGGTCAGGAACAATTTTTCATTGTTCTGGTGGAGAATGGATTGAAGTGACCGGCGCAGAGTGGAACCCGGGAGACCGGCTAGGAGCCTCCTGGAGGGAGAGATGATGCGGGCTCGGGCTGGGGTCATCGTGCAGGGCGAAGGGTCACTTTGAGGACATATTGTGGACATAGATTGAACATGACATAATAATAGTTGGATGTGGGTGTTGAGAAAAGAAGGGTCAGCATTTCGAGATGACCCTACATCAAGGTTTTGGCCACTGAGTTTATGTAGGTTAGTATTTCCCTGACTTTTGAATTCTATGATTTTCTTCTATTAACATAGAAGAAAAATTGGGGCTGGTCAGTATAGTAACGTTATTTTTGCTTTTGCCATGTAATTAAAAAAAAAAAAACCAAAAGCAACAGCTACTATCACTCATTTCATAAAAGAGTGGAGACTAACGATGAAGAAGTAGGAAAGACTGATTTTGTGTAAACTCAGAATTAAGAACGATCTTTTATATTGAATAAAATGAGCTCTAGGAATAATTCATGACATTGTTCTTACTCTTTTTTATCATTTTTTGTCTCAGATCAATAGAAATATTGTCATAGCTGGTCATGTATTTGGGAACCACTGATCTAGCTCACTTTTTGAATTTAGGAAGACATCCCAGTTAGGGTGCCCCTGCCAGGTGTTCTGGCTTCTGCAGAAATTTTCCTGTAGAGGGTGTGCATTGTCTCACCAGGCCGCTCGCCCTGCTGTGGAAGGTTCTCTCTGGTAGACAGCCTCCCTGCCTCCCCACACCCTAGCCCGGCCCTCTGAACGTAGAGAACAAAGCCAGTCTCTCTTCAGCATCTCGGTCCTTCAAACATATGAAGGTACCAGTCATGCCCACCTCTTTCCAGGGGCATGCACCGTTAGCTCCTTTAGCTAATTCTCACTCTTTCCAAGTGCAGAGTGTGTGAACCAACAATGTCAGTGAAGGTTGCAAAGCTCACTGCTCGTTAAGTCATGCGATGGGCATTCAGTGGTTGCTCGCTACCTGTTCTATGTCCCGCCCCACACACAGGAAAGGGAAAGTCACAGAGAAAAGATTTCTCTTTCGGGGGATTTAAAGGCTAGATACTTGGACGTCTATCGTGGAACTGAGGCAGGATGAGAACTTTAAGTGCCCACATAGACCTTGACCTCATAACCCTGTGGACATTAATGTGAAATGAAAGAGACCTGGATTTAGAGGACAAATTAATTCATGTTCAAAGCTTTA